>NC_047525.1:17964942-18332442 GCF_902827115.2 Pseudochaenichthys georgianus | reverse complement strand
TACAGAGAAACCCACATGCGTCTAGTCTAAGCGAAAACTGACCCCCAATGGATACCCCAAAAGAGTTAGCGAATTAATGCGGACCCGACTTTGTCAAGCCGTGTGTGTGTGTGTGTGTGTGTGTGTGTGTGTGTGTGTGTGTGTGTGTGTGTGTGTGTGTGTGTGTGTGCGCGCGCGGCGTGTGCGCGTGTGTGTGTGTGTGTGTGTGTGTGTGTGTGTGTGTGTGTGTGTTGTGTGTGTGTGTGTGTGTGTGTGTGTGTGTGTGTGTGTGTGTGTGTGTGTGTGTGTGTTTCCTGTCTGGCGGTGTATGTGTGTGTGTAGGGTTGGAGGTCCTACAGGGACCACCTTGGTGAACAATGGCTCTTTTATTCCACTGGAGCGTTTCACTGGACTCTGTGTCTCAGAGTAGCCACACACACACACACACACACACACACACACACACACACACACACACACACACACACACACACACACACACATATACAGTACACTCACATATTCAAACATACACACAGTGTGTAGGCCGCTAGACAAACACACAATACACACCCCCCTCTGTCTAATCACAGCGTTGTGCTAGAGGGTGGCAGTTGAACAGAGGTAAATATTTGGGTATGGGATGTAAATGCTGGTCTGTGTAAATCACACACTTGTGCACACACACACACACACACACTCACTCACTCATGGTAGTCTGTGTAATTCAGACATAGCTACTTCCTTCCTGTGGGGTGATGATGTTTAGTCTCACCACACCACAATCTGATTGGTGCGTTTGATCTCCTCGACTTCCTGTACCGAAGCACTACGACCCCTTCTGGCTCAGATCTGGGATCAGCCTTCATCGGATAGATCCATGTGAACCACATGTAGGAGGGCTGATAACTAGTCTGAGATCAGAAATGTTTTCTGAAAGGCTGATTCATCCCAACTGTCTGCGTCACACTGGCTGAGGTGTTCTGCAGCAAACGGTTGCATCCTCTCAAGGCTTTTATTTGTTATGGGGATCATGTGCAGAAGGAACTCCTGCTCACTTGGTTTTTTCCCCAGGAGAATTATAAAATCGACCTTAAGAATCGCCAAACCCACAAATGGCTGCATGATCAACCAAGAATACACACCCCAACATTTTCTTTGCGATATCTCAGTTGCACTTGAAGCCAGAAGTACTGACTTTACAGTACAAAGATCATCTAAACAGCTCAGTCAAATGAATTGAGAGGGAAATGAACTTCTAGCGCATTTTTACAACTTTTAAGATTTTAGCATTTAAATAAGGGTTTATTCAAGTGTTCACACTGGAAAGTGTGAACTTACGCTCACAAACAAATTGCCTGATTAACAAGCGTTTCTTTTCAATTTAATTCAACGGGAAAATGTCCATTATGGGCCAAATGACGTCCCAGACCAACACAGAAGTGGTAGAAGCACTGTTGGGCCACTACGAAAATGTGCTTCAGCGGCCGGCTCACTTTCTGGCGGCTTAGTGTAATCACCAACCAACAGGTTTATGTTGGTTATTTTGTACATTCTTTGCCTTTGTGCAGGCAAAGCTTGCAAACACTTCAAAACCAAAGCACAGTGGACAGCTCATCTAACTGGAGCCCTGGCCCCGGGCGGGGGAAGAAACAGATCACATGGTTAAGACAGTTACTGTTTGGGTGCTGAATGCACTTTTTATCAGAGTTAGAGGGGCAAAAAATGCTGATTGCACAGCAGAGTTTATCTTGAGTCAGAAATGAATGAAAGCTATTGTACATAAATAGCTCTTGTATAAATGTCAAATCTTTACTAAAACATTTAATAAAATCCGGAGATAAATTAAGCGTGATTTATTAATCGAATTCAAATCAGATTTATTTGTAGATCACCATGACAAACAAAAGCACTTTAGCGCTTCTAATAAAAACTAAATAAAACAGCAACATTTATGGGTAGGGTTAGCCTACAGGCTAAAGGTGATGTCATGTTCACTGATCGACTGTGATAATGTGTTTAGATTCACATGATTGGCTCAGATGATGCAGTCGTGGCTGAATTCTTTGTATAGGGAAAACAACCTGGATATAAAAGTTTATCATAAAAGTTTTTCTTTTTTATCTGCTCAGGTTTGGCTCAGTTTCAGCACTACACACATCCAAACTAGTTACAAAGTTATGAAAGCCCTAAGAATAATTAAAATGCAATTGAATGCATGTGTGACTGGGTGGATTCAATGGTTTGACTTCACCCAGTGGAAGTGGTAATTTATGAGAAGTAAAAGCAGTAGTTAAACACACCATAGAAATCACACTGCCCGGCCCTTATCACCACTCTCTGCTCTGCTGTCCTAAAATAAAAGATGTTAAGAATGAGAAAACTCTTTCAGAAGAAAGGGGAAGCAAAAAGGGACGTATCACAAAGGAAACGCTTTGAAAAGAAGAAGGAATTGAAGACAAGACAAATGTGATTTTGCTAAAGTTATGCTTCTGAGAAATGTCACGAAAATAAAGACGTAGTCACATTCACACCAGTGATCTTGTGAGGCTGTTCAAAGACACACACAGACCCCAAGCATCAACTAATAGCAATCACAAAACCTCCTCTTTTGAGTTTAGACATGCTTTTTGAAAGGGAATACCTCTACATTTCAGAATTGACTATTAATACAGTTTCCTTATGTAACTGAATAAATCACACAAGTATATAATAATTATTTAGTACTTGAACAGGATTAAGGTTTATTTTCTAGAGGCTTCAAGAGTCTTTGCTTGTTTATTCATTCTCAGTTTAGAAAAAAACATGACACTATGGGCCGCTTAATGCAGACTGACGGTTTAATATTTTCCATGTTTTCACATGATTCAACAGTTTCAAGTATTCTGTTCTAATATAAATTCCTAACCCCCAATTATTGATTTATTTTCTTTAAAAGGACCAGTTTCATAAAACATAAACTCCAATGACAAGAAAAGCAGGTAATGTCAGTGTTTTAATTAGTTTACAAGAGGTATGCTAAATCCTCAAATGGTAGTTAACTTCTCTGTATAAGGTTAAGAAGTAACACACACACAAACACACAGTTATTCAAAGGAATCTGGTAAAAGCAAAATAAAACTGCTTGATGTGTCCTTGTAAAAGAATGAAGCAATTAACTGTTGGCTTTGGAGAGCCAGTCCATCTTTGATATAAACTGGACAGTGACAGTGGAGGAGGTCAACTGTGGGAAGCACTCGTTGGTACTTACTAGACTAGTGAGTTTGCTGCTGTGGGCTGACACACACACACACACACACACACACACACACTGACACACACACACACACACACACACACACACACACACACACACACACACACACACACACACACACACAGTGAGAGCTCTATGGACTGAGCATGAACTATGGATTTGTGGAGGCTGGCATCTTTTGCGGGTTTGCCCTTTTGACCCAATCATTGAGTTATTTTTTTTTTTTTGCACAACAACTTCTGCAATTTCTGCTTTAGGTGCAGCGGAAAGGGAGAGAAAGGAGACACTTCTTCTTTGCAACAATAGAGTCAAAATGTCTCACTGTGCTTAATGCAACACACTTTTAGGTCAGGACAAGGGAACTCTAAAACAAACTAGTATTAGTAAAACTGTTCACATGGTAATTCAAAATTGAGAAGTGATGTTGTTTCAATTCAATTTCCTGTAGATACCCATGGCTCCGAGAAAATAACCCCAGAAATGTAAAGCCAAAAAGTACTGAAAAAGTTAGTTCTAGAAGTGTTCACATAAATAGATAATATCTACTTAATACCAAATGTTCAAACTGAACTGACAACATACTGAATCACCACTATCACTGCCTGAATCAGTAGCTTTTAGCAGTGGAGCTCCACTTACTGGTGACAGAGAGCACCGGTGTCAGCTCAGCTGGTACACTTCCTTGTTAAAAGCTTATTCAAAGGCCACAAAAGCCACAGAAACTACCTGGAAGTGATGAGGCTGTTGCAAATAGCTGGTTGCTTCGCCTTATGTACTGCACAGTGCTTGTATAGATTGCACTTAACTTTATGTAAACAGGTTACACTAAGAAAGAGAGGAGAATCTTGGGTGAGCTTGGAAGCAAACATCAACATGACAAAAAGAAGGGAAATACGTGCTGTGTTGTGTATGCTCTGTTCTACTTCTACAAAATACCTGTTGCACATTTCCTTTTGGCAGTCTCTAGACACACATGGACACATACATACACTTTACCTCCCAGAGCAGTGACAGGGAGAAGAAAGGTTGATAAAAAACACTTAAGGCTGTCTTGGGTTTGACAGGGTGAGTTAAACAAACCGCGCACAGATCCTTCTTCATGTCCACACGCACAAACACTGATGTCTCCATTCATTTAGACTGTCACACTAGCACACTCCCAAGAGATCTCACTTCCTCTGTCAGCCGGCTAAATTACAGCTCTCCTTCTACCTATCTGTCTCTCTTGTCCCTTCTCTCTGTCTCTCTCACCTCTGTGTGAGAGACAGGCAGCAGAAAAAGACATGTTTGGCATGTTGTCGGTTTCTTGCTGTCTTTCCAGCATTAACAAAACAACTGGTGTGTGAAGAGGAGACCAGATGTGCTGCGTAACCTTTTAATGTAATTAAATGTTCAGAGTAAAACAACGACATTAGGGAGAGAGATATAATTTGTGCCCTGGTCTGCCCTGTGAGACAGACGAGGACAGTCTCATGGCTCTGCTGGCTCACACCAACACACTCAGGTGGTTAAACTGCTGAACTTGTTATTGAGAACAATCGGGACAGAACCCACCTGACTGTCAGCCAAACAAGTTAACCAAAACTGCAGCATGGTTGCAATGCCAAATATAATGAAGGGATTTAATTGTGTCATTAGAGAGAGAAGAATGTTATCTTCAAGTATTTATTTTTTTGACATAAGAATTTCAATGTTGTTAATTTTCTCTATGTGTGGTGTTGTAACATTCTAGTTGATAATACTTGAAGTATGTATGATGCTGCAAAGTTGCTAAAAATGCAAAAATTCACAGCGACAGTGACCTTTACCACTAAAAATAAATATTGATCTTCGAGTGGACTTTTGTGCCACACCTGAAGAAAATCCTTAAAGTAGCTGAGAGCCACTAATGTACTGTATATGTACAGTGATGTATAAACAAAACAGGTAATGTCATGAATAAAGTCAAACTAGATCAGATTAAAGCCAAAGGTAATCAGACTCAGTTAAACTGACGGATCAACATAGGTCAAATGAAATCCATGACATGGATTCAAACATTAACAGATGTCTACAGTTGAACAGGATAGTCATTCCTAAAGAAAACAAGCTGCTCTCGTGATCTGTTTTAATCACTCTAAAGGTAGATATCTCCAAAAAAAGATGTACTCAATTTGAAAAGGGTGGAGATGCTTCAGCTGAAAATATATTCCTTTGAATCAAACGCATGTTCAACACACCCAGAAGTGGAACAAGAGCTTTAATTATATCTCAGCGTGGCAACAAACGCTATTCAAAAGAGATGAATTCCACGAGAGGATTATTCTCCACATTAGAGATAATAGGAAGTTGGATGGGGGATGGTGGACAACATTTGATCTCACAAACATCTAGCTAATCCCGAGTGTAACACAGGTTGGTGTTGAAAAGGCAACCATATGCGCGTGAGAGCATATTGTTGGCTATGAATGTATGCCTTTACATTCGGTGTGTTTCAGTACCTGCTCTACTTTACGTGTGTTTGCAGTGTGTGGATGCTGATACATTCCCAACGGCCACAGCAGCTGTGCCCCCTGGCCTCTTCCTTGCAGTGATAACATTGATGTCAGTTTTACAACAGTTTATTTTTGACTGACATATCCAGTTCATGAAAGAGCTTAAATGTGCTGTTCTCAAACGGGCAGCGTCAGGCTGGAAAGTCCTCTGTCGAACAGGAAGTGACATGATTTATATTTTTAGTAAAAGCCACAGCGATTCATTGTTCAAGTTAAAAGATCAGAAGCAGGAGAGTGAGCATGAACACCAGGAGATGATAGAGCTGCCGAGTGAAAGAAAAAGGCAGCTACAGACAATTTCATCGAAAATACCCACAAATATGGGTGCAGCAGCACAAGCCTACTTAGTCATGTCAAGCATTTCTAAATGAATGCACATAACGTTTTTTTAAATAATACTCAGATTTGAGCTTGACAGAGCAAATCATCATTGTGTGTGTGCGCATGCTCACTCATTTTGTAGAAACAGAAATGTGCACATATCCTCGATCTCTTTCTTTCAGTCTCTCTCTCTCTCTCTCTCTCTCCCAAACACACACATATCAATTCTCTAGAGCCTACATAACATGTCTGGCCTCTGTCTTGATCAGACTAGAACACACACACATGAGTTCATACACTTTACCACACACAAAGGGAAACACATAAGACTTGAACTGCATTGTCTGTCTAGGCAGTAGTAATCAAATCAAGGATGTCCCTCTCTTTTCCCCACTCTTGCTCTCTCTCTAGTTCTCTCTTTGTTTCTGTCTCCATCTCTCTACTTCTAATGAGAAGCTGTGTGTGGTTGTTTTGTGCTCATTTTAAATGCGTCCCCACTCTAATGAGGGTCAGACAGCTTGAGTTCCTGCAGGTAGATGCTTAATGCAGCATTACAAGTTATATGCATGTTACACACATGCCACACTGTTAAATGACTTATATATAAATGACTCCCATGTGCATTACAATACAAATAGGCAATGCTACATATATTACACCAAAAATGCACCTCTAAATCTGGTGCTTCCTGTTGGCACCTCATGCCCTTCTTACATCACATGTATTACTTGTTTCAATCACTCCACTATCTGTGAGAAAAACATTAGCTCCTTTTGCTTTGTTCTTGCAAACTAAAACTAAAACCAAAAGAATCTCCAAAACGTATTTTGGGAGTCATGTTCCAATCCTAAAATCACACACACAAAAAAGAGTTTTAGGGGAAATTACAGATCTCTCAGCCGATATTTCTTGGAATGGTTAAAAGCGTTTATCTTCATCTGTCTTCATTTCTATTGACATACACGAGATGCATGTGTTTTGTTTTGGGATTTATTTAGGCTTTAAGGAAAGATGTGTGTATTTATTCCACCTCAGTAACTGTCTGGGTGATGCATTGGTTTGTTTGCTGTCTGCTGTAACTAGAACATAAATCCAGTAGTAGACCACCAGCGTCGGAGGTTAATTACTTTAACTTCAAAGCACCAAAACAATAGTTTTAACAAAGTCACTGTCTAAAAGCTAGTGGTTAGTACGTGAAGGCACTTTAGTCAACTCAAACAGCAATATCTTACCAACATACAAGGAAGAGGCCTGCACTGTGATGAAAAGAGTCATTTTACAGAATGATAAGCGAGAACAGTTGCAAAAACATACACATTTGCGTAAACACAAGGCGGAGTGATGTGTGCACTCCTCCTGCACAGAACTCGCAGCATTGCCTAATCATTGTCATTACATCTGTTTGAAAGACTGTTTCCAAACAGGCAATCAAAGTCTGTCTCGATAATTAGCAGAGGGGAAGACGTCTTTGTGAGCGAGCGGCTCCTCTACCTCCTCCCATTGCCACCAATCTGAGAACTCAAAATCAGATCTGTCTCCGATGAGAACACAAAAAAACCTGCGCATGATTTCTGCAGGTGTGATTCTGTGTGTGTTGCGCGTGCGTGCACCGGTTTCACTTATTGTGCTGTGGAGACAGCTTGACTGAAAACAAACTGACAAAAAATATTTGAAGCAGAAAAAAAGGGGGGGGGGAAACACACACACAACAACCTGTCAAGAGCGAAATGCCTCTAATTTTTCTGTCATCCGCCAGCCGTTTAACAAGACGAGAGCGATCTGCCCCCACACTCCTTCTTCAAGCCACAAGAGAACCGAGATGGCGGGAGGAAGAGGAGGGGAGACAGAGAGGGAAAAGACAAGGGTGGGAAATAGACAGAAGGAGCATCAGATACGTATTTTTCTATCTCAAATCATTCCACTCACTTAACCTTTCCTCTCTCTCCAGGTTGTGGTCTTTCTCTCTTATTCTTAATCGCCACCTCCTCCCTGCCTCAGACAGAGGAAGAACAAAGTGTATATGTGTAACTATCAGGGGAGGCAGGGTAATAAGCACTTAGCCATTGGCCCTGTCTCTCTCAGACCAAACCTCCAGCTCTCTGCCCCTAGCTCCTTCTCTTAGGGAGAATGGTGTTTATAGTAAAGGTCTTGTTCACTTTAATATGGCACATTATGCTGATGCTGCTGTCAGCTTACATGAGGGTGCAGGCGGTGTGTGTGCATGTGTGTCTCAGCATGTCTATTTCTCTGTATGCTAGGTTGTAAATTCATTTGTGTGTACGCATATGTGTGTGTACTGTCAACTTGCTTGTTCTTGCTCCTCCAGCGGAGCTGAGGATAGGTAAAGACAGGCGGATGGATGAAATATTTAACTGTCGCATGTTATAAAGAACAACAGATGCTTTGTTCTGCTAATTAGCACGATGCAGAGAGCAGCTACACTACAGTTGTGTGTGTGGATGGGAATGTTATCCCATGTCAGCTGAGGCTTGAAGCAGCCCCACTTGACTTGCCAAGTCCAATCCTGTTTGCTCCCCACCAAACCTGGTGTAACAAACAGGCATAAACAAGATGTAATGTATCCCCCGGTACGAAAAGTTAGAAAAGAAAGATCACCACCAAAAGTCAGCACGGTGCAAAAAACTACAAAAATAAACTATTGTCCGTTCTAATTCTTAAAAAGCACACACTTCTGGGGAATGCCAAAGGTGGTCTACAGTTGCTCAAGTCCAATGTATGGCAAGATTGTCAAACAATGTTAATATGGATACTCATGTTCTCCAAAGGGTGATTGCTAGTTTGCAGACCCTTTTAAATGTCCGTCAAGCATCACTGTGAGGTCAAAACAAAACAGTAACCAATGGTCAATGACAGTCAAAAACTAAAGGTGTCAGTAAACCTATAGACCTTAGTTGCATGTCATCCCTTAATTCTCCCCCCTCCTTTCCTGACATCTAGTTGTTTGCTATGAAAATAAATAACTTGAATCAAAGGGACTGAAAATATACAGCAAACATGAACACATTTTTGATTTAGTGGAAATGGCTTTAGGGAGCACGCAAACAATCAGAGCATACTGTCGGTGGATTCCCATCTGATAACAAACCCAATACTCTACTAACAGCTTTGGTTGGCGGAGGTTGTGTAGGTTTTATTCTATCAGCAGAGTATTAGTACACTTCCATTGGACCTAAAAGGTTAGACGGTAGACAGTAATAATAAACAATTCAATTCACTAATAAGCCACATCACTCTGCGATAACCTGACATTTCTGAATCAAAGGAGAGCAACCAAAGCAGTATGACAATACCAGTTTTGTTCAGCCAGAAATGATCACATAAGAAAGAATGGCAGGATAAACAACACTATGAACCTGCTGGAGATGTATGAGGTAGAGTAGACAGGCAGCTGTGGAAAGACTGCAATTCATAAGCCCAGCTCAGCGCAGTCCGGGAGTTTGTCCTTATATAGGGCAGGTTGGTGGACGGTCATATAAATCCTGAGTCAGACTCAGCCACAGCAAAACATAAATTAAAACAGAGACAACGGGGGCTAGTCTGAGAAAACACAGGGCTAAGACTGTCTGCTCCGATTCTGTCACACAAAATAAAAAGAGAAAAGAGAGCAAACAGGGGCAATGTCATACTGTACACAATATGGGTAATGTTTCCAAACACACTTTGATATCTTTTTGTTTGTGCCTTTTTCAGTAGCCAAGAAGACGTGACTCTCTGTAACGGTGACAGTGACAGGAGATGCTGTGTGTGTGTGTGTGTGTGTGTGTGTGTGTGTGTGTGTGTGTGTGTGTGTGTGTGTGTGTGTGTGTGTGTGTGTGTGTGTGTGTGTGTGTGTGTGTGTGTGTGTGTGTGTGTGTGTGTGTGTGTGTGTGTGTGTGTGTGTGTGTGTGTGTGCGTGCGTGCGTGCGTGCGTGCGTGTGTGTGTGTGTGCGTGCGTGTGTGTGTTGTAGTGCCGTGCCCCCTCCTGTCCCTCTTCTGCCCAGAGATGCTTGTCTCCTCTCCTCTCCTCTGACACTTAATCAATGCACTGGAAGTAGCCTTTCACACACAATCTAATTATATGGAAATGAAGGGAAACCAGGGGGCTCTATGCTGAGCGTGCCAACACACACACACACACCCAACACAAACCCAAAACATAAACTTGCACAAACAGCAAGTACTCACTGTGACAGAGAGAGATGGAGAGCTGGTAGGAAGGTAAAGAGAGGGAAGGTTACAGGCAAATAGGGTGTACGTAAAGTGCTGCTCATCGCAACGATGTGTTTGTAACTGTAGCGCAGGTTATGCACACACACACCCCTCTCTCTCTAAGATAAGTCTACATATCATCTGTATTGTCTTGTTATTGGTCCCTATTGTGCTTTGTTTCTGTCCATTCATCAAGCGCTGACAAGTGCATGGAGTTGTAATCTTGTGCATGAGCGCTGGAGGGGATGCTGTGAGGTACAGTAGGTTCAGGGTTAACTGGTATAATAGATCTGGCTTGTGTAACCATTAAAGCGAGGATACTACTCAGGCAATTGTCCATAAAGTGTGACTGCTCAGCTCTGAATTCCTACTCATACCGCACAGCTTCCTCTTCATCACCGTTGGCTTTGGTCGTCACCACACAAGGAAACTCACTGTAATGTTGGAGACATCATGATACGATGCTTGGCAAGATTGGGTAGATAGTAACTGTTGCTACCTTTTCAAGTGTGTAGAGTAAAGGTTTGCTAGAAAAGGTGAATTCATCTCGAATTCATTTAAAAATAAAATCATTAAAAAAATCATTGAACGCAAAAGGCACTTTGATGCAACTATTTATTTGTTGAATCCTTGTGTTGCTTCAGGCTTACGATGTTGCCATGGATGCATGCTATGCATATACCTGCAGCACAGACAGTGAATACAGTTCAATGAAGGCATTGTCAAAAGATGAAGGAATGATCTTCATACTTAGACATACAGTATTAGGGATGTCATAATATGAATCCTCAATCCATATATATATTACACATTAATGTTTCTCAGCATCATTGGATGTACTGGGTCTTGGCCATTTTGGTGTGTGTGTGTGTGTGTGTGTGTGTGTGTGTGTGTGTGTGTGTGTGTGTGTGTGTGTGTGTGTGTGTGTGTGTGTGTGTGTGTGTGTGTGTGTGTGTGTGTGTGTGTGTGTGTGTGTGTGTGTGTGTGTGTGTGTGTGTGTGTGTGTGTGTGTGTGTGTGTGTGTGTGTGTGTGTGTGTGTGTGTGTGTGTGTGTGTGTGTGTGTGTGTGTGTGTGCAAGTCAGAAAATGTGGTGAAAACTGCAGAGTAGAAGATCATGATTGAGTCAAACAACCTGACAGCTGTCAGTTGAACCTATTTCAGTTCAGACACACACACACACACGTTCAGACACACACACACACGTTCAGACACACACACACACACACACACACGTCAATTAGGAGCCATGGTGAGCTGAGCAATAGTGAGCTGATTGGGTCACATGTTTACTCCCTGCAGCCACTGTCAGCAACAGACCAACAACACAGTGGACATAACCTGACACAACAGACACAACACACACACACACACACTACACACACACACACTATCAATGTACAGTCAGGAGTGTGATAGCATCTTGCAAAATAAACAAAGCATATATAAGTGCAAAGCCTATTAAACACACACTCATGCACACAGACAGATACAAAAACACTTGAACTCAGACATCCAAGAGACAAGAAAGAAAAAGAAACAACTCGTGATGAAGTGTGCAAGTTATAGGTTTAGAAAACAAATAAGACTGTTTTAGCAATGTTGTGCCAATGAAATGTGCAGAGTATTTTAAATGTTTATGAAAAATAATCCAATTAATATTAACACATCCTTATTACGAGGACATGTCCTTTGACGTTTTCGGTGGATCATACCGACATGGGATAAGGGATGCATTTTAGTATAGATATAAAGACGTTCAACAAACTTACAAGTAAATTAGACAGAGGACACTAGGTCATGTCCAGCAGTGAGGCGCTGTGCTGCAACATTAAAACAACAGATCAGAGACAGAGAGCTACAAAAGAGAAGAAAGGCGACACAGGAAGAATTAACAGGATATGGGCAACAAAAAGGAATGGCCATGATAACAATACAACAAAAAGACCAAAAGACTTAAAGAGAGAACAAGAGATAGATGGGGACAAAGTGATAAAGTGTGTGTGTGTGTGTGTATTCATTATAAAAGTGTTTTGATTGTCTTGGCGTCCTATCAGGTGGCATCAAACCCGTGTGCGATCTGGAGGGGAACAACAAAGTGGATCCTGAGGCCTGCAGAAAGAAGCCTTTTTGATCGCGCTAATTAAAAGCCATTTTGTTTAAAACAAACAGACACAAGTCTAATTGGCTCTTTTCCATAAGAAAGGGATGGATGTTGAAAGTGGAAGAACGCATAGAGGAGGGAGGAAGTGTGTGTGTGTGTGTGTGTGTGTGTGTGTGTGTGTGTGTGTGTGTGTGTGTGTGTGTGTGTGTGTGTGTGTGTGTGTGTGTGTGTGTGTGTGTGTGTGTGTGTGTGTGTGTGTGTGTGTGTGTGCGTGCGTGCGTGCGTGCGTGCGTGTGTGTGTGTGTGTGTGTGCGTGTGGTGGTGATGGTGTTGTTGGATCAGAGGGAAACTGTGCTCAGCCTGGCACATGCACTGCTTTAGACACACACATGTATGTATGGTAGCGCACACACTGTAGTACTGTGACCCACTATCAGGGATACCATTCAACAATCTGAGCATACCGCAAAAAGCCATTGCAAGTATTTCAGGAGATAACAGGTGGAGGAAACAAACAACATAACAGAACACACACAAATTCACCCAGGCATAACAATTCAAAGAAACTGCTGTTATGTTGAACATATGGTGGAGTTAAGCAGTCCCCACATGTTCCATTATTCATTATGTATAAAGCAATATCAACTTTGAAATCTTTCTTTCTTTAAACTTATAGGGACCTGGCCTTTACATTTCTTCATTTTCACTTTTGTAATGCGTTTTCTGTGTGTACTTTACCTTTGTTTTAAGTAGCATTCGTAGGAAATGGCATGAGCATAACACTATAGTACGGAAATGGAATTCACATGCTCCTCAAAGTCTTATTTCCACAGTAGGGAATTTAGAAAAATTATTGTTTTTATGCGCTTTAAGTCACATTTTTAACTATCAAAGATATTGGAAGATATAAGAAATGGTAGTAGAGAAATGTAGCAGACACAGCGCTCTCCTCATAAATCACATGTGGTAAATTCAAGTCAACAAATGTCAAATCTGTCAAATATTTGAGCAACATTTGCACACACATTACACACTCACAAACTGCACGTGTGTCATACAGTATGTACACACACACTGACACACCTGGGGCTGAACAGGGAACAGATTGTCTCCTTCCACCTCTGAGTCATCACATCACGGCCTACAGCCCCTCCGGCTGACTTCACACTGTTCTGCTAAAACTGACTGAAGTATACTGAGCCGAGCAGGATCAGATGGGGGGGGGGGGGTCTGTCTAAACTGAACTGGACTGGGGTTAACTCACCCAGCAAGGCATGTAATCCAGTTTAAACCACTGCAATTACGTTGTGAAGGCAGTGTACATGAGTGATGCTACAGTCAATATTAGAATGTGTGTGTATGTGAGCTGTCAAGAGATATTCCTCTTGCTGAAACGTACTCTATCATTGTCAAAGAAATTATTTTGTAAATTCAAAAACACACATTTGCACACTGAGCATGCAATGACACATATATAATAACATATAAATACAATAACAAGCATGAATGTTTTGTACAGCGTGGACAATCTTCAAATGCTTTTGCCTCATCTTTACCTTGAAATAACATCCAGAATACAGTGCTGCCACCATCACTTTCAAAAAATAAAAGAAGTCATGAGCTACTTTTACTCCTGCTTTTTTTTTTTTTGCAGTGTATATATTTAGCACCTTTTAACATTATTATATGCTCACCTTTAACCTTTGTGTGCTGTTTGGGTCTGTGGGATCCGCTTTCAGTGATTACTACAAGAAAATGTATGCAATTTAATTATTTTCACCTGCTTTTTTTGGGGGTGGACCTCCCATCCTCTAGCGGGGTCCGGGGGCATGTTCCCCCGGGAAGATTTTTTTTTTAAAAGTTAAATGCACCAATCTGGTGCACTTTGAGAACAAAATGAATTTATGGGTACAGCTCTCAACACTCATATGAAAGAGCTGTATACTTTTCAATAATCCAAACATCTTTAGATTATGATCACAACCAATAACAAATCATTTAAACTTGTTTATTCTTATTTTACCTAGTTAGCATTCTTCCTTTTTATTTCTCCATATTTTATTAATCACTCCCCTTTTAAACTTCTTTTTTTTTACAGTACACATTGAAATGATTTCATACTTTATTTTTTACAACTATATTAAATCGATAAAGGTGTGCTCTCTCTCTGTGTCTCGCTCGCTCACAGAGGCTGTGTGCTCCTCCGTGGCGATGACGGATTGCGTAAAAAAAATATTTGTAAAGTAGGTGGACACAAACGGGATTTCAAAAAGTGGGGAGGACATGTATCCCCTGTCCCCAGTGGAAATTACGCCATGCGTGTGTGCGTCAAGTTGCAACACACACAGTAAAACTCTGCCCATCAAGTGTTGTATAGGCTGACACAACTAGGCTGTGTTCAATGGGGCTGATGTGTTGTGTAGATTCTGCCAGAAGGAAAATCACGGTCAAACTCCTTATGAAGCGGTGAGCTGCCGCTCCACATTGCTTGTCTTCCCGACTGCAACGCTGGTCCCGCAAATCAAGCAAGAACGTGATTGGTCGATATTCATTGTGGGGGTGGGGGGAGGAGGGGTGTTATATAGATATAGAGTTGTAGTAAGTAGATAGAGTTCGCTATGATTGAGGTTTCGTTTATGCATAGGATAGATTCTTTTAATTACATCTCCTTTTTTTATGTGTATTTTTTACATTTTGGATTTGCTTGGCGAGCTACTTATTGAGGGCTTGCGAGCTACCGGTAGCTCGCGGTCGACGTGTTGGAGACCCCTGCTCTAGACCTAGGAAGTTCCCATGTAAAGACACACACATATATACTGACACATATACACTGTAAGCACTTAGATGCAAAATGGCCCACTTCACATCACAAAAAACAAGTTACTGAGAATAAACACAAACACGCATCGTCTTTTCCTCACACACAAGGCCCAAAATACATTCTTCAGCGATTTTGTTTACAACTATGATAAAGGAGCCGGCATCTTGAGCGGCAAAAGAGACAGGGGGCAATTTTAACAACATACACTGCATTAGAGCAGCGTTTTCCCGTCTTGCCGCAACAGAACATTCACTTATCTATATGATAATAGGAGGGCGCTGAGCTCAATGTGACAACAAGAGAGAGACACAACACAATGCCGAGCGGCGCCTGCAGACAGAGTGATCCGAGATGTAATCGGCTCCAGAGAGAACAGGGAGAGGAAAGAGAAAGGAAGAGGAAGATACACATCTTTATGTGCGACACAATTTGGAGTTTGGTGGATTGACAATGGAGCTATCAACAACAAAGCGCAGAGAGCAGCCTATTGTTAGGGAACATATCTTTTGAAGAGATATTGATGCTGAAAAGGGGATGAAATACAGTGTGATATAGGAAGTACTGACGCCAATACACTAGCACCAGGTGAGTATAAGTGGAGTGTGATTGTAGACTTGACACAGTTTGGATGAATTACAGTGTTTCTAGCCAATGTTTAATGTATGTTTGAACAAACAGGACTTCTACTGGATGTGGAGCAAAAAGTAGCAAAATTGTGTCAAAGTGGATGTTAGAAGCTGGGTTTTTTTGTCAAAACTTGAATGTGTATGTATGAAGAGCCTATTGAACTTTAATTCGTTTTTTAAGAATCTTCGCTCTTCTTGATAGACAGATGGAAAGATCAGAATCAATCGCGTGATGTTAAAGAAAAAGTGTACTAATGGGTGATCAGTAATAAGGTGCAAGGGATCTACTATACTGATGACTGCTCTAATTAAGTTTGTCGTAACCTCCAGCTCCTTTTTAAAACTAGATTCATGTTGATCTGCCGATCTCAGCAAATTCCCCAAAATATTGACCTTTTCCTTTCAAGCTGGCATGTCACCACAGGACAATGAGCCACAATAATCAGCTAAAGAAGAAGCAAGAGCAGGAGGAGAAATCACATAGGAATTGCACTTTCTTTTGGCTCATATGATCTATTATTAATCCAATCTTGCAACGGACCCTTACATTTTTTGGGGGGGAGAAAAAAAATCACAAATTAATGAGGTAAACGTAATGATCTGAGATGATCAAAGGATATCAGTGTTGGGCAAAGTATAGCCACCAATTAGTAAAACAAGCGCAGGAAAGGGACTAAAATATGCACCACCGCGCCTGATGAAAAGACAGGGTCAGAGAGAATGGACTAATTTCACAAATGAAACGACGTGCACCAAGACAGGCGTGTGTGTGTGTGTGTGTGTGTGTGTGTGTGTGTGTGTGTGTGTGTGTGTGTGTGTGTGTGTGTGTGTGTGTGTGTGTGTGTGTGTGTGTGTGTGTGTGTGTGTGTGTGTGTGTGTGTGTGTGTGTGTGTGTGTGTTCCAGGAATAGGTGTGGGGGGGGGGGGTGTTGTATGCGGGTCATGTTTAGATTCCCCTTGGGTCTATGAGCAGAGAGAGTCAGGGAGGTCCCATAAGAGCAGCAGGAGTGGAGCTGGCTTTACTTTGATAACAATAATAAGGTATTTCTCTCTCTCTCTCTCTCCTTCTCCCTCTCTCTCTCCGTTTCCTTTTTTTATCCCGCTTTGGCACAATGAGCGCTGCCGCTCTCGTTTGATCCATGAAAGAAGCTTGTTATGTTTTTTTGAAGAGTTTGATGCACAAAAGAACAGGAGAAAGAAAAAAAAGTTAGGAAATAGGCTGCATCTGTCCAACTTGGACTTTGGTTCATTAGGAAGGCCTCAAGGGCGTACTTCTTTTAGTGGGTTTGTGTTTTATTATGTTTTTTAAAATATTTGTGTTTGTTTTAAGGGGTGGGTTGCTTGACACTCTGAATTAGTACAAGGTGCTATGGTGTGTGTAATTGTGGATGCAAAGATGGTCTTATAGTTGTTGCATTGGGAAAAAAAAGTGAAAAGCCAGACAAAGGATCAACCCTTTTTTCGTTTCTATTCTGAAGCTCATTAAGAGAAGAAGAAGAATGGGATATCTGAAATGATGAGACGGGAGTTTACTCAGCTTTGTCACTGAACAGCTGATCCTACGGTGGCCGCCAAGTGCAAACACGCTACAACGGCCCACCAACATCTTCACCAACTAAGACCCTAGCCACACAGAGACGATAACAAAAACGAACCGAATTCGAAATCAAAAAAGTATTCCGTCCACACGCAATCGGCACCAGAAACGTGTCCATCCACACGAGACCGCTCGACCTGCTGGAGAAGCTGTAGTACATATGCCGGGCCTGTAAGTGGCGCTGTACTTCCGCCATAAAATACACCAAAAGCAGCGAATAAGACCCCCGAGCATGGTTGCCATGGTTGCCCTTCTGTTTATTCTCCGCGGTGGATTTAGCAACATGTAGTTCTCCATGTCCACTTGTTACTGATGGTTGTGGTAGAGGAGCTGTATATTTTTGCACTAACATCTGTAGCATGGTCAGTAGCGTCAGGAGCACAAAAGCAACCCTGTGATCTGCCATTGTTGTTGTTGGGCTCTGGCTGTTTCGGCGGCTGCTGTTTCTCTCCCTCCCCGAGGCGAGCGTGTGCTCCTGCTGTAAAAGGCAGGTGCCACTAACTCTGAGCCTGGCTCCCGAGCAGGACGTTCTCCCCGGTAGTCCACCAGCAGATGAAAAACACCCACCTCTCCGCCTCTTTCAAGGGACGAGAGAACCATGCGGGGGGATCTGCTGGAGGCTCCTGCTGGGTGCACTGTCCTGCGAGATACCGGGACCTGGCTCGAAACACTCGGAACACTGTTGTTGTTGTTGTTGGCGAAACATATCAGCAATGACGTGGGGGGAGCAGTAGAGGTGGGGAGAGGCGGGGCTATTGCGTCATCAGGAAATCAGGAAAGTCACCAGAGCGTTGCGTCTGCAGATCTACCCACCTTGGGACCCGTTATCGTTATTGCTTCTGAGTTTCCCTGTCGGCCTCGTGTGGCCGAACCGTCTATATGATAGAGAACTTTAGCGGATACGACCCGTATCATCTCCGTGTGGCTGCAGCCTAAATGTGAGATTCTGTTAGGCCACTGGATAAAAACACATTTACAGGTGAGGTGTTGATCATCTAAAAACAGACCTAGAGGCAATTTGTGACCAGTCTCACCATGTGTGACCCTATCTATCAATGGCTTTCTCTTGGCAACAAAGTTAAAACTCCAAATCAGATTACAGAAATTGGTCATGACAAGACAAATAACACATTGAAGTAATTGGTTTGCCAGCGCATAATTGATTGGCCCACACAATGTTTTGACATTGTACTTCATGCGTTCCAGTTTCACTCTATCTTTAAGGAGATTTGCCATCTTTTAAAGTCAAATATGGTAACAGCTCACTTACTAAAAGCCTCCAGAGGGAATAAAAGTGTGTGGCACTTCTCTCAATTTAAAAACAATAGATCACTTCACACTTACACAACAGAGGAGACAAAGGGGGCGTAAAGGGAGAGGAGAAGAAGCGAGAGGGGGGGAAATAATGGTTCTCTCTGTTGAATTTTAATCCTGACCTCGAGAAGACAAAAAAGAGATAAATGAGAGGAGGGGGTTTGTATTTTGGTTTCAATCTAATTTTATATTCTTACATTGTGTATTCTCGTACGCCTCCGTATGACTATGTGTTGAGGCAGACAATGTTAGGACAAGCCACTTAAGCCCATTAGTCTAATAATGAATACGTTTTGGCAGCGCACTCCTCAGCCTTGTCCGTCTGCAGAAAGAGAAAAAGAAAGAGAAAAAGATAGATAGACTGATTAGAAAGATGGAGAAGAGAGAGAAAGAACCAAATGAAGGCTACAAAAGAGAGAGAAAGACGAGGAGACTCACAAAGTGTGTACTTAGAAGGCACTTAAGCTTTTATGAAATACAGTGATGAGGTGAATCCAGGTAAACTCTAAATAAAAAATGCCTGACAGAAAGAGCATTTTTTCTGTTTACCAATATAGTGGTTCCAAGTATTTTCAATTGTTATGTGAAATGAACGATTCGTCTAGTGTCCTGCGGTGCAAACATCAGCCTTTCCCCAAAACCACCACTGTCTCTTTCTGTGTGTCCAAAGTGTGAGTGCAGCACTATAAATGACTTTGACTAAATATAAAAGTTTTCTCCAGACTCTGATTTGTTTGAGATTACTGAGACATGTAAACGAAACAGATTTTTTTAATAAAGATGTAGTAGGTATTGAAATGCATTAAGGAAAGGCTTTAGAACAGTCTGAAAACATGTTTTACTTTCTTTTGAAGGGACTGATCTGCCTGCCCCTGGGAAAAGCTGGGCAATATGACTGAAAGTGATTTTAACATATTGATAGTATTTTTCTGTAACTGATATACATCACAACAATGTAGTAATTGGAGGCGAAATCACAGAGAACCCAAACATCCTTATCCCACAGAAAGGGGGAAAGTTATTGCATTGGGAGCTTTCTGTGTGCCGACTTTATTCAAAATAACCTATGAACCTATCCCACTAACGTTGCGCGCAACACCAGTGTGCGAAAAAGTACACCTCCCACCGTCCGGGACGTGTTATTTACAATATCGGACAAGTAGATCTTTCAATTGACTTGTCCGGCGGACAAGTGACGTTTTTCGGCCTGATTTATTGACAAATTATTGATACATTCAGTTTACAAAAGGCAGAACTCATTCGCAAATTGTACGTCTCCGCCATTGTTCGTTTAGAAGTGTTAGTTTCGGTTCTGCTTGTTGATTCCTAAGGAAATGCATCTCGCCGCTTTCTGTACAGTTAGACGGGGGCGGGGCGGAGCGGGGTGGGAAGTGTAGCACAGTGGCAGGGTTGGGAAGCAAAACTCGGTTCCGAGTAGGAACAAATAACAATTGTCCGGTACCGGGATTAATAAGAGTTGTGAGGACAGGAGGCGAGGCCGAGCCCCGAGCCCCGAGCCCAGAGCCCCGAGCCCCGAGCCCCGAACCCCGAGCCCCGAACCCCGAGCCCCGAACCCCGAGCCCCGCGGACTGCAGCTCTCTCTCTCTATGCTCCGTATCAGCTGATCGCTGCACGGTGCAGCTCAGCGTCTCTCTCTTTCTTTCTACACACAGCGGATCCGCTGCCTGTTTAACAGCCTCATCTTTGTCAAACTTTCTTATGTTCTTTCTCTAACACGTAATGAAGGTTATTAAGCGTTTTAACTGCTATGTTGTTAATATTGACCACCATTTCCTTTATGAAGTGAAGCAGCCTCCCTGTCTGTGTCCTCGCGCTGTCCTCACATTCCAGGACCCCCAGACTCGGAGGAGCACAGGGATGTCAGTATTGTTTATGAAGCAGGGTATAGAAAGTACATTATTGAAATGAAAATTCTATTTATTTACTTTTAAAAACAGTGAGCAGCTGGGCAGCTGCAGCATGTGTATTGCAGGACATGTGTAAGCGTGCAAGCGTCTTTGAGTTGGAGAAAAGCGCTAGGCCTATAGGCTATAAATATAATGTATTATTAGTCCTATGTGTTGGACATGTGTGGTTGGACTGTGTCTCACAGGCAGGTTGCAGTGTAACATCAGAGGACACTGGGCCAATTGTACATTCTCAAACTGCACCACTTAGAACTAACTAAACAATGCAGAGATTATTTTTATATAATTGTATTCAATAACCGTAAGAAATTCAACAGTATGAAGTGATTTGTAAATAGGAATACAGATTTGACTTAATGTTTTCATAAATATATTTTTCTCCCAGTTTGTCATGGGACATATTTTTACCCTCTCAAAGAACCGAAATCGAGAACCGAAAATAACCGGAATAGAAAAGCAGAACCGGAATCGTTAAAATCTAAACGATACCCAACCCTATGTGTGATGCAGTAAAATCTTACCGCTCACTTACGCTGAGCGGTGTCGTAAAAACCGTGGGAAAATGTAAAATACGATGACGAAGAAGAAGATTCCAGTGGCCCCAAGTGAAAAATGTATTCGGACAAGTAAATTGCCAAACTCACTTGTCCATGGACAAGTACTCTCTAAAAACTTTTTCTCACACTGAACACATCGCTCAATTTCAAAACAGACTTTTGTAAAACAAGAATAAAATATGGTATTTTTGTCCTAATACAATTCAGTTTACAGTCAAGAGTCTAGGTGTAGAAATATGGACAGACATTCATAAATTAAACACATGCAGTTCATTTCAGAAAGGTCATGTTGGAATAAATATTATTTCTCAAGTGACGAAAACATCTAAAGCCACTTCTCAATTGTTTAGCAGGCTGCTTTTGTAAGCCTATAATATTACTCAACCAATGTGTTTTTAATTGCTGTTTATTGCACAATTTCTTCCACCAAAAAACAAACTCAATTCAGCTGTACTCACATCTCTGCTACACTGAAGAACTGTTCCACATTTCACTCAGCTGTTATATTTCATCCCACTATGAGTCACACAAACATACTGTGATAGAGAGAGAAGAAGAGAGGGATATGCTCCAGCAAGCCGCCACATGTTGGGGGATTTGTTTATCGCTTCCTGTCTTGTACGAGATCGACGCCCCGTTAAAGCACTGACACTCAATCTCAGAGCGAGCAAATCTCATCAGTCGCATTGGGGAAATACCTTTCAAAGACTGACAGATGTCTTTCTCTGTCTGACTCTTACCTGCGTCTAACAATGTGTCTCACTCTGTGAGCCTCAGGACTTGTGCACACTCACTACAAACACACCCAAATACCGAGAGTATTTCCGTGTACAGTGCATGTTTTAATTTGTCTAAAACAGAGCGGAAACCAATCCCTGATGCTACTGCCTGATAACAATAACCACCGCTGCTTGGCAACTGATACCTTATGGCTGCAAATAAAGGACACACTTCACATTTAATGACGTTACAGTATGACTCAGCAATGAGAACACTCGTCTCTTCTTAAATTAAGCAGGGCAGTTCTAGGAAACTGAAATCAAGAGTAATAACAAGAAGAATATAATAATAATCAAATCTATAGCTTCTATTATAGGAGTGCATTATGTCAGATATCAGAGTAAAGTAGCTTGACTTCCCATGTCCTGAACTGTTGAAATCAAAGTTAGATTTCTCTGATAGAGACAAATGATTTGTCTTCAGTATGTTCGGTGAGTCAGTTCAGCCCTTGCTGATGGTCTAAGACAGGCATCCTCAAAGTACGGACTCCGGTCCGGATCCGGACCGAACCACAACTGTCTCTGGACTCTGAGCAAATTATACTTTTCATATGTATTATCTGTGTTATCTGCGAGACATCGCCACAACGCAACGAGTCAAAATGATCCGCTATGTCCATAGACTGCAAACAGCGCTCGTCGGACATTTATGAGAGAAAGTCTCTAATGTCCGAGTGCAAGTGAATGCAGCACAAGATGCACGTCATGTAACCCCTCCCCCGGTCCTAGCGCGAGCGTGGACATATGATTGGCGGCGATTTCATTTGAACTGGACGGTGCAAAACGAGAAGCATTCGGACCAAGCACTGAAGGAATGAGGTATTTGCGGTCTACACTGACAGAGAAGAGACTGTCAGTTTGGCTGTACTCAGCATTGAATCAAAACGCACTAAAGCTGTTGATCTTAATACGTTTGTGAGGCGTTTTGCTGAACAAAATGGTAATCGCCGCATTCAGCTGTAATACACGTCAACTTGATGCTCTGCTCACGGATGAGCATACAAAACTATTAAGATGATGACCTTACGTGTGTAAATATATTTTTTTCTTTGAGGGGGTCTGCCCCCAAAAAACAGTTTTAAGTCCTGAGAAAGTCAAATAAGACGTTGTGTAAAACTACACTGCCCAGCCAAAAAAAAGTAACCACTTTGATTTAACTAGGTTAGTAGGTAAGGACTTTCCACTGGATAACAACTGAAGTATAAAAGAATGCAGGACTGAAGTGATGGAGACCATGTTTGAAGGCAAACAAAAAGAGGAAATAACAGGTCAAATCAAGCAAATCCCCCTCTCAGATTCCACAGCAACCAGAAGAACATAAATACTTGCTGGTGATTTGATTAATCAGCTTTGTGATGGAATACAAAATGCACAGTGCATTTCCTTAGCTGTGGATGAGTCCACTGACACTGCTGACAATGCTCAGTTGCTGGTCTTTGTGAGTTTTTATGATGAGGCAAAGGGGGAGTTTGTTGAAGATGTGTTGGGCCTGACAAACCTCAGTGGACACACAAGGGGGCAAGACATTTATAAAGCAATAATGGGAATGCTGAATGAAAGAGAGTGCAGCTGCCTTTATTCATAACTGCAGCTCTTACACTGCGACTCTGAGGGGTCAAGCACAGACACAACAACAATGAAAACTGCTGCATACAGATTTGTTTTGATTTTGCAACCTCGTGTTAAGAATCTTGTTGCAATTGTTTAAAAGTTTGAATGACCGTAATAAACGGACCTTTGTCTTATTGAAACATTTATTTTGGACCTTTAAGATTTGTATTTGAGTACCCCTGGTCTAAGACAACACTGCCCAATTAAACAAATGGTTCAGGAGCAGAGTTTCAGAACCCACAGATCACAGTTTTATAGTAGGCTCTTCAGACTGTAGCAGCTTTGACTTTTTTAAAGTGACAGCGGGGAATGAAGATGCTACGTGTGCTACCATGTGACTGAGATACAATCATGAGCATCAGAGAAGGAAGAGTGGTTATTGGATTAAGTGTTAACCAGTATACCTTCACTGACTTCAACACCTACTACAAATTATCAGGAAAAGTTATAATAACAGGCACATTTGGTACAGTAAAAAGTAACTGTGAAAGCACTGTATCTATCCCATTGTGTAACAACTTAACAAAGCAACAACTGCGGTGAAAGAAGTGAATAAATGTTGTGTTCAAGGATTGTCATGGAATTCATTGTGTATTGGATGCACAATTAAGACCAAGGTGACAGCTAAACCAAACAACTACATTCATTGAATGTTATGGCGTAAAGCAGGGATGGGCAACTGTGATGGTGGTGGGGGCCACATCATTGATGTACTGGCCACCAGGGAGCCGCAGATTCATTTGGAACACACACACACAAAAATTCCATGTGTTGTATGTAATTATTAACAAATATACTAAGTCTGACATCTTCATTGACATTTTACAATCAAAGGGAACATCCCCCAAAAATGGGAACATCCTCATAAGCTCACTAAAGAAATATCAGTTCACAGAAATGTTATTTCATTTTTACAAGTGGCATGTTTGTATTGAACAGGTTATTAAACAGTGGAATACAACTATTTTAAACTATTGGAAAGCACGGAAAATGTGTGTGTATTGAGATTAACCATTAAGATGACTTTAAACATGAAGTCATGAACACTAACCCAGAGGTTGTCTAACTTGAACACTTGTAGCCAGTCTCTGCATTCCCCTTATTCCATAATAAGGGGAATGTCAACACAGACACCTGTCAGCCCGCACTCTGCTGTTCCTCAGCACCACTCCCCCTCCCTCCCGCTGAAATTATGAATGAAAAGCGTAGTAATCATAGATAACACAGCAGGGTCCGTGACAGTTTGTTTTCATCTGATTTCAAATAAACAAAGTCTTGGTTTTAAGAATATTAAACTTGTTTCGCCAAATTCAGATGATAAATACAACTTGTAAACTTGTAAAGGCATAATTACAAGAGGCAACTTAACATCACAGCAGGCATAACAACAGCCGGTGTTTCTTGTGAGGGTTTCCCTGGGAAACAAACACAATACACACAAATGCGTCACGGATTATTTTGCGGTATTTGAAATCATCTACGCAGCTCGCTCGCGACGTAACTAGGAGTCTAGTGGACGGTATCAGTACTACAAGTTAAACAAATATATATATATTTTTTTTTATTAATCACATTGTTTATAAATTAATCTGAGGGCCGCAAAAAGAGGAGGTGGGGGCCGCATGCGGCCCGCGGGCCGCCATTTGCCCATCCCTGGCGTAAAGGAATGGAAACCATTTGGCTTGCTGAAAAACGAGAGGTCAATAAAAAAATAATAACTGTCTTCACGATCCAACTGAACATTTTCAACACTAAAGACCTATCATGTTTAACTAATACTCATTTCACTTTAAAAAACCTTATTTAAAATTCATGTCAAGAAAAAAAGATCCCAAATGTGATAAAGCGGTGTACGTGACAGTCAAAAAACAACTTTAAAGACCATTATAAAAGACCTTTAGTCAAAAGTTTCTTATATACTCACTCATGAATAAAAGAAAACGCATATGAAAGCGACATCAATATAAAACCACAGAAAAATCGCATAATTCCTACAGAAATGTTCAGGTCCGTCACAGAACTACCTCTCTTCCCGTCCCACTCTCTCTCCTCTACTCCTTCACCTGCTCTGTCTTACTTTTATGAAAATGTTGATTTGTGGAAATAAGGCTCCCACAATCCAACCCTAATCTCAGCAGTTTTTCAAACATATGAATGGAGGATGACCTGCAGCATCTCTCTGTTTAGTTCTGAGCGTCATTTCTCTTTTCTGCAGCAGCGGCTGTGACGGAGGCAGCGGAGAGGAGCGGCTGCACAAAAAAGCACACAGAACTGAACAGCCAGAGACACAACTGTCTGCCCTGCTCTGTGCGCTCTGCACCTTGGAAAGTCACACTGCCAACACACCTACGTTGCCATCACTTCTACTTGTGTGGTGGGAGGTATTTGTATCTCTGTTGAGACTTACCAGATGCTGCGTTGTTGAGGAGACTGTCTTTCCTATCCGTGTCTCCCTGGGAAAGGCAGAGAGGTGATGGAGGTCGGGGAGGCTGCTGCTGCTTCTGCTGCTGCTGGTGCTGGTGCGACTGCTGCTGCTGGGGATGGTGATGGTGGTTTGGGTGCTCGCATTGATTTGTGTCACTTCTGTGTCTCTCTCTCACCACTCCACCTCTTTCCAGTGCTTTCTCTTCACTTCACTTCACATTACACACACATGCATGCACACACAGACACACACACACACACACACACACACACACACACACACACACACACAAACACACAAACACAGAGAGACACACACATACACACCAAGGTTTGGAGAAATTAGAAAAAGGCTGAGGCACCGAGGGGAGGAGACGTCAATTTGTTTCCTCTTCCAGAACAGGCACTTCCACCTAGCCAAAAAAGCCATCAACAGTACAACATGGCCAGCCAGCTTCTAAAAACTACCCAAAAAAACAGCTGTTAACGTCTACCCCATAATGTATCAAAATGCTACCCCAACATTAATTCAACCCATTGTCTTCATGACACATCATAGTGATGCTCTGTGGGGTTTAAAAAACATTTGTGGAGCCATATTTGTCAGAGCTAATCTTGCAAACGGTATTGAAGGCAGAGTCAGAAAATGTGGCCTGAAGGAAAACGCAACGTTTGCCTGTCAAGATAAATAACTTGTAATGTGTCAGTACTCAGTACCAGGAGTTGTAAAGCATGTCAACTCAAACAAAGCTGTACTCATTTCATTATTCATTTGACATAGCTGCTAGAGCAAACCAAGTTTATGCTAGCCACACATTGCTATTCTATAGGCTCTACTGTGTGGCTAACAGGTTAGCAAACGAGCAAACTATATTCACATGCTACCAATACAAGCACTAATCATTATTTTAATATTAATAAAGGCTGAAATTACCATGTGTTATGGGAAAGGGGTTATTTGTAGTCAAACCAACAGAAAAATATAATTGTACTCCTCAGAAAGTAAATTGACTTGCTCTCTGTCTGCTGAATGTGTAAGAAATATTGTTTGCGAACACATTCAACCTACATTGTTTATTAATGCTGTTTACAGCTGTCTGTTCTACTGCCACTGAATTAATAACAACAGGCATGCTACTTAAACAGTAACTACATGCACATTGCTGTCTCTTTCATACAACATAGACATAGCTAACATACATATTTTTATAAAAAACAAAGTTAAAACTCCTGATGCTGGTGGAAGATGCTACAATTAGTTAGCTTTGATTGGCCGCAGCTGGTACTTTGCCAAAGTTATGCAGTTACTCATACACTTTTTGTGGTGGCCTATTTTTCAAAAACAATATTGCCATGTTGAAAGGTAAACTTTATCTTTATAGAATAAAAGACTCACCCTCTTGTAGGCATGCCTTTAAAAAGTTAGCATCATTAACTCCTCTGTCCTTCTATCAAAGTCAAGCAAGCGATGACTCCACTGACGTACTTTTTTTCGCGCGTATTCAAGTGCCCGCCTCCTACTTCTCCATTGGTCAGTGTAGCTATTTCCGAGCTCACACATTGGCTGACCTAGCTGCATGTCTTAAAAACTAAACGGAACTTGCCTGCGTAGTGCTATACATTCCAATATGAATTAAAATGTAACCAGGTGGTATTAATTAATTAAGCTGCTATGATTGGTGTATTTTCTTAATGATGGAAGTAACTTTTATAAGTCATGAATCTGAATAACATGAAATAAACAGTGGCGACTGGTCAATTAGGGGCACTAGGCACAGCCCCACCTAGTGTCAGCAGAAAGTATTAGAATAATAATTACAAAAAAATACATCTTAAGATATATTTTACGATCATGTTTAATCATCTGATTTGTCTGTACATTGCTGTTTTAGTCTGTGTTCTTCTAATTAGTGTCTACAGTGCAGGCCTGGTTCTACGGGGGTGCATAAGGGTGCATTGCACCCTCAGTTGAGAAAAAAAAATGAAAAGTGAAAAATATTACATGTAATAACAATAATAACAATAATAATAATAATAATAATAATGTGCCGCTGCACGTTTGTCATCTGCAAGGTGCTTTCACAGCAGTCAATGATGGGCATCAGAAAATGGTTAAAACAACCATCCCTTATCGCCAGCAGTAACACTGCATCTACTGCAGGTCATAACAGTTCAGATCATGGGGACATTACGTTATCCGTGGCCACTATCGTGGACAGTGGACACTAACGTCCTCTCGCCCGACTCGCTGGCTTCGCCCGCCTCGCCCACAGAGGCGGAGCAGCTGCAGCCGTCTTCGTTGCCCCAAACACCGCCACCCCTCGGCGGCCCGCAAGTGCCAGAGAACCTCGGCAAAACAGAGCCTGCCCAGGTATATTTAAAAAAGTACCCAACTCGCCTGTACAGTGGGGTAAGGCGCTCATTTTGCAGCTCATGGTTTCAAAACAGAGATTGGCTGGAATATTAATGTAAAAAATATGCCATCTTCTGCTATGCCTGTAGACATTTCGGTTCAAGTAAGTCAGATGCCTTCACCATAACTGGCTACAACAACTGGCGCCATGCTCTTATAGGCTACGTGACAAGGGACTGGGAAGGCATGAATCAAGCAAAGAGCATCAGATTGATGCTTTTAACTTCAATATTTAAAAATAAATCTTCCCGGGGGAGCATGCCCCCGGACTGCCCTAGAGGAGGTGAGGACCCCCCCTAGAGGGTGTTAGGTCCACTCCCTACTTATAAAAATAGCACTTTACCACTGCACCCTCTCTAATCTCAGATGCACCTGAGTCATTTTGTTCTGGAACCGTGCCTGCTACAGTGTGCCAATTGAGCCGTTTTGAGAGACGTGGGTCAAGCGATCAAGCCCCTCTCTCTCACTGTCTAAGTGAATGGGTGCTGTAAAAACTACACTGCGCATGCTCAGAGTCTTTGCAGCAAAAAAATAATCACCATATAGGGGCACTGTGCTGACATACCCACCAAACGTCATCTCACATAATTCAGAGCTGATTGGCTGTAAGTAGTGTGCCGCGAAAAGTGTAGTGTGTAGAGGAGACGAGAGAAGTGCAGTGACGCGTCCTAAAACCCGAAAGTAAGCTGCGCATGGGTTCTCTCGACAAAAAAGCAATGATATTTCTCCATAGGATTTTAGAAAATACCTCGAAATACGATCTGTGGGAAACGTACCTGTTAGATAAAGGCACGTTGTGTTCAGCCAGATAATATCCACATGTCTACCCTACTTTTATAATTTTCGAATCATAAAACTATCGATTAGATTTATGATTCGACTTTTGAAACTACAAGAAGATAAGGAGGACTTTTACAAAAAAGTAATAGAGATTTTTGTCCAGAAGATAGGCAAATGGACTTCATCTTCAAGTCAAGGTAAGACCACAATTTGATTGAAAATGGGATCTTACTAAGAGAGAACAATCCAATATGATAAAATTACATTTTTTGGGTATCCTTTTGTTGAACTGTCTGTTTAAAATTAATCAAAGCATCAGACTAAAACAGCTTTTGAAAATAATAGAATATTTTGATTTAGGTCAAAATGTAATATTTGTAAACCTGAAGAGTCAGTGCTAGTGCCTCACCAGCCACGAACCTCACTGCAGAAGCTTATATATAGACATCTACGTTTTTTGTGCCCCACCACTTTTGTACATATAAAAACACCACTGGAAGTAAACCACAGCACGTATGGAGCCCAAGAAAGGAGCCTAGCTGACTAATTGAAAATGTTACAAAAGGAATATTATAATAAATGACAAGTCACTTTAGGAATCTATACTTTTAATCTGCAGCTTTCTAACTGAACATCAATTGTACCTCAACAGGCTTCAATCTCATTTGTTTGAGCAACCTTTGCCCAACTTTACGGATACAGCATGTAGAAAGTATTCACTTGGAAGTGGCATGTGTACTACTGACTAATATTTACAGTAGCCCACTCGTACACAGCTCAACAACTGGTTAGATGATTACGACAAATAACGAGATGAGAATATGGCCTTCATAGTCACCAGATCTCAATACAACTATGGTTGAGTCTAGGACTAATGTGTTGCACAGCATAAACGCATAACGGATCAAGATCTACTCCTTGCCCTTGCCCTTGAATGAAAGTCTTTGAGGATACTACCCACCAGCAGCACATTTCCACAAATATTGTAAAATCAATAGCAGCAGTCTACTATAAATAACAAGGATGTTTGTACAGTGTAGTGCGGGTTCAACCACATGAGAAAAAACATGTGTACCAGCATGTAGAGTGTAAAATTACCTTAAAAAGTAAATATGTTTGTTTCTTAACAAACTTATTTGTGAGACCAGAGACTTAGAGAGGGAGGACTAAAGCTGTTGGAGATGTCATAGTGGCCAGAAAGACACATTTTCATATCTATGGCGATATGTCTTGTATTTGGGAATAGACATTTAAAAGTATGAATACAAATAGGTCATTAATACCCAAAATTATTGATTCGTTGAGTAGATTTGTGTTTGTGGTAGGATGCTCAACAACTATAGAGCTTTTTATTTACTACCACATCACTCTTTTAATAGACCATATGAAATATTTCGCCATGTGCCTTTCTCTCTCTCTCTCTCTCTCTCTATCTCTCTCTCTATCTCTCTCTCTCTCTCTCTCTCTCTCTATCTCTCTCTCTCTCTCTCTCTCTCTCTATCTCTCTCTCTCTCTCTCTCTCTCTCTCTCTCTCTCGCTCTCTCTATATGCCTACTTTTTTCTAATGTGCGTTTTGCTGCCCACTGTACCTTGTAAATGCCAGAGTATGGCTGTGCAGAGGAATAAAAGGGCTCTAGGGCAATCAGCAAAAGCGTGGGGGCAGAGTTGATGCGCTTCAAAGGCTGTCAAAACTATATTATATGGTTGATCCCTGTCCAATTCACTTTCACAGTTCAATAGTTACCGTATGTTAAAGCTGGAGAAAACAAAGACACTCACTGGCGTCTCCTCCTTCCGAAGTTAGCTCACACAAGAGGCTTTGTATTCTTGTATGTGTTTGTGTGTGTGATGGACAGGAAGTTGGTGGTCAAACGAGGGAACATCCAAATAAAGTGACCGCATAGGTCATGTTTGACACACTTTATTATTCATTCACTCTCTGTCCTCAGCTGGGCTTAGCTCATCAGTAGACACACACACACACACACACACACACACACACACACACACACACACACACACACACACACACACAACCTCCCCTAGGTGCGGCTTTTACTGCGCATATGCGCCTGGACGATGCACAAATGTCATGAGCAATAACTGGGATGTCACTCCAAATTCACTTTCTTTTTTTCAGTGTTTAGCAGCTCGGTAGGGAACAGGCTCTCGCTATCTGTATCTCCCTCTCTCTCCTTCTACATGTGCATCACTGTGTATATGTTCAAACTTGTGAAAGTTTACCAGTTTTTTCCATCTGTTCAAAAAGGTCCAACCCAAAGATCGATTCAGCCTCAGAATCTGAAGTATCATGACCTGAGGTGCTCTGGCACGAGAAGGCAGGTACAAATATTCCCCTCCCTGAGTCCATGTCTTAAAGTGTTGAATTATTTTTGAACACTTCTGGGACTTTAGGTGTTTTAAGGCACTTTAAGAGAGTTTAAATTCTACAGCTCAAAACCTTCAAATTGTATTTTTTTTGGCTGATTCAAGGACTTTTTAAACTCAGAATGGAATGAGTCCAGCTTAATCATAGGGCAAAAGATTAAGTCACTCAGTTTAGTTAGCTGAGTTACATTTGAAAGAACATAAACATTAAAACCATTTTTATATTTGAACAGTTAGCTGAATATATAAAATCAGAAAAACTGGATCCAATGTATTTTTTGGGGGGGCAGAAGGATGGGGTGCCTTAAGGGGACTTGAAGTCATGACCTCAGTATTCATAAAAACCCTTACTATAGCCATGTCTCTTTGTCTAATCATACAACAAATACGTACATCCTTTCATGCGAATATGACATACTAATCTGATTTTTTTCCACAAAGCAATTTGTTTTTTTAAAGGTTCCTTGTTTGGGTTTGTTTGGGAATGTGTCCAAAATAGTGTTGCTCTTTTTATATTAAAACTGGGCATCAGATATGCCCTAATTTGTTTAATGCTGCTCCAAATCCCGATCATGCAGCCCTCGCTCCGTCTCTCTTTTTTCTTTATAGTTTGATGTGTGTGTGAAGGATGGGTATCAGGAGCCTTAGACACATTATGAGCATCACTTTAACTGCTTGATCTGAGAAAGGTCTTATTGTCAATTCCATCTCCTCCTTTTTCTTGAAGCACTGTGACCTCTCAGCAATTTTCACTGGTTCATTTGAACTTAGTGGGTTTTTTCAAACTTTTACCACTGTTTATAATTTGTATCCCTAAATAATATGTAATTCAGTCCTTGCAGAACAATAAAAATCCATATAACAACACATCATTCTCTCATTATAGAGAACTAAAGTAGAATACGTTATTGGCTGTTTTATGATTTTTATATATATTAAGAAAAGCTTTGCAGCCAGTCTTTGATTTCATTAACACGAACAAAAGGCACACACACACACACACACACACACACACACACACACACACACACACACACACACACACACACACACACACACACACACACACACACACACACACACACACACACACACACACACACACACACACACACACACACACACACACACACTCTGAGCCTCATGTATTTCTCTGGAGTAGCTTGTACATTTCCAGGAATTGGCAGCCTGCGCCAGACCCCTGGGGCCCGAAGCTTAAGAGCCTGGCCAAATGACACCCTGCTGGGGCGACAAGGCAGGGTCCTCCCCCGGCCCACCTGGAACATTGCCCCCCCCCCCTAAAAATAACAAAAACCCCACTTTTCTTTTTGAAGATGGTGCACGTGATCTTGTGTTGCCCCATAACTGCAGCAAGTCAATCAGTGCATATATTTAAAAAGTCTATGCATGCCATAGGCCCAATAATTGTACCTTGCCCATTTCTTTGAGAATTTGTGTTTTTATAACATCATAAAGCAGCTGCAAACATACTGTATTCTTTTAGTAGTTTCAGCGATAACATCAATACAGGATGTCTATTAATGAACTTGTTAAGATGGATCAGATATGTATTAGTATATAGACTGTGCTTCATACACTCTGCTGTTACAGGAAGACAGAATATCAAGAAGAGAGGTGACAAATGATAACACACATTCAATTCATATTGTAGGCTTGTCAATAAACACAGTCTACAATAGGCAAACTTAAAGTAAGGATTTAGAGAAAAAGTCCAAAAATATACGAATCGGCTGGTAAAGGTTCTAATTTTAACATTTTAAATCCCTTCTCATGTCTAGAGATCACTAGGAGAGATAATTAAGTGAAATATGTCAGTAATCTTACCTCCTGTCATGTGCTGTAACTCCACAGATGCACCTCGCTCACATAGCTCAGGCTTACCCACCCTCTAGTGACTGGAAACCAACATTGCAATCACACCCCAGAAATCTCCAGTTATTAGGAAGCAGCTCTGCCTTCAGCTTTCACTGCTATTTTTTTACGTGTATCGCGCTGCTACACAAATATATCATGATATATCCATCCGCCGGCCCGGGCTATTCCAAGCCTGAGAAATGACAGAGAAATGCAGGAAGTCGTTGGAACATAAACAAGGCGCAATGGAGGAAGCAAGGGTCAAGGCGGTGCTTCCTGTTCCAAAACCACCTCTGTGTGAGCGCAGACACGAGGCAGCAGTGACACAGTGGAACTGGACTCCTGTTATTATGGCCAAGCATTTTTACTTTGCTTATTTCCTTCATCCATAATTGTACAAGCTATAGTTGCCCTCATGAAGCAAAACATTTCTATGTCTTTGTTAAGCTTCAGTATTTGGCTTGTTCTTTTTCCTGTTTTCCGTTGCTCAATGTATTATGGTTTTGATTAAGTGGAGTTGGAAAAAGCTTCAAACAAATGATGAATAATTATTACTTTGAGCTGCAAACACAGTGATATTAAAATCATACAGTATAAATGATTATTTAACTATTTGATGACGTCTAAGAAGTTATTACATTTAGTAAAGTAAAGGTTAAAAATAACCGAACTTCAGTTATTTAAGATTTTCATTCCAACTGCTATTATCATATTTCAGCCATTGATTTCCTGTGTTTTTGTCAGTGTTTAATTAATAATATTTCAGATAATTACAACCTGAAAATCTGTTCAAAGTCATTTGGAGGTTATGACAAACCTTTATTGTCAGATGTCCAGTTGGGATTATTTGCCGGCTAAACAAAACAGTAGCATCTGGCCAGCATTATTACAGCATATCATAATGAATTCATAATCTGGTATTATTGGAGCATTTGGTATTATTCTCAAACTCAATTACCGTAATAGCAGTATAATGATTTCAAAGGGTTTACATGGTAGGTGACACACAGGATGTAACCTATCACGTTCTCATTCCCACAGACAGATTAACTTGAAAATGAAGGTGGGTGGAGGGGTGGGGAAAAAAGGCAGTTTCCATTTTGATTGTAAGATGCTACTTTGAATAACCTATTTCAAAATGTGCTCACTCAGTTTGTCTCTTTCATTCTGCTTTTTCTTTGCAGGCGGTCCAGTGCTGCAGCCTACACAACGCTTTGGACCACAATGCTCGCTAGATTCCACTCAAATGTCTTATCAGCACTTCAGAGAAGAGGCAGTGTATCGCAATTTAAGGAAAGACATATGGTATACATGAGAATTATCTCAACAGACTTAGTGTAGTGTATACAGCAAGAGCATCTGTATCTTAATAGTCTATGAGAAGTGGCGAAGTGAGAATGTGAAGGCTCTGAGGGATTTGGGAGAAAGGATATGATTGCATTTATGTCCCATCAAGCAGCTTGCTGGATCCAGGGGAATGCCTAATATATATCTGTATTTGGTCGCCAGCTTACATCTGTCTGCTTATGGATTTATGACTTCAAAACTATTTGAAAAAAAAAGGCGCCTCTCGACAGAGCCACTGACTAATAACTAAAGCCGACAGGGATGGCAGGCAAACACACACACACACACACACACACACACACACACACACACACACACACACACACACACACACACACACACACACACACACACACACACACACACACACACACACACACACACACACACACACACACACACACACACACACACACACACGGATAGACGTAACGACAAGGCTCGGCGACAAGGAACAAAGGAGTCGAAATCTGACACATTCTCTCTGACAGTAGGATAAAACTCACTCACCCCTCGAGCCATGCTAACACACACACGCATGCACACAATTTACTTATTTTTCTGTCAGACAGTCTCATCACAAACATGTTTTCACACAGAAAAACAGTCCTGTCCACAAAGTAAACCTTCCAAATCTTCACATTAAGTGCGTTTAGTCTCATTTTATTTAATCTTTGGTGTATGAAGAGGTTCGGATATACAGTAACAACAGCCTTTTGGAGCTGGAGACTGTGATTTTAGAACAGTGAGAGCAGTTTGGCAGCAGTTTCTAAGTCCGTAAAAATGTAAAACGTATTATTCTGTTTAAGGAGTTTAGTTGGGTTCTGTATCCAAGTCGGTAAAATAACTTTGTTTAACTCAGAGGCTTTAAATATATTTGGATTTCTTTTGAAAGAGACATAAAGAAAATATAAAATGCAGTATATCTAGAAAAAAAGAACAACTTCACAAAAAATGCAGCCAATGTAGTCAAATCCAGTTGTTCTGACTTAGTTACATTCATACACATACCCTGTACATATGGCATGGTTGGTTGGATCTTGACATTGGTCAAACCTGCTGCTGCTGCTGCTGCTGCAAAACAGTTGTGTTAAAAAACATGAAAAATAGAGACAAATTAAAGTCAGCTTTGGTGGTGAGATTAAATCATTAAAGAGGGAGATGGCGAGAGGATGAGAGGCAGAAATGGAAGGAGGTGTAAAGGTGAAGAAGATGTGGGTGGTGGTGGGGGGGTGTAGGCAGATTGTGTGTGAGAGCGGCGTTTAATCCCCAGAAGCATCCTGACGGCAGCTGCTCTGTACAGATGGGGACGAAGGGATGGCAAATGTACACACACGTACAAACACACTCACAGAGAAAAAAAGCAAAGTTGGAACCATTTTTCTATCACCCTCGAGGATCATGCTAAACATAAGGCAAGGGAGCTGGGGTGTGTTCCCATTATTTCCCACACTACTAAGGCCACTGGAGCTGTGTCATTAGCTGATTAATTACCACAATGCTCTATCGTTTTCTCTTGTTATTTCTCTCAATATGTTATCTACATTTGCAACTCTTCTTCTCATTAGAGTGCTACCATAGCGCTAACTACACACTTTTACCAGCCACCTTGTCATAACTTTTGATTTAAATCAACAAAAGCCCGCAACTGTTAAGCCTAATCAGCACCTGTCAGTCAATTCTTTCAAAGGAAGTAATATCATGGGATCACAATTTAAAAAGAACATAATTTGCTCCATAGAGTATAGTCAATGGGGAGGCTGTGGCTCAGTGGACAGTGTGCTGGACTTCGAATCAGGGGATAGCAAGTACGAGTCCCACTGCAGTCAGCATGTCGTTGTGTCCCTGGGAAAGACACTTCACCCCAAATGTCTCCTGTGGGGATTACCCACAGTACTGAATGTATGTATGTCGCTTTGGATAAAAGTGTCTAACAAATGACATGTAATGTCATAATGTCAATGGCTAATTGTCTGATTCTATTAAAACATTAACCATGTTTCATCATCATTGTCTGTTGGCTAAAATAAACTGCTTTATTGTAGATAGTGTGTGATCGGTGTGACGTTGCAAAGACTGAACTCTTCACTCTTGAAGGTAGGAATGTGGAGCAGCAGGAGAAAATACTTCTAAAGCTTCTATAAGATGTGTGAGTTATTTAAAAGATTTTGGTTGAGAGATTGAGTGACTGCATTGTCTTTTCTGTGCAGGAGTTTGGCGCCAGGAGTTTGCTGCTAAATTGGAAACAACATAAACAATCAACCCATTTTAGAAAAAGACATCACAAATAGAACCATACAATTCCTCCATTACGCATTTTTGCCTCAATCTTACCATTTTTAACACGGATGTTGTTGTTTTTAAACGTTTTGGCGCCGTCACTTTATTAATCTATCATCGCTTGTTCCATTTAAAGGTGGAGGATTTATTGTCAGCCGAGACGCGGAGGTGAGGTCACGCCATATCAGAGTGGTGCGGACTGCGACAATAGCCATTGTTCCTGGGACCAACAGGAAGTGTCTGCATGGGACTTCCTGCTCCAGATAGTGTACCTCTGGAGTGCAGAGAGGTGTGTGTTTTACGTGGGTTCATGTGTGTGTCATTTGTTTCTTTAGTGTATGTCACATCTCGCTTGATGTATGTCTCTTTCTGCAAGATGGTGCACCTTCAAAATAAAGTCTAGGTGCAGTCACAGCAAATTGCAGATGTGAATTATATTATTTTCACATTTAAATCTCAGAACTTCCCCTTGCTCCGCACGCAATACATTAACAAATTGAAACACCAGTCATATTTAAAGGAAAAAGGAGATGTATGACAACAGATACTACTCAGTAGTATTGATTTAGTGATTTGGAGGTCAAATACGTTTTTAGATATAGCCACACTGCTATGAACAGCATTTAAATGACTTTATTTCAATGTAAAGGAGGTTGACGTAAACCTCAGGCATGTGCAACATATATACACAAAAGAGGTTTTATGTGATCAGGTCTACCCTTTCGCCAGCTGTAGTCACTGAAAAAAGCAACGAATGACAGTGAAGGAAAGATCTGCTTGCACCCAGGAAAATTGCCACTTAACAGCAACAATATCAGTTGATATGTGTCTTCCCGGACAATAGGGCCTTCCGTACCTATTTATTTCCCAGTATCTACCCCTGTAAAATTATAGGCACGATCAATGTTGATAATAATACAAGGGGAGAAGCGGTATCCATGTTGATTATTCCTTCTCATAGAGGATTCTTCCTTCTATTCTGTACTTTCTTTGCTTTTCCAAGGTAATGGTAACAATTTTCTCTTTTCAGTCTCACTCGAGGCCTCTTTCTCTCACTCACTGGTGAAATGTTTTTCTTTTTTTCTTCTCCGTCTTTTGGCGCAATGCTGAAAGCCTTTTGACCTACAAAGTAGGGTTTTGTTGATAGATTGATGCTTTCACACAGTGACATTAGCTGAATCGCCGGTGTTCAGAGGCCCGCGGTGCCACTCTGGAACAAATGCCCTGGAATTTTCCCAAATAATCCCCCTGTGTGCCTGTCTGTGTACAATGTTGATCTCAGGGTGGAAAGCATCTATCTATATATTTGTCTGTTTGCCTACCTTTTTACTAATCGTTGTCTTTATCAAAGGGAATGGTGGGGGGGGTGGACGTGCAGTAACCTTTGATGTGAAAGGACATATAGATGAATATAGGGGTGGAGATAGGCAGGGGCAGGAGATGTGGGATTTTCTGATGACAGCTATGGTATTAACACTTGGTGACACTGGTAGAACATGGCATTATAACTTGACAGCAAGGTGAGAGAAGGAGCGAGAGAAAGGATAAAAGTAGAAACAGAGAAGAGAGGAAGAACAGTTCTCTATGACACATGCGAATGAGAAGCATCCATACGATATGCCAGCCTATATTAATCAAGATAAATACTCCTTTCTTTAATTGCCAATGTGTTTCTTTGTATGGAAGCCAATTACAATATTGTTAAATGATTTGAAAGTAAGGCCAAATAACGTTTTACTCTCAATAGGGACAATAGAAACCCTAAGCAACTGGTCAGAAACATGTCAGTATATGTAACTTACTGCATTTATTTTCCTTGATATCAATACCTTATGTAAGCATGTTATATATTTGCAAGTTTTTGGAGATGTTTTAGAGAGAATATTGGAATTGTTGGAGGTGGAGAACAGTGGGAACAACTGGAATGCACTAAAACAGTTCATCAAATCAAAACACGAAAAATCACGGTATCATCAATGTGTCAGTAAAATGCATGCAGGTTTGAGAATAGGCAGCCTGAGTAATGTTGTCTTTAAATACACATACAAGGTATTGTCAAGCCTCGCTAGCAGAGGCGAGTTCAGAGGGTCCAACACACACACACACACACACACACACACACACACACACACACACACACACACACACACACACACACACACACACACACACACACACACACACACACACACACACACACACACACACACACACACACACACACACACACACACACACACACACACACACACACACACACACTGTCTTGTCAAAGGACCCTTTGTGCGCTGTTGTTTTTTCAGGGGAAATACTCTCTTTATTCCTCTGCAGGGAATATTAAGCAGCGATCACCTAATCACACACTGAGAAACCCAGACACACACACACACACACACACACACACACACTCATACTTGGTAAAAAATACATATATGCTCCCAAAACATACAGTGCACACACGTTTGTATTGACACATGTAAATGGCCACACGTTTGCACAAGTTTAGAGACTGAGGAAAGGAAAGAAACACACACACACACACACACACACACACACACACACACACACAATGGGTCATTTATGTCCCTCTCTGCACCCCACATTCATACTTGGCAGGCGGGTGACGGCTCTGTTGTTTCAGTGACCTGGAGGAGAAGTTATGTGCTCTTAATTTATACACCAGGAAACACACACACACACACACACACACACACACACACACACACACACACACACACACACACACACACACACACACACACACACACACACACACACACACACACACACACACACACACACACACACACACACACACACACACACACACACACACACACACACACACACACACACACACACACACACACACACAGGTATTTTCCAAGTTAGAGTTAGCTTTTGCAGCAAAAGTCAACAAACAGGCTTCATATTTAAAAGGAAAAAAAAGGATTTCTGGGGCTAAAATGTAAAATAAAGAGATAGAAAAGAGAACGATGAGTAAAGTAACCCCCGAAGCCTTCAGCTGCCCCCAGGCAGAGTGTATAATATTGATGATGATTGCAAAACCACTATAGGTACAGATGGCAGATGGACACACACATACACACATAGTGGAGTGGCAGCATATATATATATAAAGGACCTGACCTTACGAAACCAAGTCGGAAGAGGTGATGTTGAGATTGAAATCCCCTTAACTATGGTTGGTGTGTGTGTGTGTGTGTGTGTGTGTGTGTGTGTGTGTGTGTGTGTGTGTGTGTGTGTGTGTGTGTGTGTGTGTGTGTGTGTGTGTGTGTGTGTGTGTGTGTGTGTGTGTGTGTGTTACCCACTGAGCGCTGTACTCTCCCATGGGAACATGAGCACAGTTGAGAGTAAATGGCAATTACTGTGTTTAACTGTTTTATGCGCGCTCAGAGGCACCCATACATCGTAGATTCCACAGAACATCGTTAATGCACACGTAAAACACAGACACACACACACGCTCACATGCAGACAGACACACACACACACACACACACACACACACACACACACACACACACACACACACACACACACACACACACACACACACACACACACACTGTCACGTCTGGTGGGTTATCCACGCCTGTCACATCGTCATTTACTCAACCACGATGTAGTGATACAAATACCGGCAGACATATTTCAATATTCTACTGGAGCAAATTATGATATCTGATTAGCAAATGACGGATAATAGCGTCTCACACAGAAGTCTCTCCAACATACACACACACACGTCACACACACACACGTTTGCCCAGTTCATTGTAAATCCACATACGGTTTATGCATAGACCCATCAGTTCGGTGTTGTGAAGCAGTCATTTACGCTAATTTGTGAAGCCAGTTCAGTTAAATCTGTAAATAATGATTGGATACGACACATTATTATTGGGTTACATTATAAAAGATTGCAAGCAATCCCTAGTCATATACGTTTAATAAGACATAAGTATTGAGAGGTTACAATGTAATGGCAGTAGAGATAAAGAGAGAAGAAGAAAAGGCAGTAGATATTTCTGCACTTCCAGTAAAATGCATTTATGGAATTTTGAGGTAGTTATAAACATCTTTAATGAATAATCTATATTCAGTGCCGTTTTAAAATTAGAAGAAGCATAAAAGTCCTAATAATAGGACTCCTTAATCAGATAAAAAGCTGTTTAAAATGTGTACGTGTGGTCTACACTGTTTGACTGCAGAAAAAAAAAGGGATTCATGTTAGATATTCATATATTTAATTTATTGTGTATATCTTAGCTTGCAATAATGATTTAATTATGTGACATGCATTTATATCCTGTACAGTTAGGCAGCTTGAGTTTTGAGAGAAACATAGAGACAGAGGGATTCCAAATAAACAAAATGGAGAAAGGTACCGGCACACAGAAGTGGTCAGCATGAAATGGGTGACACTGCTTGTTCATGCGCGCGCGTGCGTGCGTGCGTGCGTGCGTGCGTGTGTGTGTGTGTGTGTGTGTGGCCTAGCATTACTATACTTGTGGGGACCTAAATATGTTTACACAGTCACGTGTGGGGACTCACCTCCCTCATGGGGACAAATTGGTCCCCATGAGGGGAATCATTCATTTTAGGGTGAAGACTTGGTTAGGGTTAGGGTTAGGCATATGTTGGCTATGGTTAAGGTTAGGATAAGTCTCCAGGTAATGCATGTAAGTGAATGCAATGTCCCCTGAAGTGATGTATACATGGTGTGTGTGCGTGTGCGTGTGCGCGTGCATATGTGTGACTCACTCCCACCTGCAGGGAGACAGAGCAGTGCCAGCCGCCGGCCTGGAGAACATTACTCACCGTCAGGACCTACGTCTCTCCACACACACACACACACACACACACACACACACACACACACACACACACACACACACACACACACACACACACACACACACACACACACACACACACACACACACACACACACACACACACACACACACACACACACACACACACACACACACACACACACACACACACACACACACACACACACACACACACACACACACACACACACACACACACACACACACACACACACACACACACACACACACACACACACACACACACACACACACACACACACACACACACACACACCACTTCAGGGGACATTACATTGACTTACATGCATTTCCTAGAGACTTATCCTAACCTTAACCATAACCAACACATGCCTAACCCTAACCCTTACCCTTACCCTTACCCTAACCCTAACCCTAACCAAGTCTTCACCCTAAAATTAATGATCCCCCTCATGGGGACCTCCAATTTGTCCCCATAAGGGAGGCGAGTCCCCACATGTGACTATGTAAACAGATTTAGGTCCCCACAAGTATAGTAATGCTAGTCCACACACACACACACACACACACACACACACACACACACACACACACACACACACACACACACACACACACACACACACACACACACACACACACACACACACACACACACACACACACACACACACACACACACACACTAAGTAGTTGTCCTCCACTCCAGGACAAAAAAGGACTACCTGCGATTAATGTGAAGTATTACCTCAGCCACGACAGCAGCAAAAGCAAAGAGAGGTTTTAATATTAACCGTGCTTTGTGGTGGCAATCTAAAAATAAATCATTTCAATTTTGAGACATTGTGACAATAATGAACAAACGAGCATTGGCGATAAGATTGGCAGCCTGTAGTCTGCATCTTATGTTGTGAGTCATCCCGTCTAATTTTATAAAAGAAATCTGAAATAAGAAGAAGGCACTAATCTTGAGCAGTAATGGACTGTGTGAAAATGATCGGGGTGTTGAAATGGGATTCAAATTAAGTTTACTTTTTAAAGACCCATTGTTTTTATCCTTGTCTAACTTGCACAGAGAATTTAGGATGGCAAATGTAAACCTTTAAATGTTTACGGTATAATTAAATTGCACACTTATACACATTATAATATGATCCCTCCTATTCACTGACTATTCTCACCATTTGTATTCTATGAGCCTTCTTCTAGAATAAAAAAAACATATCTCCCTCTCTTTTCTAAATGCAATCTAATGTTTTGTTTGTACCTAAAGTGAGCAATACATCTATTTTTATTTTTTACTATTGTTCTTAATTATAAAGAAAAATCTAATTTCCAACTAATCAAACACTCTCTTTTGCAATAAGAACATCTCCAAAACCTCAATCAAAGTAAAAAATGTCTAATAAAATCTGATGCCATTATCAAAGAATGAGGTGAACACCAGAGCAGCAAAATGGCAGATTTGTCTCTCCTTCAGTACAAAAAGAGACTTCAAGTGCCGTGTGACAGCGGAGCATCTCCATTACAACACTGATGAGAAATAAAACAGCTTTTACCACAAAGCAAATCAGGCTTTGGTGCTGAAGCTGTGTGAGTGACACTGATCTCTCTGTGCATGTGTGTATGCCTGATCTTCATCCATCCATCTATCCGTCCATCCATTTACTCTAAGCTCTTAAGCAGCGCTGCTGTTAAAAAGTCCCCTAAAACTCTAAGCCAAGAGCGATAACATGAGCGGCAGGAGGATAACGTTGATGTAATGTCAGACACACACAACTGACACCCAGTGTTACCCTCGTGTTAACAAAACCCATCACGGTCTGTCTGTCCATCTGAAGGCGCGCACTAATCTGCTTTTAATCACTAGCTCTTATTTACAAAAAATACATATTTTATTAATGCAGTGGAGGGGGGAGGGGAGTGAGGGAGAGGAGGAAATATGGTGATGGTGATGATGATTTTGTGATTAAATGATGCCATCGTTGTGTTTCTGGATTAGGACGGGCATGGAAATAGATTAGTTCTGCAGTGGTTTTTCATCATGATTGGCAGGCCTCCAAAAACTCACTCCCTCTCTCTATTCAATCTTTCTATCTCCCCCTCTAAATCAGAGCCGTGTTGAGGTCTAAGGCTTGTAGGCTGCTTGCACCACCTGCTGGTTACTTTACTTACTTTTCATCTGAACAGTATTGTACAGCAGAGGGTTGGCAAAGTAAAAACCAGAATAAATGTGTCGACTAACTCAACTGTAGCTAATGCAGTTTTCCCTACAGGGTTCATGGGGGTCAATGACTGGTGTGATGAGTATTAAAATCCTCAATGAATTGTTGTTCATTCCTCCGGTAGACTTGGAACTGCTTTGTCTTCCATTAATGACAATCCTTTACAACTGATTTGTTTCCTGAAGGACGTTTGGAAGGACAAGTAATTGCTGCCTTGCTTACAATAATTTCCAGTTAAGAAATAGTTCATTTTTGTACACACAGAAGTTGCAGGGTTTTGATTGGGGGCACAAAGTCCACTACTGAGATACTAAAGACAGGGATGTGTGTGTTGAAACTCTCAAGTCGTTTGTTAGATTTAGGGAACTGTGATTAAAGGAAAGATTGTGGAATCAGTTAAATATTCTTAAAATAAATATTCTGCATTTTTGATTTTACCAAGACCATTAGTGTCTAAACATAACCTTAACAAATGTATCAAGTTTGCTTCAAGTGGATATCATCTTTAAAGAGTGGTATTATATCGTAAAATGTGTGCAATCTTGTTAATTGAATGTTTTGCTGATACATCTGATGACTTGGCAAACACAATGATGGCCTGATTCCTCTCTAAGAGACATTGTTGGTTTTAAGTGGTTTGGAGGCAACACAGTGACTGGTCTTATGTGTGGATTTTGTTTATTTCTATTTCTTTTTTATTTAGACATTGTTAGACACGGCACCATGTAGTTCCTCTACCAAAGCATTTGGACTGTACTGTATATCACACACTGCTGACAGTCACAGCACTCCTACATTTGCAAAGAGCCGTACCGTGATCACATTGCATTTGTCTGTATGCCTTTATGACCGATTGTATAATACATGAACAACAGTTTGCATCTCAAGAAAACATTCTTTGCTCTTTGATATTACAACCATCACAAGTTGTCCACTGATATAAATTGTGCCTGTGCTGTGCTGGCCATAACGCTGACTTGTTGTGTAATAATGCAAGGTGTCTAGAAGACATGCACACTACAGTACAGTGAATGTGTTGACTGACCACCACTCTGCCCTTCAGCATCAGCAGCCATCACCCCTCTCTCTGCTTCCTCATTAGGGATTCTTAGAGGGAAAGAACAAGAAGACACACACATGCTGGATATTAATTCACTGTTCACACGCACACACACAGTTTGATTCTAATTGGGTGACCCAGAGCCACTGATATCATCTGTTATGGTGCGAGACCACAATCTCACCCAGAGCAGCCTCTGCAGTCACATCGCCTCAGAAGAAGAAGAAGAAGAAGAAGAAGAAGAAGAAGAAGAAGAAGAAGAAGAAGAAGAAGAAGAAGAAGAAGAAGAAGAAGAAGAAGAAGAGTGAATAAAAAGACAAATAGAAGACAAACTGGCCTGAGAAGAAAAATAAAAAAAGGAGAAGAAGAAGAACACAACCAAAACAAAAACACAAAGTGGCGGCGAGTTCATTAATTAGAATTTCAAATTGGACAAACTCAAGATGACAGCGTTGCGCTTGTCAAATCAGATCATGCCCCGGCGGGGTGAGAGAGAGAGGGGAGAGAGGGGAGAGAGGGAAGGAGGCACACTGCTCAGAGCCAAACACCACTCTTAGTAGCTGAATGGGTGCCATCTCTCTCTCTCTCTGTTTCTCTCCATTTCCTCTGATTACGCCGACCGCCTCCCCTCTGTCCCCACGTGAATGTCATGGCCGCCTTAACAAGAAGTGACAATTAAAACATCATCGGCGTCCTCGGGCTGAATGGGAGCGGCCTGTCGGGGTCCCTGCTTTCTGTGAGGGAGAGGGAGGGTAACAGAGATGGAGGGGCTGAAGGAAAAAATAGTAACACTATGAGCTAAGAGAAATGGAGAAAGAGATATACTTTGGCAATATGTAGGCTACACACAACTATTGTGCCAATAAAGCTCAATAAGTGAGATAAGTGTTTGGATTTATGTAAGGGATAGAACAAAAGAGAAATTAGACATGAAACATACGGTGAACATAATCAATTATTTAAATCACTATGTAATGGCCAACTCAGTAATACTGCGCCAAGGAATGAAACTTTCCATTTAGTTATACAGAACCATCCGAATAACTGAAATTCTCACCTTATACTTAAAGGTGGGGTATGTAATTCACTTCAGAAAAACGTTTTGTTATATTCCATGGAATGCTCTTAACATCCCGATAGCAATGAATCAATTAAATGCTTTGACAATAAATTCCTAAAAAAAAAAATTCATCTGTGGAATCCGTGGCGCTGTAAAAAACACGACCAATTATTTTAGCCGGCCCAGCTAAAATAACTGGATGGCCTACCTGCCTGTCAGCCTTCCATCTCGTGCACCAATTTATCTCGTGCCCTCATTGGTCATGTGCGCGTTCGTGTGTGTTGGAGGAGGGGCTCTGTAAGGAAGTCTGAAGGAAGGGGCAGATTTTTTTCGGCTGCGTACTTTCAAATTCTAGGGCACTCGAGCTGGTTTCTCCATACCTACCCTATACTTTAAGGGAGAAGTCAGCCACATTCAAAAGGAAACCCATTTCAGCCATTTGTATCTTGTTCTTTCATCATGACAAAAAAAAGTGCACCTGTACATTTGAATATGAATCAAAACTATATTCTTATTTATGTATTCCAAAGATTAAATCCATTCACTACTTCTATGGTAAAAGTGCCAAATCTGCCTCGGACTGAATCAGTTCAATGCCAGTTTGTTTTTCCATCACCTCACACCAGCCGAGTTCCTCCAACAAAGTTTTAAAATGTTGCCGCAGAGCTTTATACCAAAGATGCCCAATCAACACTTGTCAACTCCAAGTACATGTCAATGAAATAGCAATTACATTTTGTCTAGCTGGATTGGTTTCAGGAGAGCTAATGTCCAACATTGTTGTGCACCGACAGAAATGCTAGAGGTTCATTTTTATGTTTGTTTTCTCACTCAACATTTATCTCTCATTCCAGGCTTCCTGATTGTTTTCACCTGGCATCCTTTCTGTGTCTCCTGTGCTCATCAGCGTCAGTCCCGCCCCTGATTGTTCACACCTGTTTCTCATTGTCATGTGGTTAAATGTCCCTGTCTCCCAGTGTTCCTCGTCAGTTCGTATTGTCTCTTGCTATGGTCAGGTCTATGCTCCTTGTGCAAAAAGTTTGATTCCTCACTACGTGAGCGCTTTCAGTTTTTGTTCTCTATTTTTGTCATCTCGGCTAGAGATTTGATAGTAACCTTTTTTGTTGTTCAATGCTGTATTTGGAAAATAAAGTATCTTACAAATACTTTACCTCTGTCTCCCGGGTCGTGCAATTGGGTCCTACATCCTAAGTGTCTGAGTTCGTAACAAACATGCCCTTAAACAAGCAATGTGTCCTCACCTGTCTACATGTTATTAAGATTAGATTAGATGTTGTTTTAATTATCCCTGTGGGCGTATTATGGAGCAAAGGGCTTGATGAGGATTTGGTTTGAACTCTTCTGAGCATTAACTGTAAGTAAGAGCAAACAGTAGCAAGGAAAAGAAAGTAATAAACAAGAGTGTAAAACATTGAATTAGGAGCTGTGGTAATTTCACCAGTGGCCTAGAATAGATTACAGTAAGCAAGCTCGATGATGATGTGTGTGTGTGTGTGTGTGTGTGTGTGTGTGTGTGTGTGTGTGTGTGTGTGTGTGTGTGTGTGTGTGTGTGTGTGTGTGTGTGTGTGTGTGTGTGTGTGTGTGTGTGTGTGGCTCTACACCAGCTGTGCCACTGCACACAAGGAAAGGGCTGGTGCCAAAATGAGCTGTCTTTACAGGGAGCCAAAACTCATCCAACATGCAACTGGGTGCTCCCTTGTACACACACACACACACATACACACACAGATGCACACCGACAGACAAGAGCTCGGTTAATGAGGCATGAATTGAGTAGTGGACACAGCGTACCTCCTGAGTTTTCATTTTTAAACTAGTAGGCCTGCAGTTTATACTGGATTTTGTTGTCTGTTCGTGTGTGTTTGTGCACATGTGTGTACGAAGCCAAACAGCCAAGGGCTCTCCGGTTTGATGGCTTTCTGTTATGACTCCATTATGCTGATGGCTTTGGTTCTGTTCCAGGTTCTCCATGAGTGTGTGTGTGTGTGTGTGTGTGTGTGTGTGTGTGTGTGTGTGTGTGTGTGTGTGTGTGTGTGTGTGTGTGTGTGTGTGTGTGTGTGTGTGTGTGTGTGTGTGTGTGTGTGTGTGTGTGTGTGTGTGTGTGTGTGTTTTTGTCTAAATGGTTGACATTTTTGAGTTTACAATAAAACTGCCTAGAATTTTAAGACTGGCTTAGTGAAGCTACTATGATAGTATAATACCGTTATACCCCGTTTCTACACTCACAGCAAAATGTTTCATTATTTTCAATCAGGAAGATATGTCCTCCTTGTAGCTGCTTTGTAACTCTTACACAAGTTATATGCAATTCTCGGAAACTATAACATGTTTTGTTTTTTCCATGTCTTATCAAAGACACAGTTGCATGCTGGATGTTGGTTGGAAATCAGCATAATACATTATGACGTGGCTGGGTAAGTTATTGTGCAGTATTGCATTAGACATTAGCCTACTTTTGTTAATTATTTTACACAGTTGTGTGTTTGTCATTAATTTGAGCTTAAAGGGAGGTAAAGCGATATGACAAACTAGCCGCAGAGCCAGCACATTGCAGCAAAACTACAAATATTGCACACAGTTTTCTTTGTAATGAACACGTACTGTAGTCTTTGTGTGTTGAATGATAGTATGTGCTAATTTTAGGCTTTTTTGTATCACTGCTTCACCAAGGTAGAAGGTGTGCGTCCGTACTGTAAGAGAACAAAGGTCATGAAAAGGTTACAAAGGAATCCTCAAAGGCTCGAGCAACAGAAAAAACCTCATGTCGCTAAGTACTAAACTTCTCTCGCTAGTGTAATTGCGAGCAAAACACAAATCAAAAAATGAAATCAAATATCCGCGAGCAAATCTGCAAACTCAGCCACCAACACAACAGAGCAAAGGAACTATAATAAAAATCTAAACAAAATGTTCCTCAATCCGTGACAGCCGCAGAGACAAATCCAATTATTTGTGTCTCATGTTGCAAATTTGTTCTAATGGTCGAAGTGAGAAAGTAAATAAACGCCTGCGAAGGGGAAACAAAAGAATGTGATTTCTAATTAACTTGAAAGAGGAACAGCAGGGCGACTTAGTAAACCCATCTTTCATCTGCAGCCTCAGACCACTCGTTTGTTTGTTGCACAATGTTGTCTTCAAGAGGAGTGTGTATGGGGGGATAACACCGCACGGCTTCCCTCCAAATGAAATGTCAACAGATTTAACAGCGCTGCGGAAGGAACGCAGCGTTTTCCAGCGTTTTGTCGATTTTATTGTTCATTAAGCTTCACTGCCCCCCCCCCCCACCACCAACAACAAATCTTCTTCCTCCTCTCCCACTTGTTCGAGGCTTCATTTGCAGCATCTTGTCTTTGAAGATCACAAAAGGCTGAGGCAATAATTGGGTTTGTGCAATTACAGCGAGCTTAATGAGAGAATTCAGGAGTTTGTCTTGCCCCTATCTCTAAGTCTCCTCACTCCACCGCTAGGCAACTTCCTCTCCTGCTCTCCCGCCCTCTGAAAGAAGGAATATGTTATCGGATATAAATATGTGGTTAACACATTAATAACACAACTCATACATGCACACAAGGCCTGGATGATGGAGAGAGCAAATATGCTAATCGCCTGACCGGAAAGACGAAACAACAAAAACACAGACGCAGCACAGAGAGTAAACAGAGCAAGAGAGAAAGACAAAGCACAAGAGAAGAGAAACAAAGTCACAAGTTGAAGAGATAAGGCAAATCAACTCATCAAAGGGTTTTTAAAGACGTTTAGGAGATGAGGAAGATAGAATAGATGACACCAAAAGGTCACTAGCTGCTTGTGAGCCTCGGGCATCCAGTGAGAAACCAGTCAAAGTTTATGATTCATAATCTGCTTTTTGTCCAAATAACTAAGCAAGGATTAATCGACCTTTAATTCTCCCCCAAGAACATTTTAGAAGACACTTGGAATCCCATTGCAGATTCTTTCATTTTGTTCAGCTTTGTTCTTAACTGTATGTTTTTGTATTTGCTATAATAATCTAAATATGTAAAGTACGTAGAAAGTAATGTTGTCAAATAAATGCAGTTGATTTAAATGTACAACATTGGCTTCCAAAATGTAGTAGAGTAGAAGTGTTAAGTACCTTGAAATGAATTATACACATTATTGAAGACGTATTTGGATCCTTTTTTGTATTTGTATTAAAAGTAAAAATGATTTTAGCAGTTTTAGCTTCAACAATGAAGCAGTTGACAAGAAGTAAAGTGGAAAAAAATGTTGTACTGAATGTGTGGTGAGAATTGGGTTCATGTTGTAATTTGAAAGAGAATAGTTTGGTGTGGATTAAATCAAGAACTTCTTAGGCTGATAGTGGTTTCAACCATTGCCTTCAAGCGAGAAAATAGGAATTGAATAGGAATCACATTCAATCCCATACGTCTTCTTATAATGGGCTCATTACACAACACAACAACGGAGAGTCAGCGATACATAATACGCTCATTAACACAAATTAAGCCTACAGCAGAGAACATTATGAATCTGTTTCGACCTGTAGCGCTGCGTAGAGGTGCCTGTTATAGGCCTTGAACAATATAATCCAGTCATTACTCATTACCTAATAAGATGTTTCAATTAGTATGTACTTGCAGGCAAGATAATATATTCGGTGGGTGTACAAGGAACGACGACCAATAGTGGTTTGTTAAAAAAAAAACGTAATACTTTCAAATCATTTAGTTTCATAATAACCGCTCAGATAACAGTTCAGTAATGCAATAATGGAGATGCAAGATAAGTTAATATTTGGAAGGAGTATTTGTTTTTATTAGGTCCTGCTTTTCATCTGCCACATTTTAGTCAGACAACACTTTCTATTTATTAGATTTTTTATTAGTGAAATTGTAGACATGACAGATTATAAATGTGCCAGGCATTCTCATGTAATACCAGCTGCCACTTGCACTTACACCTTTTTTTGTAAGACATTGTTCTTCCAATTTTTCCTCCTACAGTCAAATCACTGAATGCTTAAATCAATGTTACCTATTACTACATGAAATAGAGTCCTGAGGGTGACAGGAGTGTAAAGTACACAGATGCTCAACCAGCTGTTACAAAGCTGGGGAAACATCACTGGGATGTGTGTGTGTGCGTGTGTGTGCGTGTGTGTGTGTGTGTGTGTGTGTGTGTGTGTGTGTGTGTGTGTGTGTGTGTGTGTGTGTGTGTGTGTGTGTGTGTGTGTGTGTGTGTGTGTGTGTGTGTGTGTGTGTGTGTGTGTGTGTGTGTGTGTGTGTGTGTGTGTGTGTGTGTGTGTCATTACATCCACCAACCTGTATATCAATGAGTTCCTCTGCCATCCATGCAGTAAACAATGAGTTTTTATCTTCGCAGGGGACATATGTTGTCTAAAAGACACAAAAACAAACAACGTTAACCGGTTCTATAAATCATGATAACATAGAGATAATTAAGTAAACATAATATACTAATAAATCAAGAAGCCACAGGTTTATTACATTACATGTTGTCACAAGAAACCAAGGGTCTCAGTCTTTCAAGCAGTACACTTCTTACACTCTAAAAAAAAATACACCGGCTCTACTTAAATAAATTGAGGGTAACAATTTGCGTTGATCTTTTTAAGTATTTCCAATTTGATCGATTATTAAGTTAATCCGAGTAGTACCCATTTATAATCTGATTAACTCAATTAGTTCAGTACTACAAACATAATTTCTTTCACAATTAAAATCTAAATTAAGTTGAACCAACTTAATTTTCATTTTAAAGATGGAGTGGTATTAAGCTGCATTTAGTTTAATTTAAGATATTGCAATGTATTTATTTAAGTCCATACTACTCAAAAATATCCAAGCAAATTGTTACCTTAATTAGAAACTCATTTCTTTGAGTCAAAAATAATATACACATTTAAGTTCCACTTTTTAACAGTTTATGTGTTCTTTACACAATGACCTTTTTATAACAAATGTTCTCAAACATGAAATAAAAGTAAATACAATAATTAAAATAAAGGCATGAACCTGCTTCAACGTTTTTAACATATCTTTTTTGGTAGTTTAGGTTAAGTGTGTATATTAGCCCCATCAGCATCGCACAGGCTCTTGTCGCATCCGAGATTTGATGGACTTCTGTTCCTTCAATCACTATTCTTGCATCCGCACCCCTGGTCAAGAAAGTCTTCAGCACCTCATTGCTAACTTCCACTTCACCATCCTGGAATAAGTAGATTAGAAAATGCATTACAGTGTTTTTGGTGCAATCAGATTTGAAAACATTGCATTGTGTTATACAAGTTACAGTATGATGTAAGCATCGTCTTTACTTACTTAAGTTTTCCTTGAAGAGATCCTCCTTTTCACGAAGACACACCACCAAGCACTGGATAGCAACCTCTTTTATTCTTTCCACCGAATCACCCTTAAAAGGAGAACATTTTAATGTTGAGAAAGAAAAACAAAGGCTTGTTTGCAAAAACTGAACATGCCGGGCATTGTCAGTTGTTTCATATTTATTTTAAATCAGTTTTTATCAAATGTAACGTTAATTCTAACAAGAAAATAAATATATAAATATATACATAATGTATTACAAATAATGAACTTTGACTGCAACTGTGAAACAAAGGATACAGGAGAATACAAACAGCTAGCTAATCAGTATGCTATGCATGCTACAGTAGTTTAAAACAAGTAGCTAATGACTACCTTACAGCTTGTGTTATATGCAGTAAGCAGCTGTTGTCAATGAAGCTGAACAAAAATGGCTACTTACCAGGTAACTTGATAGATTATTAGGTTAAAATCATGTTGTTACATTGCTATCTAGAGTTCTGCTTCCAGGATGAATGCAGATGTCTCCAACTCAACATGCGGTCAGCAAAGTCCGGGCAAGTCCAGGCGTGTGTTCAGTTTTGAAACTAAACCTTTGAAACTCAAAAGATATGAGTTACTCTAAGTGAATATATCCCTACAGTTGAGTGAACAGACTTATTAAAATGAGTTGTAAACTAACTAAAATAAGTTGAGGTAAAAAACTAAAAAATGTATGTTGAAAAAGTATTTATTTTAAAGTGGAATCTACTAACCCCATGAATCGGTTTTTAGAGTGTACTTAAAAGCAACAATGTATTCAATTGTATTCAACAAAGGTGTGAAGAAATATAATGGTGTTTTTATCAAAGGTAACCCTTTAAAACAATGTTCTATGTAGGCCTACCTTACACAACCACAGTTAAGTGCATTTATTAAGTGCATGCATGCAGGATGCCCACCTTCCAATCTTGCAGCAGTTCCTATTATATGTTATCTTTGCAAGACGAAACTTTCCAAAAATATATTTTTTAGAAGTGCAGAGAGAGGTAACATGAAGTCTTTATCTTTAAGTGCAGTACAATTAGGCTTTCCCCCCTGGTAGAGCCTTGTTGCAGCGGCTGCAGGTTCGGATCTGAGTCTGACCCATGATCCTTTGCTGCATGTCATGCTCTCCTTCTCCCCTTGCCTTATAAAGTAACACATCAATCTTGTCTCCCTTTAAGTTAATTATCTGTTCCAATTGGCTTGGATTAGACAGGCCCTGCCCCCTGCGGCAGAAAGTTGTTTGCACAATAATCCCAGATTACAGAATTGTGAAGTAGCGGGTGAGCACAGTACAACACTGTGAAAGTAATGCACTTTATCCACTATACAAAAATGTTTAATTGTTTTATGTTCCTTTTTTATGTTTGTCCTCTTTGCTTATGGTTTTTTTCCTGAACCATATCCAACACTTATCCTTGTGAGTGTGCGTCTGTGTGGTTGTGTGTCTGTCCACCATAAACTCTACTTAGCGTGAGCTTGGAAAGTGGATTCTGCAGAGCAGGCTTCACCTGGAGGAAGAGGAGAACGAGTGCAGGAGGGAACGCTCATATCCTTTCCCCAGTCGGACGCTATTTTGTAGAGATGTAGTCAATCAGGTTGACCAGTAGCGTTTCCAAGCTCCGGAATATCTTTTGGATTAGTATCTCATCTGTTTATTGTGACAATAAGAGCACTGTTGGATGACTGTGGCTCTCAAGGCCTTGCAGTGCTGCTCATGGCAACATGAGGACACGCAGCAGTGCTGGAATATCTCCTATGTGGAGCATCAGCGGGGGTTTGTAGGTGTCAGGAAGAAGAGGAATCATCAAGATGGTACAGCTGGAGCAGCTACTGAGGGTAGGTGCTCTCCAATCATAATGATATTGAAGCACAGAAGCACACCATGGTTGTACAAACCAATCAGCCGCAATGCCGGCAATACTTTGAAGCTCAGAAAACTACTGACAGCCATTGAGATGGTGGAAATGTAGCTGCTTCCCTTGAACAGGGCTGTTTGTTGTTTATTTGACCCATAAAACTTCCGTGCTTTACATTATTTTTTGGTGCCCAGTTCATTTAATATTTTCTCACAACAACATATTACACCCCTATTCATATTTCTATGAAATTGTTTATTTAACTGCTGTTGAGATGGTCTGTCTTTGGTACTCAATGAGGAAGTGGGTCTTTTTTTGAATAATATCATTATTTTTCAATGTTGTATCTTTTTATACTGATAATTTGAACTAAAGACATGGACATGTGTTCAGCAATAAAAACAAAAACACAATACTGTATTGAATGGATCAAAAATGGGATGGCAAATGTATTTTTAGATGCAATATGCTTTGTGAAATAATTACAGTAACATTGACCTTTACAAATTTGATATGGCATTACATATACAATGAAACGGCATGCTAGTTGTTTACATTTTAAATTAGACCCTTGTGTCAGAAAATATCAGTACTTACACTTACTGCCAGATTTAAACACCAGCTATATATGTTTATCCCCACACACATGTCAAGGAGTTAATATTGTAGGAGAAGACGAAAGACCCCGAGGTTGATATGAAGACTAAAGATTACAATTTGTATAGAATAATCTTGTACTTTCTGCGGATTAGAATAAATATTTATAGATGATGGAATAGATAGAGATATTGTTTATTTACAGTTCATTTTATTTGTTGGTAAATTCCCATTCATAAACACTTTCACAAAGAATTACAGCCATAGGGCACCACTATTCAAAACATTAGTAACTGTTATAAATATGTTTAGCCTACCAGTGTTCCCCTGACATAAACATAATGTGATTTTCATATATTTTCTTAGGTTAAATAAGATTGAAAGTGTGTGTGTGTGTGTGTGTGTGTGTGTGTGTGTGTGTGTGTGTGTGTGTGTGTGTGTGTGTGTGTGTGTGTGTGTGTGTGTGTGTGTGTGTGTGTGTGTGTGTGTGTGTGTGTGTGTGTGTGTGTGTGTGTGTGTGTGTGTGTGTGTGTGTGTGTGTGTGAAGTAAATACTAATAAATTAAATAAATATTAAGATATTCTATTCTGTTCAATCACAAAAATGGCTCGATGTAGGTGACACACTAAAAAGGGGGATGGACTATGCTTAGTAATAAAACCGTTTTTACTTTATTTGACTTTTAAAATGTACAATACCACCATAAATATGACGTTTTCCCACCTGTAGCTTGATATGTTGGGTGCTGTGTCTCCTTCCAGCCACAGGGAGGGGGTGCTAGCTTACTTTTAGCGTCGTGGACACCCACTTAAGGTTTAACTCTTTCTGTCTCAAGCGCGTACTCTCTGTGTGGGTCTCGACAGGTGCCCAAACATTTCGTCAGATATTTGCTTCTACAAGCTAAACGAGGTAACAAACAATTATACCCTTCTTGCCAAAGCCTTTTTGAAAGACAACCCGAAAAGGTGTTTTCTTTATGCTTGGTCGTCAGGTGTTTGTAGAAGATACATTTGCGTAAACGTCAGCTGTGGTAGCAGGTAGGATTTTTATTTTGTAAAGCTTTTAACACTTTTGCATTGCTTTTTCTGTCAGAGGGTTCTGATTTGTCTACTTGGGATAAACAGTTGTAATGTGTATTTAAATTGCAGGGGTTGCACTACGGAACATTTTACTGAAACAAATGCTCTTGTGTTTTTAGTCCGTGAGGTAACTCGTGCATTAATTAGCTGCTTCACACACCTGGACCCTAAATATGTGACGAATTCATTTGGATTTGGTTAAATGGATGAATATTTTAACATTACAAAGGCAGGATTGAAAATCTCAAACCTTTTGCATGTAACCGTACTTTTTTATTGGACTCTATCTTACTTTAGTTCTGGGTCCATCCATTTGTATTGAGCTGTGTTATTGGAGGTTATAATTTGATTCCCCATCCTCTGTTCCGTCCTTCACTTCTACTTGTTTTTCATTTCTCAACACAAGAACTACCTTCTCTATACCATAGAAGTTTGGAAGTAATAATAACTATTTGGCATTGGATGGAAAACTGTGATTTATATTGGGCTACTCATTATATGGATCTCAAATATTCACAATTATTCTCTATATGGAAATATTTTTTCTTCCTTACACTCCTTTCATACCTCTAAACTTTGATTACATTTTTTTGATTTTCTTTTAATGTAAAAATAGCCTGTAAAATGTGGAGATGTACTGCTTTTTTATTGTATCATATTAGACTGAAGATCCTTTGGACTGACAGACAACCTTGGATTTTTTTTAAAACAATGACGGACATTTTATAAATTATTATTTTCGATAGTTTTATGGACCATTAAGCTAGAAAAAAATGAAATAATAAACTAAAATAAATGTTTGTTTTAGCCCTACTTTGCATTCAGTAAAACACATATGTTCTGCTTCTCTCTCCTCAGACTTCAGCCTCTCCTCTAGCCAGGAAGCCAGCACTGCAGCCCTGCCATCCGCAGCATGGAATATTACACGCCCCAGCCAAATCGTCGCCACAACCCCGTGGACAGCATATGCCGCAAACTGCAGACCATTCAGTGGCGCGGTGACCGAGAGCCCAATTCACCATTCCAGATCCCCAAACTCTCCTCCAACAATTACTACAGCCCGCAGAGTGGCCTCAGGCACAACCTGGAAAGCATCCTGAAGAAAGGAACCCTCTACAGAGATGAGGGGGGGAAGGGGAGAGGGATGAGTGCTGCTGCAGCTTCCCAGAGGAGCAACAAGGGTTCCTCCATCCCTCTGCCCACATCTTCCACCCCTGCATGCAATACCCCCTCGCCAACTAACCTCACATACACTATCACTAGCACTGTAAGTGAGAGGAGAGGTGCAGAAGGGAGTGATTTAAGACACATTAAGACATGGCCAGGGCATTGTTCCACGCCCACAGGCCAATCCAAAGAGTCCCGTTACTTTTCATTCACACCCCAGACGGTGCGGCCCGAGAGCGAGAGTCCAAGCAAGAGCCCCCCCCTGTGTCGTACCATCACCCCAAACCAAGGCACCCTCTCCTACAACCTCAACTTCTGCTCAGCGGACCGTGCAAACTCCACCGAGTGGGAGCTGCCCTACCCAGCTCTGGTTGTGAAACGGCAGTCCATGGGAGATGGAGGTAGGGGGGAGCGGATGCAAAACAACTGGGAGGTTTAGACTGGTGTACAGTAGGAGTGTACACAAAGCAGATTATGTTAGGAGTGAAAGTTAATTATTGACCTTTGAAACAGTTTGACAAATACCAGCTTATTTTTCCAGAGCTTTCAGCTACAGCTTATTCACACATTTATGTTTTTTAAGCATACTGCATCCCCTGTTAGAAAAGAAAGATACAATTGTTAGTGGAGAACATTTTGATTATTTTATCTTAATTTCGGTTTAGCATGCTGTGTAATATTGGCGACAGATGCTTTAGGAAGAATTACATTTTTTGGAGCCAATAACTAGTTTAAAACCTACAATATTTCAGTCTGTGCTTACATGTTACAAAAAACTGTAGTCATTGGCAAAACAAGGGTTAATGGTGGGTCCAGTGGCTAGTGTTTAGAGTAGTATTTTAATAGTGGCTGTGTCTTTACACAAAGTGTGTCATGTGCTTGCTTTGCTTGGCAACTTAATTCACTGCATTTATGTGTCGGTGGGCGTGTGTGTTTGATATTCCTGCTCAGGATCTTCAGTAGCCTCTGAAACCAAGGAGAATATGGCAGAAATCAGCTTAATCTGTGAGGAGAATCTGCTCGATACCATCTTCTATGCCTGTGACACCCAGCGTCGAGGTACACACACACACATACACACACATACACACACACACACACACACACACACACACACACACACACACACACTCTCATACACACACACTCATTAATGGTTGGGTCACGCATTTTCAGAAAGAAGAATATAGCAGCTGACACATTTATAACTTGTCATTGGGTGTAGTGTTACAGTGTCTTTTACGGTTTAGAAGACGGAAGAAATCCCCACTCACACAGTATCGGCATTGTCCGTGTCTTCCTCTTGTGCCTGCTGGCAAAAGCAACACAATATGTTCATTTTATTTGAATGCTTTCTTTAAGTGAACCATCACGTGAAGCTGCTGTATGGGATGTGGTATTTTTAAAGAAGTACAGACAGTGTTTGGTAACTTATTATTTCTTCTGTCTTTTATTATTTTTAGGATTTATTTCAACCATTTTTGAAGAGGAAGATTTGTTCTTTTCCTGTTGCGTCTGCATGTGATTTCATCTTAAATTGCTGTCTCTTCTGCCGTTTGCTGTTGAGCTTTCTTTCCATCTACCTCGGTGATCTTTGGGTATATTTCATGCTAAAAACATTTCTCAAGGATAATATTCAAATGGGAAAAACGAATAACATCCAAAAATGTTGAAGTCTTTGGTTTAATATCAAATTGAGTGATGATGCATAGTTTAATTCCACTAAAGCTGTCAAAGTATACCACATTTCTGTTTAATTTAGCTTTGATGTGTGCATTGCCAGAGGTTGAGTTTTAGTGAAAAAGGTATTTATGAATTTAAAAGATTTTATAATTCAATGCATTTCTCTGGCAAGAAAGAAAACTAGTCCACTGTTTGTACTACTGTTATGATAACTGTGAAGGCTAACCATTTTCTTTTAAATGATTGAGAGATGTGAATCGTTATTATTCTGCTTCCATGGTTACTGCTGCCCTCCCGCTAAACCCAAACAGACACATTGATTGAGCAATCCATTGTATAATAACCAACCCTAGGCAAAATTATCCAAGATGTGTGTCGGTGTTCCTGTGTTCTTGCAGGTAAAGTGTACGTCTCTCACATCGTGGACTTCCTGCGGCACACCACCAGCCGCAACTCAGGAGACAGCGGCCTCGAAGACCTTTGCAACATGCTCGACCCAGAACACAAGGACATCTCCATCGACCTGGTCACGTACCACGCCGTCATGAAGGAGTGGATCGATGACTGCCGCAACAACGGGTACTGAGAAGCAGACATTTGAAATGAAGGCCTTAATTCCAAAATATTGATACCCTAGGCACATGATCTTTTATTTTAAAATGGGGATTTTTACGTAGGGTAGCTTGACGAGGGAACAGTTTGGAACTTCTGAAGTCAAGATTTTGTCAGAATGTATCAAGCTGCCATTGTCTTCAGCAGACTCTGACTGTATCATATCAGGCAGTACTTTTTCTGTAACTACAGAACATGCTGTGACCCTCCTTTTTGTTGATTTAAGATATCATTAAAACATTTGTCAATAGTGGATACATCGATGGATAAGAAGCAAGCTTTCTGTTGGCACTACATCTCCGTAATAGTTTTTTCAACTGGAGTCCTGATTTGAATATGCAGTTTTAACAGTTGGCGAACACTTTTTAGAAATGGGAACAAAAAGTGTTTCAGAGATTAATTGTTTATATTTTGTTACTCTTTTGTTGACTAATCCTCTGACTACTATGATTGAAAGACCGCTAAACATGTTTGCTTTCTAAGCATTTGCAGCTGCAGAGTTTCTATTCCCTCTAACCTGGTATGGAAAGGCAAATCCAGCTTGCACCATCTTTAGCAGTCCTGTGCTTTCCTTTTTATTCTTTCAGAAAGGCTCTGTTAGAGTTACGCAAGTAGATATTGTGTAGGTGGGTTATGCATCAGATGAGAGATTGCTGGTGAGAAAGACTCCCCCTTTAGTTTCCGCCATGTGCATCATCATTTCACATGCTGTCTTTTGTGTGAGAAGCAGTTCTGCGTCATAATCCAGTGCACGCGGCACTTTTTTCAGGTCTATGAAATGTGCATGTGGTCTAATGCTATGACTCATACTGTGTATACAAAATGAAAGTCAAAATACTTCATTATATATACTGTGGTTACATTCTGACAAACCTGTGTATGTAAGGTTATGCATTTTAGCCATTATGTGCCTGATGTGTGGGCTCAGATCAACTGAAGGTCTTAATGGGCTGTTAGTGCAGTGATAGAGGTCCAATGTTGGAGATGAGTCATCTTGTTACTGACGGGCACACAGGGTGTTAACTGCTGGTGAAGACATGCTTATATGTAAGCATATGAAGTGGCTTTTCATACATTGGTATAACTGTGAAATGTGTAGGGGCTGTGCTTCAGAACTTTTTATACGACCTATGGTTCCAGACAAAAATAAACTGAGCATTGAACTCAGTTTTTAGTGCTCAATGTGCCAGGTACCAACAATTAAACGGCTCAATACATCATTACCAAAGGTAACGGCATAGTGCATGACTGCCGAATCCTATAAAAAGATTGTGATTATAATCCTGCCCATTTTCTCTGTTGTATCTAAGGGAAGACACACCAGATGAAGTCTCTCAGGAGGACTCAGTCAAACTCCGAGACAGCCTGTCAGGTGGGTGTGCATCTCATCACTCGGATGTTTGCTTTCTGCATGTTCTTGTATTGTACATCAATCTCATTTTAGTGATGCCTGGATGTTATATTTGTTGTGTGTGTTTTGGATCTGTTTAGCAAAGAGGTCCATGTTGTTCAATATTACTTCGGGAAGCTTGGAGGCCTTTGGAGGGGAGGCGTCCAGAGCAGAATTGTAAGTAATGTACAGGAATAAGTGAGAGATCATCCATGTTTGTGTAAATATGCAATACTATTCTTTTTATTTATATTTATGACAACTTCTTCCTGCCCTTTATCTATAAAATGTAATATAATCTATATATATATACTATACTATCTGAAAGGACAAATACCACTAGGGAGATGAAGCAACATTTTAATTCATATTTTTATTTTATTGTGGTTCGAGTGAACTGAGATTTTTTTTAAATAAGGCAATTTCAGCATCTACCATTAATTAAAGGCTGCAAATATTATTGCATTTGATTGGAAAAAAAATAATTCACTTGACGCACAACAGAAATGAATATTGTGATTCTCCAGAGGATACGACATTTAGACTTTTGTTGAAAATAAAATGTATTCAATTGAGGTTACTGCTGCTGTGCCATGTATATAAATCGTGCATGTAATGGGCCCTATTTAACCCGTGCCTGTATGTGTCTCTCCTCAGTGAGACGTCAGAGCTGGTGTGTTGTGTCGCTGACCTTCAGATGAGCAACCAAAAGCTCGAGGAGGAGGTGAGGAAGATGAAGCTGGTGGTGGAGAGCATGGAGGACAGCAACCAGAAGCTAGCAGAGGAGAACGAGGAGCTACACAATCAGGCCACGGTGTAAGATGTACTTTTATGCAAAGGCATGGCAGATGTTTATTGGGGCATGCTGTGGGTTATTGACTTATTATCTGTTGAACTTTTTGCACAGTAACCAGCAGCTGGCCCAGAAGGAGAAGATGCTGAACGAGGAGGTGGAGGAGATGAAGGCCACTCTGAACTGTAGGGAGGAGGGCAGAGCGCGCGCCTCCGCTCACAGCAAACGCGTGGTCAGTCAAAAAGAGAATACATACAAATGTATCTAGCTTCCATGTTTATGTAAATACAGATGGTGTGTGTTGTTTTCTCACAAGGGTTTCACCTGAAATGTACTGCATTGCATTGCAGACCAAAAGTTAGGCATTAACTGTTATCCCCATTTTGGATGAAAAATGAACATACTTGGAGTTCAATGTTGCTTCTGAAGCTGGAAATAGACATGTTCTGCCACAGAATGTATGAAGGTCATCATACATGTATAATTCAATGTAGAAATGTTGTCACTAGAAGAAACATTATGCAAGCTTTGAACAAGGCCCATTCTCTTAGCCACAGTTCACACTAGCGTACAGCTCAAGCCTTTAGAATGTAATATCGCAGCAGATTTAGGACTCATTCTCATTGTTCTTATTTTGTTTGCAGGACAGAGAGAACCAGAGTCTCATTGCCAGTATCGCGTCTCTTCAGGAAGAGGTACTTCACTGATCAAAGAGGACTATTGTCAGACGAGTACACGGGGAAATCAATAACCTGGTTCACAGTGAATCCACAGTACTCACCCATTCATAGATAGCCTGCAGAGAGTATTTTGTTATAGTATTTTCAAAAAAGGATGTGACCCGCAGCGCTAACCCTAACCCTTTGATGGCTCCCCAGAACTTCAGGGTCACCATGGAGACGGAAGAGCTTCAGAGGAGGATAGCCGAGCTGCGTAACATTAACACTGACCTTCAGGTAGCTTTTTACTTTGCAATTTGTTTTGAATTTGTCTCTGCATTATTAAAGCTCTACTAGACTATTTTCGATTTCCTCTCAGTATCCTTCTCTTGTTCTTTCTTTTCTCGGCCTTCAGCAATTTTGAATGTTTTTCCACCTTCCTTCCTCACAGAACAAACTTCACATTGTACATTTCTCTGTGACACATAATGTCCAACTCGCTACCATTTTTTACTGTGCTTTCTTTGTGTGTCTTATGTGACTTTATTCTCCTGTCCTCAGGTGCAAATTCACTCTTTTGATGCGGTTGTTGGTGAAAAGGAAGCTGTGATAGTAGAGGTCAGTGCCTTTTTGTATTCTAATCCCATCCCACACTCGTTATCATTCTATATGTAACATTTCTTGAATCTCTTTAGCAAACACTGGTTCAGTGCAAAAACCTACCAATTGCTTCCAATTTGTTGTTTCTGTTTCTCTTAAGAAAAACCTGAACTCATCTTGTGTTGTTTACCTTTTACAGAAGAGCAGACTGATAGATGAGCTGAAGTCCACAGTGGAGGAATACTCATCCATCACAGAGGTCAGTGTGTTCCACATCATATCAATATTTCAGTTTCTACACATCAACAACACCCACTGGTTTGTCTTTTGATGCTCTGTAACTGCTTTAAATAGTTTCTGATGTATGTTTTTGCTTTTAACTCATGCCAATTAAGCTATTTTATATTCTTTTTAAGAACCATTTGGTCTACTTTATTCATTTTGTATATGCCATGCCTGTACATCGGACCTTAATTCCCTGATTTCCATTCGGGAGCAATAGGAAAAGAGATTTGAAAGAGTTGCAGATAAAAGCTTAGCAGATAAAAGCTTAGCAGAAGTCTTAATTAAAAAAAAAAAAAAAAAGTAACACTTTAATAATATTATAAATGTTAACCATAAACTCCTGATAGTGATTTTATTTTTAGAAAATGTATATAAAAGTATGGGGAAATGCTAAAAACATGTTTAAAGGTAATTGTAGTAATTCAACACAGACGAGACATCAACTCCTACTGTAAACGTAGTTCTCTGCTGCGTCACGTTTATTGTTACTCAGCATGTGTACGACTGGCATTTTGTCTGGCTGTGGGAAATGAAACGCCTGCTCTCGCACAGACCTTGGAGTGAACAGATGTGTCCAACTAGGGAATGTAGTTTACCTCTTTAAAACCAATGGGGTTTGTACTGAGTTATGTTGGCTTCTCTGTTGTTGATTCCAGCTGCTGAGGTCACACAAGAGCAAGCTGGAGAGCCAGATGCAGATGATGCAACCAGACATGTCTGGGTGAGTGAACCGAGAATACCCCGGGAGTGAAGGGTCTGAGGTATTCACAGTTGAGGTACAACTAAGGGAATAGACAATGATAAATACATTTTTTCTCTAGGAATGTATGGAATGGCGCCGTAAAATGTCTCACAAAAATGTAACATCTTTGTTGCTTCCTACTTCTCTCCACAGTGCTGGTCTGTCCCTGTCGGTGGCCTTCAGGTTGAACCAGAGCAGCTCAGGATCCCTGCAGACAGAACTGGCTCTGGCTCAGTCACCACTGGAGGTCAGCACTCCCTAACTCTGTCTCTTTTCATCTGCTCACCTTTTCTTTCATGCACCCTGGTCTTTGATTTTTGAAAGAGAATTCATGGCCGCTTCTTCTCTGGGACACCTTTCTTGTATCAGTCAAATGGAGCCACATGTAAACTTGAATGCATTCACACTGCTTTTTTAGTTCAAACGTTATGACATCTCAGTTAACTGTGCCTTTAGTCCCAGCTGGACTTCTGGGAAGTGTATGTCTTCAGGCAGCTGATTAATCCCCTAAGATTCCCACAGCCGTAGGGTTTCTCACAAATGATACCCAATACAAAGCACTGTGTGAACATTAGATGCATGTGCTGTTTGATTGTCACACTACAGCTTCTTGCTCATAATTAGACTGATTTTAAATCTCTTTTGCTCATTTGTGTAATAATTGCCATCTCATGCAGGCCCACTATGGAGTTGACCTTTTATCCACAACTATGAGCTGTGTCTCCCCTCTGGATATGACGCTGGACAGGGAGGTGCTGCTGATGCTGCAGGGACCCAACCCGGAACAAATGGCTCGGGAGTTCAAGAACCTCCTAAATAAACTGGTGACTTTTACTTACATATTTTGACTTGGGTAGAGAATTTGCATCTGAAAAAAAATACAATTCCATCATGTATTGTTTTTGCAAGACTTTTGTGACTGTGCAAGGCATCAGCTGACTTTGAATAACTATGACTAAAGAATGTTTAAAAGTTCAGATCGAAATGTCAATTTTCAACCTTTTTGCAAGGCATTTACATTTGTTTAAGACTTGACTTGACTTTAAAAATACAAATAAACACTGAGGTTCACTTGAAGAGGCCCTATAATGCTTTTTGGGTTTTCCCTTTCCTGTAGTGTGTTATAGGTTTTTGTGCAGGTTATAGGTTCATGGCATGCAAAGGCTAAAATCCCAAAGTTCCCTCCAGATTGAGTTTCTCTCCCACACACTTTAAACACATTAAAGCATGTAAACATGTCACAGTAGAGGCACAACATACAAATATGAACCAGACAATGAGCATCATAGGGCCCCTTTAATAACCATCTACTTAAAATAGGTCAGGCTCTAATATAACCTTAGAAGTGTCAGGATAGTTTAACAGGCTTATAAATGCATCTAAATGTCTGTTTTTATCAATTATTTGGATTGTTGCAAATTATCATTTAAATTCTGGACTCTATTTTAGAAATTATATTTCTCACAACATGATTTCTCTTGATACATCTCAGAAAAGGAATTTCAGAGAAGAAACCAACTCCGTCTTATCTACAACTAGAGGCTTGTTGGACAACTGCGCACAGCCAGCAGGCGACCAGGACGCAGTTCTTCAGGTCAGATACACTTTCACAGACAAGTGTCAATTGTGTGGTCAGTGTCAGAATACTGCAATTGATGAAAGCTTAAGAAAAACTGCATGAACTGCTGTGTTGGTGCGTTTGAGCTTCCTATGTTTGCATTTCAGGTCTGAAAAAGGCCGTCTCCATCTCAAAAATATATAAGAATGATGAAATAATGTTGTGATCTCCCTCTACCTGTAGCATTTGTTCTCTCGGTCCACTCTCTTCTCTCTTTCCCACCCACTATCTCTCCTCTCCGGCAGTAGCGTGGCGTGGGAAAAAAATAAGGGAAGCCAATAATACGTCCTTTCTTTTGGGTCGGGGGTGTGGTGGTCAATGCAATAACGTAACCAGATGAGTGATTACAGCACCCGTTATCATTTTACACACATTTGTATCATACAGATGCAGGACTTACACACACCTGTTATCTAACCCAGGGGTTCCCAACCTTTATTGTGCCAAGGACCGGCAGATACATAATTTACACAATTTTAACTGATTTTAATATTTACTCACCACCAGCAGGTAGCAACATAGGCTAATTGTATGTAACAGCCTGAACAAATACTCGAACAATATGCATCCAAAACATATTAACAACGTTTAACAAAGAACCCGTGTCGTTTTTCGGAAAACCAAAAAACCGACGTTATTCAGTTTTTAAACCAAAACAGGAAAACAGATAAATCAACGTTTTATTTGTTTGATTTACAGATAATCCAGTGATGGGAAAACGAGGTGTGCGTGTGTGCGTGTGTGTGTGTGTGTATCGAGATTAAACTAATTTATTTTGGGAACACCCATAGGCTACCTATGGAGTTAGCAGATGTGTGTAAATTATTGTTCATGGGCATTTGAAAACAAATGCCGGTGTCGGACAAACACAGAGCTGAGCAGCACACACACACACACACACACACACACACACACACACACACACACACACACACACACACACACACACGTACGTCATGCGCCTTGGTGACTGGACATCTCCTTCATAAAACTAATAAAAGGGGGAGTAATCGGGCAGTTCGATGTGTGTGTGGTTAACACGTAGCAGCCTGCAGTCACTCGCTGTTCTGATGAAGGTAAACACAGCGAAGGCGGTGCGTAAAAAGGCACAGCTCTCGGCACGCTCGTGCTGCACTTCTCAGAACCGGAGTTACACGTCCCGCTGCCTCCTGATGCTGCCTGCAGCCATTTCATGAAGTGAAGGAGGTGTTCCTTCTATAAAACAGTTGCGGGCAGCAGATACCGTGAGAGTCCCGGACATGAATTCATAGATCAAGGCAGACTGGTTTACTCACCTGTTTTGTCAATCCGGTGCTTAAACAAAGGCAAGGCAAGTTTATTTATATAGCACTTTTCAACACAAGGCAATTCAAAGTGCTTTACAAAAAAATGAAAGACATTAAGAAAATGTCATTTAAAATCAGTCATTAAAAAGAAAAGCTAATAAAATAAACATATAGCTCTACACCCCTGGCCGACATGTCCTTAAAATGAAGTCCGAGTTTGAAATATATCTCAAATAATGTATGCACTGCCATTTCCCCACATAAACATAACGGTCTGCAATTAAACGGTTGTCTCCTGTACGCTCCTCTTCCTACTTGGCGCACCGGTAACTTTCTCGTGCACACAAGAGGCTGAGACCAGGCTGAGCCGCCGAATCCCTCGGAACATCATAAAAGCCATTTTCAACGGTTATCTGGTGAAAGATTAACAATGCCACTGGAGGAAATAATATGACTAGTATAGGTGCGAACATTAAACACTTTTTGAAAAAAATATTATGATAAAATATTTTTATATATTTATAATTTTGCAAATATTACGATAAACTCACAGCTATTTCGCGGCCCGGCAGAAACACCTCCGCGTCCCAGTACCGGTCCGTGGACCGGGGGTTGGGAACCCCTGATCTAACCGACAGGTCCGCACGCACTCTCCAGACAAAACTCTAATAAGCATTCATTCACAACTAAATCAGGAGACCTTTAACGTCTTACGTCCGATTCGCTCCTTTTTTCCTCTCTGTACACAGCTCCAGTTTGGGCATTGTATTTTAGTTGCTGCTGTAGCAGAAGTTTAGTACAATTATTTTTGATTAAATACTCCAAATCTCCACCCTCCATAATTGCACTTGCTTCAGTTGCTTGCTACTTTCTAACGGCGGTGAGAGTGGTGCAGTGACACTATCTATCTTATATCGATTAGATTTCTGATTCGAAAATTATAAAAGTAGGGTAGACATGTGGATATTATCTGACTGAACAAAACGTGCATTTATCAAACAGGTCTGTTTTCCACTGACCTTATTTCGAGCTATTTTCCAAAATCCTATGGAGAAATCCCATTGCTTTTTTGTCGAGGGAAACCGAGCGCAGCTTACTTCCGGGTTTTAGGACGCGTCACTGCAACACTAAGTTGATGCGATTTGATTGGATTGTGAGGCAAGGGAGGCTGGCTTCCCTTGGCATGGCCCTGACCAGCGGCCCTGACTAATCACAGGTTGGCAGGGGCATGACGTGAGCCTTGTCTGATTGGTCAATCCCTCCATTTTTGTTCACCAAGGGAAGCCTCCTCTCGCAACAGTGAGTGCAATCTACTGTTTCACCATAACATCTAGAGGGGAGCTGTTTCACTCTTTGTAAAATACTCAATGACAATGGGGGAGAGACGGGCCGGCAGCAACACACAACAAAGGATTTCCGAAATTAAACTAAGTGTTTTTATTTATTTATTAAAATTATAACTACAATCTGAAAAAACAGTGGAAGCCTGGCTTCCCTTGGCCTCCAGGAGAAAACGCCACTGGTCTCGGGAGATTTCTCACTTATATAACTCTCCAACAGGCCCCATCCAAGCAGTGTTGTTAGTCAGTGTGTTGTACCATGAACACAACCCACTCCCCTCACTCCAACTTTCTCTATCTCTCTCTTTCTCTCTCCCCCCTCCTGCATTGTGGCCACTCTGCATTCATTAGCCACGTACTGGCATACAGCAGTAAACATAGCAAATGAGACCGAAATCATTAGCGGAGCAGCGCTGTACCAGTCGGTCTTCAGTTGGTTGTACGTGGTGCCATTTTGTGTCAGTTAGTGGTGAAAACTTTTTAGAAGCGTTAAAGACCCCTGGCTGTTCAGGCTGTGCAGCTGACCCCGGACTTGTGTTCCCGCAGAAGGTGCAGGCCGAGCTGGACGCGAAGAGGGAGGACTGGGCCCTCAGCCTGGACCAGCTGGCCCAGTACACAGACTCTCTGGAGAAGGAGCTGATGAAAATGGCTAGTAACATGAGGAGGTCCCGCACTGAGATCCTGCACCTTTCAGTCAGGTGAGCTAAGCTTTGTCTCCTGATCTCTGTCTGTGGATGTTGAAATCAGGGATCTGTAGGAATGTGACTGAAGTGAGTGATTCAGAATCTGGTATAAGAGCAGAGGAAGGTAAAGGTAAGGTACCAGAGGAGGAGAGAAGATAACCGATTGCTGGCTAATGAAAGACAACTTTTCCATATGGTAGGAAAACCTTTCCTTGAGGAGGAGTCACTCTTGTGCTGCTGTGATCTCATTGGTTGATTAAACTCTTGTAGGCAGAGCTTACAAATTCATTTTCTGTCTAAGTAAGGTAATACTGATGCCACTGAAGAAGAGGAATGAGTGAAAAAGCTAGAAGCTGATTAAATCTAGCAATGTAATTACTAACTTAAAAGAGATGCAGTCTAGGCATAATTAGGTTTGCTGGTTAGTCTACCTTAGGACAGCCACTGATGATGATTTTCATTATTGATTTATCTGCTAATGACTTTGTTGTTAAAGGAATGGTCCACTCATTAGATAATTAATCAAAACGTCAGTATTTAGTGAAACATTATGTTTAAACCATACCCTGAAGAAATCAGCGATATTCCCTGGTAAATAATGATTCTATAGCTCTTTTTTATCAAAACCTTTATATTCCGTCTGGCCGCCGCCATTTTTGCCATTTTCAGTAGTCACGTGATGGTCGTGACGTCATCCATGCGTTCACTTTGTCAACACACGGAAACATGGCTGAATATTTGAGTTCGGACTCGTCAGCAGAGGAAGAAGTTTTGATGTTTTATCAGTATGACAATACGACACCCTCTGTCCGTAGACCCTCACATCGTACAAGGAAAAACTTCCGAAGAAAACCCACAGTTTAAAGGGAACATGGGAGAAACCTCAGGGAGAGCAACAGAGGAGGGATCCCTCTCCCAGGACGGACAGACGTGCAATAGATGCCGTGTGTAAATTGAAGAGATAATACATTTGCAACATAGGTAGTCCAGATGTTTGGAAATGCATGTGTGTGTATAATAGGAAGATGATATAAGATACTATATGTATGCATGTAGTACCACCCTTGCTAGCGATTCCCTCTCTAGTTTAGCATACTCAGCTTCGTTGTCCCTGGCCATAAAATCACGATGTTATGGGGCCGGAAAAAACTGGGGGAAAATACACACTAGCCGGTACTACGCTATATGGAAAGGCCACCAAAAACTGTCCTGGCCTGGACGCTAAAGGACGTTAAAACGGGACTAGCCGCTGCAATGGAAATGCGCTATAACATACCTTATTCTTACTCCGAGCACTACTTCTGCTCCTCCGTCCCTTCACACTTGCAGAGGGCGATTTCTCAACTGGCCGAACTGGTGTCCTGGTCGGTGATGACACCAGAAAGACCGATGGTACTGCATCTCCATTGAGTAATGGTTGTTCCATAAATCCCATGTTATGTTTTATCATACTCTCAGAGTAGTCGTCCGGAAATTTGAAATGTTCGCTGCATACATGAGCCTGTGAATCTTTCGGTTCGGGCCGGCCACATTTCGCTAGCCACTGCCTCTGAATGTACTTCTTACGCTTACCTTTTGGCAACAGATGGAACTAAGCATTCCGTGGATTGTTCCTATCAGAATTGTGGCAATATTTCGCGATACAGTGAGGCATATTTGAAGAGAGAAACTACAGTAAATAATATGGAGATCAACGTGTCCTCGAAAACCAAACGCATGGTTTACGTCACGTCCGGAAAATGGCGGCGCCCACAGTGTTGATGTTATTTCGGTATATAATCAGTTTAAAATCACTGATAATGTCATCGGATTAAAAAAAAAAAGAGAGAGACTGGCAGAGACTGGTCTGTTTTATCGGATGATAATTTTTAAAAAATGAGTGTCATGAGCATACCATTCCTTTAAGCACTTGAGCTTCTCGCTTGTATTATCCTTAGAGCTGGAGACCTAAATTAACCTATACAAATATGTTATTTTATGCAAACACTAAAGTTTTTTTCTAGTTGTCTATAACTATGTAAATGTATCCTGTAAATACAGGGTCGGCGTCATGGGGGGTCATTCGCGGGCCATGACCCCCCCAAATGAGTCGCTGTGCCCCCCCAACGCAGGGTGGGCAAGCCTTGCCACTTTGCCGTTTTTTTTTTTAATCATATAAGTGAAAACGTTTCCACTAAAGGTTTTTTGTGTGAAATACATCAGAAATAAAGAATACAAATATAAAACACAGCCTGAGGTGTGCTCACTGCTGCTCTCTGATTGGTGTGTTGCTTGACCAATGACCCCCGACCTTTGTTTTGTTATCATTACGTGGCTGTGTGTTTAGATGAAAGCCGGTGGCGATCTGTTCATCTGTTACACTGATTATACAGTAAAGCCATCGAAAATAATATGATATACAGTACAAGTAGCCTACTTCTGGGTCTCTGTGTTTCATTCAAGCTCGGCTCTGTGTGTGTGTGGCACGAGCGCTTTTTGTGAGTGCGCGAGCGGTAACGTGGAATGTTGTTAAAATAAATAAGAGAATAAATTAAAAACGGGTATGAAATACTATAGAACAGTAACACAAGAATACAGTTTAAAAGGGGAGTGATTAGTCAAATATCCATAAAGAAAAAGTTAATCTGTTTACAGTTCTGTTTCATATGGATGCTCAGAGATGTAGGCTATCCATAGATCTCTTCATTTTGCTCTCAAAGTGCACCAGATTGATGCATTTAACTTCAATATTTTAAAAATAATCTTCCCGGGGGAGCATGCCCCCAGACCCTCCTAGAGGAGGTTAGGTCCACTCCCACCTAAAACATGTTCACATGGATAGGATACTAAATACATTTGCACACTTTTTATATGGTGGCCTATGTCCATATGTTTCTGTTTTGGTGGTCGTGCCACAACCGTGCATGCATGCACAGGTCATAGGTGCGCTATAAAATTGCACTACACCCCTGCAATGTGTGTGAAAGACAATAGACTTTACAGCATGTTTTTTTAAATTGAAGTTGCGTTGGTGTTTATGTGTTGGTTGTTGACGGCAGTGTGTGCCCCCCCTTGGTAAATGATTGCCCCCCCATTCGATTTGTTCTAGAGCCGACCCTGTGTAAATCTAATGTATGATGTCCTTTATTGTTTCTTGTGGAACCTATATGCTGCAGGTCTCCCTTGAAAAAGAGATCTATGATCTCAAGGGACCAATCTGATTAAATAAAGGTTTGAAATGAAATGAGTTTGAGTAGATTTTCCTATCAATCTCCATATTTCTAAAACGTAACATTAACAACACCACACATCAGATCACTGGACATCTCCACTCTCCAGTGCTCTGTCTCATTTGGCCAGTCAGTTGAGCTGAGTGGGGGAAAGACCTGTCAATCATCCTGACCTCAATGACCCCAAAGGGCCCGCCTCACTAGGTATGGGTCTATGCCAGCGCTTTGGCCATGCGTGTGTGTTTGAGTGTGTGTTCATGGAGACGGCCATCCCCTTCTGATATATAACGGAGCTACTGAGGTACAGCATGAGACCAGAGAAGGGGAACTGGTCAGGCTGTCCATGCTGGATTTACTGGTGCTTAGTTGCCAGGGTGATCTCATTAAATACTGTTTGGTGGGAAAAGAAAACTGCAAAGGGCTCATTGTAGATTTGAGTTGTCCCTCCTACTACTACTACTAGTCAGACTGGATTACAGGATCAGGGTTTTGTTGAAGGACATATTGGAGGTTCTGTGAGATTAGAGGGTCCGTCTGGATCTACAAAACCGTGAAGTAAAGAAACCGTTACCGGGCCAGTCGGAGAACTGGCGGTGGTCACCCTGGGCAACAGAATGGGACACTGCATGGGCCTGCGGATTGGGTACAGTATGTCCACTGTACTGTCTTCTAGGGTCCTGCGCATCTAACTCCCCCTGGAGAGTTAACAGTGCTTTTGACACTAAGAGTTTTTCCTCTACGTTTTAATTCACACTATTTTGTTTTGTTGCATGCAGGGTGCAGGAGCAGGAGAACCAGAAGCATCAGCTTTGTGAGGAGCTGGAGCAGATAAAGACACCTCAGGACAGCAGAGCGGCCTCGTGCCAGACACCTGCACCAGAGGAAGAGGTCAGAGGAAGGATGGGAGGGCTGGATTATTGGGCTTCAGTCTATCTCTTATAAACAGCAGCAGCCTCATTCTTCCACCATTGTTAAAAGTTGTATTTCAATCTTAATCTGTATTCACCGTACATTGTTTTTAGAACATTCAATTAACTTTACATTGTCTGGGAGGTGAGGGAGTTTCACTTGTACTTTTTTTGAAGGTTTACTGGCAGGAAAGGCATATCATGTGTGTTTTTGTATGTTTGTAATTTGGATATTGGTTTGCTTAGAGAGCAGTGAGAGAGCTCCCACTGTATTCAGACAGATGGAGTCTCTGATGGAGGAGAGTCGAGTGTGAGTTGGCGGCTGAAGTGGACATGTGCACCCACACATAAACGCAGAATTTAGATGCGACCACACACCTACGCACTGCTTCTCGAACAAAATGCGCTGACACGCGCCTCAACATTTCCATTACATCACTATTGTTTTACTGCAAAACACAACGAGTTCGGTGCTGAAATAGATGGATAGATTTGCAAACGGTAACAGATTTTTCAGTTCTTACTGAAGTCATTTGTTCAGTTTAGCAAGTTTGTTAATTGTTAATCAAGAAATGTAGGCCTAGGAGTGGCTTTGTTTTATTTGAATGTCAGATGTGTTCATAAGTCATTAGCTGAGATTTGTTCAGAAACTGCTTTTGTAATTGTGTCCAGCACCTCTCTGTGGTGTCTGTTGGAAGAGATTGACTTTTTAATTTGCAATGATGCCCCTTTCAACTATGGTGTCTGTAACTGCTGAACTTCCGCTTCCTGACCTCTAGTCCTATAGTTGGACTTTGCAACAGTGGAATTCGTTATGGTGTTGCTTTAGCAGGTTTTGTTGCATTTGGTGAGGTGGGTTTTTGTACATTTCACTCATTTATTTAGACCCTGTCTTTCCTGTATCTTTTTTTTTTTTAGCCTGGAGATGACTTGGACTGGGATGAGCAGTTCGCCCTTCAAGATTTCCTGAAGAACGAGTTGGCGGAGAGGAACTGCAAAGAGCAGGGAGGGCGAACAGAGAGAGGCGAGAAGGAGGATGCGGAGGAGAGGTGGACGGTGGTGGACACAGCTGGAGAGGGGGAAGTGAGGGACACCTCCACTCCGGTGTCTGCCCTCTCTGGGAGGACGCTGCCTCGAAACGGAGCAGCAGAAGAGAGTCATGGTAAGTGGGGCACAAAGTTGGACAAAACAACCATCAGCCAACATCCAATCAGTTGGATTTCCAAATAACTATTTAAAATTATTCGTAGTGAATCCTTGAAAAGTCAAACGGTTATACTGAAGTTTTGAATTGGCTTGTAACGATTAAATCTGTATCAGGAAAGTTAAGAAGTGAGGAGTCTTCATTGAGCCTTTTTAAAATCCACTATCCACAATAATTAGCCCAGAGCTAGCTGCAAACTCATAAAGCCCAGCCCAATATGGATAAATATAGTTTCATGTTTTTGTAGCCCCATTCTGGCCCCAACTCGCCCGTTCCTAGTTTTGGATCCAAATCAGTCGGAACAAGCCTCATGAAACAAGAATGTGAACTAATGCATCCTTTCTTAGCATGAGAATTTTGAGACCACACTTTTATCCACATTCCTAGCTGTAGATCATGCGTGTGTGTGCGTACACTGAAGATGCCTGTCTCACTCTATTGATAGCTATAAATATACAAATGTGCAGATTTTTCTGCATTTTGCAAAGTGCTTCACAGGATAAGTATTTTAGGTGAAAACCGTTCCAAAGCGTAGTCATCATCTTTGTGTGTTGATTTGTATGTGTTTGAGAGAAAGTCTGGATTATCCCCTTGTAATCCATGGGAGTCACAGGGCACTCAGCCACCCTTGAAGCACCAGCACAGTACACACACTCACCCACTGTAGGTGTGTGTATCCCCACAGTGGATACACACACTCTGAGGCCCTTGTAAGTAGACCCATGCCTTCTATGGTTGCTGTGGCCCTGGTCTTATTAAGTTTGTGAGCGTGTGTGTGTGTCGACACAGTATGTGAAATCCTCTCTTCCTAAAGGTCCTTGTATGGCCAGGTGTACGACCGGTCTGAGGCCACAAAGTGAGCCCAGTAATCCCCCCCATTCCACTGCCTGCATGAGCAGCTGGCAGGCAGAGACAGAAAACTAGAGTGTGAATTTAGTCATTAATGCCACCTTAGCCATGCATGGTATTTTAACCTCTTCGCCCCTCCCTCAACTCAATCCCTTGCATAATAGACGGTCTGCCCTTCTATGGTCAAAGGTGGGGTTGCTTTTTGATGGATATTAACCCCTTTATGTGAGGTCGGCCCAGACCCTAGGGGTTTTTAAATCCTCACTGAAGACACACTTCTTCTCTCTGGCCTTCTAGTCAGAGCTGAGTACGACACCTGACATTTCCCTGTTTTGTTTTTATATTTCCCTTGTAAATTATTGTCTTTTGTTATTGTAGCCAAGTATTTTTATTACACGTACAGCACTTTGGCTCGACCAAAAATCGTTTTTAAATGTGCTTTATAAGTAAAACTTGATTTAGTTGAATTGGAGACAAAAAATGTATTCAATGAACAGGATCTATGTTTTGTCCTTTTTTAACCTAGTCCATCCTCCTTTCATTGTTCATAGTCAACATTGTATTGTCGTCTTCTTCCTGTGTATCTGTTACAGACTATGCAGCCTGTACTGAGTCAGAGCACGACTTGGATGTCCAGTCTATGCAGGTAAATTAAATTGTGGCATTTTCTTTCATGGAATTATGTTTAAGCGTTCTTGCAATGGGTTGGAGATTGTGCCTTAAATGAAATGTGTGTATAATCCTTGATCGATTGAGGATAGCACAGGAACTGACCTCGTGGAAACCCATGTACATTTGGCTTAGGGCAGTGATAACAGGGATATGTGAAATTGTCCTTGTAAAGGAATAAGGCATCTAATCTATTAAATAAAATGAACGATCTAGAAAATAATTGGCCATTGTTGACTGAGAATCTCAATATAGACGACAGGAATGTTTAGCTGCCAGGTGTGTGACGGTCACGGAAATGGGAAATGTGACTGTCAGCAGGAACATGACTGTACCAAAACAAATTTGGTGCTTGATTTTCATTTGGCACACAGCTCTGTTCTTGGTATTGTAATTATCCACTTCCTTTTGTTGTGGTGGGAAGGAAGAAGGATGTTTTTAAAGTTATCTATAACAACTTTGGTTGGGTGACTGGAGCCATCTTTATGCTCACAAACCAAACTTTTAGTCTGCTGAGGATTTATTTTATACTGATGTTTTGGTATGAAAACTAGCTTGACACTTCGCCCTCACACATTTTACTCTGCTTTCTGTATTTCTTTTGTCACACCAATGCAGTTTTTACAAATGTAGAAGTCGTTAGTTCTCACACTTTTGCAAATTAAATCTTTGAGGGCAAATTGCATAATTTAATACATTTTGGACGAAAATATTATTAAAATTGGTCGGTACAAGGAGTGTGCTTCCTGTGCAAATGTTTCCTTGTTTTGTGTTCAAGGATGCACCAACATATTAAAATATGCTGTTTCAAGTGACATATACCAGAATATCCTCGAATGCACAAGGAGGGTTTCTAACATCCACTGCCCCTTAATAGACATATCTAAAGTCTGAAATTGCTATGAGTTATAAGGGTAATACGATATAAATGTTTTTTTTTATCTTCTTCCCTCTCTCTATTTTTCTTTCGACCTTTCGTTCCTTTGCCTACCAAATAGCTCTCTTCACATATCTTTATTTGCAGCCTATGCAAGCAACAATCTGCATGTTTGTGCTGGCACTATCGGATTCCTTATTCAAAATTAAATTAATAAAACCCTTCACGTCACACTCGGCAGAAAGGTACAATTGCTATAATATAAAAAAGAAAAAACGACATTGAATAAAAGTGCCAGGTAATTTTTTATGTAATGAAGATGAATTCAAAACGGCAAGGAGCATGCAGATGCATTAAATTCAAAAAAGCTAAAATCCTTAAAGTACTACGGTTTAATGACCAATCTTTGTTTGCTTTCACACTTTCTGATCTTGGATGTTATGCATTCTACTTCCTTGTAGTGAATCTAATTGAAACACTCCTTGCTTGCTGCAGTGAATAAGAAAGTATTTGTTTTTGAATTCCTATGAGGAAGACTGTAATTTGGAGGTCTTTCCAACTGCCACTGACGGACAGATGCTTTGTGTTCTCTGTCAAAAGAAAATATATTGCAAAAGGAGTCAACAAAATCTGAACAGCTGACAAAGATTTGTTTCTACTGAGTGATTCTGGACCTGCTGTCTCGTACATGGTTAATGTGTGTTGCTGATTTGATCTTTTCGCCCCTTTCCTTTTTTGAATATTTATGTGTTGTCAGGAGCAGGAAGCGGTGCCATTGAGCGCCCACTCACAAGCTGTCGGCATTAGAAACCCAGAGGCGGATGCTCCTCCTGATCTGTCCCACTCAAAGAACAACAGTAAGACCTCCTCCCTCTCTGTCTCTTTCTCTCGCTTTCTCTGAATCTCTATACACTCTCTGTGGCTCACACACTACCGTTCTGTTTAACTGTCTCCCCCCCCCAACAGCCTCTCTACTCTGTGCAAATACAACTTTACAAAAGAATGAGTCATTTCCTGACTCACTTGGTATTTTAGCTGTTTGTTTAGAGGAGCGAAGACTTTATGAAATCAAACTCTACCAAAACCCACAGAATGAAAATCGTTTTTTATTGGATTTTTGAACTACATTTATAAATAGATGTACTTAGTGAATACATTACTGCAACACACACTGGAAAAGTTAATTATTGATATATTTGTGTTAAAGGTCCCATGTCATGGCCATTTCTACTGATCATAATTCCATTGTTGAGGTCTACTAGAATAGATTTACATTGTGCAATTTTCCAAACTCACATTGGTTTCTCAGACAGCATCTCTGTATAGTATGTCTATTCACTCTCTGTCCTAAACGGCTTGTTGGAGCTCCTGCCCCCCCTCCCTATGAGTCCAGTGGCTGTCTGCGAGACAGCGAGACACCGCGGAACTCAGCCTGGGCACACACACCCCCGCAGCCTGGCTGGGAGTTTGTTTGTGTGTGTGCCCAGGCTGAGTTCCGCGGTGTCTCGCCGTCCCCACACCAGTGAGCCAGCTCACATAGTCCCGCTCCTCGCAGCAGCAAGCCTCTCAACGTCCTGCCGAGTGAGTGTGTGTGTGTGTGTGAGGAAGTCCGCGGATTGGTCCAAACATAACAGCTCCGCGGACGTAACGTTATGTTACTAACCCTAACCCGTTATGTTACGTCACTATACCCGAAATACGTCACTATACCCAAGAAGTAAACAATGGAAAAAGAGAAATCTCCAACGATGCGTTCTGGGGCAGCATAGACGGGTCTTTTCTGTGTTAGAGTTTTACTCGCTACAGGGTGTACTTTGAGGGTTTGTGACTCTGCAGACCGTTTACATGCATAAAAAGCTACATAACACACAAGGGGACGGGTAGTAACCAGAAAAGCATGACATGGGACCTTTAACTGATGGCTGCTTTTTGGATATAATGAATATTCACAGAAAGGACAAATAAAGTATATTTTTCAGATGGATATTCATAAAAAGACATGTAAATAAATGAATAAAACACACAAACCATTAGGTAATAATAGACAGGGCTCACATTTAAAAATGTGAATACATTTAAGTAAAAAAATAAACATTTGCATGCAGGTCACACTGAGCTAGTGTTTTCTGGTGTTGTCACTCTGGGAAATGTATTATTACAGCAGCTCATGACACACTACCCTGTTACACAATACTTCACACCAATATTCTTCTTCTTGTTTACACAGATGGAGAGGCTCTTGTGACTGAAGAGTCTCCCTCCTGTGATCCAGCCCAAAATCAGAGCAGCTCACCTGAACAAGAACCCACAGTCCCACCAAGCAACACCCCTCCCACAGAAGTTCCTACCGACAGCACAACACCTGGACCAGCTGAGACCATTACCCAGACTGAGAGGTGAATGAAGAAACATTTTGAATTCAATGCACATGAGCAGAGTATTAGACTGATACTCCAGATGTATTCAAGTATAGCATATCACAAAACTGGTTTATTACACTAACTTCAGAAGAGTGGTCGAACATTGAATAATCCCCCTCGAAAGAGGTGACGCAACAAGTCTTTCTCAATATCCCCAGTCATTGTCATTTCCCCATGATACATCTGACGTTATAATATCTGACTGACAAAACAGGACGGAAGTTTAATCACAACAGACTGTTTTGTACCTGGAGACCTGGTTGTTTATTGGCAATAATGACGCAATGTAATGGTTAATGTAGACAATTAAAAAGAACCATTTACTTTATTGCACCTACATACAGCAGACACCTGTTCAATGCCACCTCCTATGGTGCACCAAACGCAACCTTCCATAGTCAGGAAGCTGACTCTACCTCACAGCCTCACGCCGCACCCTGACTCATTTTCATACCAGTGTGAAGTTTCCTTGCTATATAATGATGTTGATTGGTGTGAGCCACAGTTAAAGTCACCCTTTCGAAGTTGTCATTTTCATATGGCTTGTACCACATTTGCTAGTCAAATGGGTGTTTTCCTTCGCTGTGGGAGGAGTGTGTTATTCTGCAGCCATGCTTTGCATATGCACAGTCCACCTACAGAGAGACAAAGGTTGTTCCTCATCTCTCTTGCCATTGCATACTGTAACTGCTGTTTCATTATCGGTAGCAAGTGCATGTCATGCATACATCAAGAATGTGAACATGGCAAGTGCTTGACCTTTGACCTTCCGCTTTGTTTAGCACCCAGCCTACCAGTGAGGACCACAGAGAAGAAGAGAAAGAAGGCGAGGCGGACCCGAGCACAGGAGACATGAGTCATACTAAGGTCAGTAGCAGAGAGGACTTGTTTTAATGCATAAGGGAATGCAACTTCCTCTATTCTCTTCAGCACCAGCTGCACACTGCTTCCCCTTCCTCTTTCTCTTACTCTCTGCCACCTTGTATTTCCTAGCTGAGTGAAAGGAGATGTGTTTTGAAGTAAGAAGGGTTTCGGTGGGCAGGGTGGGGGCTGGCTTTCCTTCAGAGAGGCTGAGATGGAGCCTTCCCCCTGGGCAAGGAGGAGAGGTCAGATTTACAATTAAGGCAAATATCGCAAATTCAGGCAGCCATCATTTTACTGACTGCTCAAGCTTTCTTAGGGAGGATGGGTTATCTGCTTCTCTGAACTATCTTGCCAAAGGAGGCAAGTAATATATACTTGGAATTGTATTATTGTCACGTTGAAATGCAGTTGGACATAGCACTTTAGAAATCTTTTATCAAGGTTTCTAAAGAGCATCCGGTAAGAAAAGGTTAAAAAAGGATGATGCTATTTTTATTTGTATCTTTTTAAACTCATTAGAAATGTTGTTTTAAGGTGTCCAAAAATGACATGAACAAATGTCATTCAAATGTCAGTACACGCTTTCATTGAGTTTGAATAGCACTCCAAAAACAGCGTTTTTGTTGTAAAATGATATAAGGTCCAATTTTAAAGCGATAAATGTTTGGCATTATGCTTGGAATAATTAATACATTATCAAAATTGTTGTCACTGATTGTATCAATTGACCAATGTAACCCAATGTGATAAAACCAGTTAAATAAAAGCAGAAGAATGTTGTCAAATAAATGACCTTGATGTTTAAAGCCCTTTAGCAAAGGCTTGGACACAGTGGCTCCTCTCTCTTATCCAATTAGTGTTCACACAGAGTTGTTTTGACGTGTGCTCCATGCAGTTGGATTGCTTCATGGTAATTATGAGCAGCCTCAGATGGGCTCGCAGTGTTTTCATGTCAAAGCCAAGGCCTGCTTGTGTTGTGATGCCTTCGGTCTGGTTTGCATCCTGCAGAGAAGTTGATCAGCTTGGTTTATTTAGCCTCCCTACCTGCTGCTGGACTGCCTCCCTGCGGAGAGACAGTCTGAGGGAGCCAAGAAAGGCATGCTTTGACTCTGTGGGAGTGTTTTGTATGTCAATAAAAATGCAGTTTTACGCTTATACCAGCCTGGTCCACAAAGGTTTTCAGCCATGTCGAGGTGTTTGTTTTATTTTATCATTTCAATTTGCATTTCCAGCAAAGAAAAGGAGTTTCTTATGATCAGAAGCATTTGGATAAATTCAAGTAGTTGTTTTACTAAATGGAAGATACAGCATTTTCATAGGACTTCCTCCTATATTGATGCTGGATGGTAGGCTGTATAGACACAGGGCAAGGTGTCACACTCATATTCTTTTAATAATTAAATCTGGTTTTTCTTATGAAGCTTTCAATAGAATTTTAAATCAAAGCTCATAAAGAATGTGTTGGCTTTAAATCAGTTCATATTTCTGCCTAGAGTTAGAATATGTTTTTTATTTAAAATGACATTGAGGTCTTTGGTTTTATATTCAGTTTAATAGCAAGGTACCTCCCTTATTCTGAAGTGTGTTAAAACCGATTCACACTCATTACACAATATCCCATTGCATTGCTCTGAGCGATCACCTTGCTCCATTGTGTGTTTGTGTGAGTGTGAGTGTTCACACCACTATGTGTAGCACGCAGTCCGCCTCCACTACTTAGCACCGTGCCAGTGTTAACGTGTTCCAAGCACTCCTCTCGGCAACACACACACTTTTGCAGAGCTGCAGGGCTCTCCATGAAGCAACACATTATATAAGAGATCAGTCCAAGCTCTGTCTTCCACACACTGTACAGCTTGGATATCAGTCCACTGCCATGGGACAGGTACGCTACATGTGAATATGTGTGTGTCTTTTAATCATTGACCATTTCTTGGGAAGAAAAACTAGCTCCAAGGCCACCTGTATTTTTCTCACACCCCCCTCCTCTCCCTACTTCTGCCCATCAGAGCCCGAGCCAGGACCAGTCTGCAGACGGATCAGCAGCCGAGGACAGGTAAGTGATTCACAGCGTCATTATCCAACAGCAGAAATGACTATTGATTGTATTAGTTTTTTACAAATGGTGTATTATGTGTGTGTTCCAGCACGTGTCTGCTACCCGTGTTGGTTGAAGAGGAGGAGAGTGTGCAGGACGGTACAGCAGAGGTGGTGCCAACAGTATCCGCCAGCATGGAAGGTAGGGAGAAAAACAGTATGCGTGAAGATGAAGCGAGATATTTCTTAAACTGACTGTTTGTTTACGCCTTCTTGCAAGCACGTGTAACGTTGACCACCCACACACCAACTCTCCTTCCAGAGACCGACCGGTTCACCAGCAGCTCTCCTCACTCGGGATCGCCCGTCACACACGCCAGCCAATCGGGGAGTGGCGTTGGCAGCGTGACCTCTGACCCCTGCCAATCTGCGGATAGTGCAGCCAAAAAAGACTCCCTCCCCCTCGGTGGCAAAAAAAAGAGGGAACTGGTAAGACCTGCTTTCCTGCCATTTCTCCTCAACTAAGTGTTTTCACATAGTAATGGCGACATGGATTTGAAGTTATTTGCCTGACTACTGTCGAACTTGACCATTGTTTGTGTGTAAATCAGGGTCATTATACTGAAGTTAGTACTTTTTTATCAATTCTCACATTAGGTAAGGTATAGTAAATACTACCAGAGCAATAATGGAGTTCTCAACTGATTATTGGGAGGCGTGTGGCGCAGTGGATAGAGCCTTGGTGTTGGTGTCAGGGGGTCACAGGTTCAAACCCCACTGCAGTCAGCATGTTGTTGTGTCCCTGAGACACTTCACCCCAAATAGCTCCTGTGGGGATTGTCCACAGTATTGAGTATGTAAGTCGCTTTGGATAAAAGCGTCTAACAAGTGACATGTAATGTAATTTTGTAGAACAATCAATTTATAGAAGTTTGGTAACATTTGCCACACACAAGTATGGCGATTTACAAATGTGCACATTAGTTTGGTTCCCTTTAATCATATTTTCTTCGTAATGCATAATGTTTTCTATTCTGTATAAAAAAAAAACAAAGAACCGGCTCAGAGCAGATTTGATCCACAACACCAGGATCAGGCCTAACAGGGTGTTATTCAGATTAAATGTCCTTGTAAGTGATGAGATTGTGCCAAAAGTATCTGATTTCGCATGACTCTTTGACCTGAACAGAAATGCTGTCTTTCCAGCTATGCGAGTGTGCGCATGAAAAAGAGGGAGTGCGTAGTTTCATTTAGGCTCCACTCAGGATCAGATTATTCAGAATCAAGAGCCAACTGCACTGCCAGCTTGTGTGAGTCATCACTTTTCATCTTTAATATGTAAAAGCTGTTGAAGAAGTAGTGAGTGAGTGAAGGGAGCAGTATGGATCTTGAGGGGAACGAGAGCATGGAGGCATCAGAGTCAAAGGGAGGTCAGGAGGTGAAGCAGAGCGAGGCAGTAACGTGTGTCGGGGCCCTGCAGGAGCGGGAAAGCAGCATGGAGGTAATCGAGGAGCGCAAGGTTCAGGAGGACCAGAGTGAGAGCAGCGTGACCACGGACAAAGGATGTATGTGTAAAACTCTTGTATCCTTATTATCATATTTATAATTTACTACCTGTCTTTTGATTGTAAATTGGGTGTTTTTTGTGCCATTTATTTAACTGAAAATCATTTCCCTTTCTAGCTGATATGTCGGGAAGCAGTGGTACCGCCATCGCGGACAAGAACAGGTAAGACCGAAAATGATAATAGTAAAAACAACTTGACTATTAAATCCATAACCATTCAAATGCATGTAATCAGATTTGTCCTGTCAATGAGTCCTCATTGCAGTTTCTTTATCCAGCAGCCTGTCGCCTAATGACAAGGAGATTGAGGTATGTACACAACTAGATCTAGGAGACACTTTTTTGACCATTTCTTTGTCTTGTTTGTCTGATATAGGAATTCTCATTTTGCATAATTTTCTTTAAACCTTTGTCGGAATTAAATGTGCATAAATCAGAAGAATCTAAGTACAAATTTAGCTTGCATGTTACTAAGGTTGCACTTCTCTTTGAAACCCATACAATAACCATACACTTTTTATTTAATAATTATCAGACATTTAAAAGCACAACTTGAAAGAGTATTTTAAAACAAAACATTCAAATTGATGGAAACAAACAAGTAACAGAAGGTTAAAGTATTACTTTATTCATGTATTGTGAGGGTTTTCTACAGGGAAGTGCAGGAGTTTAATGATATTTATCTGATTTGGCTTCACCACCAGCACAATAATGCTTTCTTTCATGGGGGGATTCTTAATCAAACAAGGAAATGTTCCAAATGTTTATTTTGTCTGCTACTGGCAGGAAACGCAGAACACGTGCAGCAGGCATCCAGCAGCAAGTGCAAAACGTGTCAAGTGAGTTTTCCATGTTTTCAGGCGGACTTCCAACGCCTGGCGTTGGGTTTTAAGTGCGACATGTTTACCCTGGAGAAGAGACTCCGGCTGGAGGAGAGGTCACGTGACCTGGCTGAGGAGAACGTCCGCAAAGAGATCTCCAGCTGCCAGGGCCTACTGCAGGTCAGAATGCAAAAGTGTGCAATTTGCCAGCTCTCTGTGGATGAAGCACTTGTTTTGCTCCAACACCTTACAAAATAAGAGTAATTTATTTACATTTATATAGTCTTAGGAGGGAGGACTCTTCACGTTGTGCTGGTTGCCCACTGAATAGCACGGCACCTTCTTAGAGTACTCTACTGTCCTGCATACCTTTTTTTTTTTCTTCAAGTAAACAAAGATCAAAAGTAAGCATAGTAAAGACTTTTATATTTTTTTTCAAATATATTTTTTGGACCAGTTTGAGGCTTTTATAGGGACATGATTTGAAAAGGAAAGATGACATTAGAGGGATTCCAGGCCGGATTTGAACCCGCACAAGATTGATTTGATACTAATTATCTACAGTAGTTTTAATCTACAGTCATTTTTGGCTGTTGAATGAATCTTGAAAGTATCACACTTTAATGGATGGAATGGGTCTTGTATCAATTACCTTAGATGTGTAACGATAATTTAAATAACCTGAAACTGAATGAGGTGTGGGTTTGTGAGAATGAGTGCAAATTCTTCTTTTAAAAATAATTGACCCTATCTTGTCAGGTGCAGTCATGATTTGTCCTTCGCTTACCTCGTGTTTTCCGTCAACTTCGTCCTCTTTCCGTCCTGTCCCAGGCTCTGACTCCTCTGTGTGAGGACGACAACCAGTCCATGGAGATCATCCAGCGGCTCCAGAAGAACCTGGAAATCCTCATCCAGTCCATGAGCAGAGTGTCCAGTCGCTCTGAGATGCTAGGAGCTATTCACCAGGTTTTAAATTACACCATTTATTTTCCTGTGCCAACAACAACAACAAAGTGTACAGGCTGGTGATTTTCAATGTGATTTGTGAATACCAGGAGAGTCGTATCGGTAAGGCTGTGGAGGTGATGATCCAACACGTGGAGAACCTGAGGAGGATGTACACCAAGGAACACGCCGAGCTGCTGGAGCTGAGAGAGGCGCTCATGCAGAACGAGAGGTCGTTTGGTTCTCAAACGGAAAGGGGTAAGGGTAAGAGAAAATGCACATGGAAACACACGTGAAGCATAATATACAATCAATACAGTGACTATTTCATATCAGCTCTGTATGCATATGTGTATGTACAATTGAGGTATCGATATGTGAAAATATGCTCAGTGATGGCACACACGTGTATACAAAATACCCCAACTGTTCCTCTTTCCAGATGATTTCCGTGGCAAGAAGCAGCCGACACAGTACTACAAGGTCAGCTACGGTTTACACAATATATGAACTCATCATTGTCCTTTACTCGGGACTAAAGTTGTAAGAAATATTCATGATTGTGTTAAGAAAGTAGTGCCTTTTTTTTCCCCCCTTTTTCCTCAACAGTCATCAACCCGGCGGGTCAGCATAGCAGCCATCCCTCGCTCTGGTGGAGGCAACATGCAGTTTGACATGGTGAGGACTGTCGCGTTCAGATCATGTAGCATGCCATAGGTATTGTCATGGGTTTTGGCTTTTTGCACTTATATACAAAGATACATCCATGATGCACTAGTTAGCTGGCCTCCTGCTTGAAATAATGCCAATTGCTCAAAGGGGAAATGTGGGTTTAGAAAATGATCCCAAAAGTGTATATTTTTATAAACGCATTGAGTACTTCCTCCATGATTAGATACCTAACATCTAACCTTAAAAAACATAAGATTTTAACACTTACAAGCAGAATATGGTAAAGTTATGGTTCATATTGTGCAAGTGTTTTTGTTTCGATGAATAATGACTGAAATTGTTTTCCCACCACAGTCCAAAACACAAGACTGCTCAGAGACTGAGACGGAGCGACTGACCAGACGATCCCCATGGTAGGTGTCTGTGTGTGTGGGTTTAAATCTGTCTGGATTGTAATATGTAGAAATTAACTAGATTAAGTCTGTGAAATAACCCTTTAAAACACACCAGTATAGTTTCAGGTGTGCAGGAAGTTACTGGCTGTGTTCCTCAATCAACCAAAGAGCGCTGTACCATGACATGAGGGTTGTTGTTGTTGTTGTTATTCCCCTATGTGATAACGATGGTTTCCAGGAATGTGGGCGGGAAGAGCTCAGCGCGCCCCCCATTAAAGCGCTTTGTTAGCTCTGCGGCCTGGGTTGAGACTGAAGAACCTTCTCTCTTGATGAAGGGGTAAGACATGCCAATGAGAAGGGTGCTGGCTGTGTCTCGCTAAGTTTTTACAGTGGCTCCAGATGCATAAAGATGGCAGCTTTCTGGTGTGACATTACCGTTGGTTGAACAATATTAAGTATTTTATCTCAATCAATGAAATAAGAAACCTGAAACTTTATAAGACAACATTTAAATTGCAAATATATTTAGCCACAGTGATACATGTTGGCTGTAATATTGCAAAGGAAATGATGAAGCTGTTTATTTTTTGAGAACAGGAATCGCACCACAGCTTCCATCTTTCATGCATCTGGTCCCTCCTCGCATGGGGAAGTGTTTGTCAGAAGCAAATGTCTTTTTTGGGTATTTTTTCCAAATCTAGCACATTTCCTTTTGTGTAAGATGTAAAGTTTGAGACTGTGTGGACTTTGACTTTTTCCATTAGAATCATGAAGCTTTCAAATGTTTGGACGAGAAGAGTAGAATTTTCTGTATTTGACTAGCTAAGCAAAAATGTATGCTTAGATGAAACGACTGAAGGACATGTAATGCTCTCCAAATATCTGAAAGGTTGTAAAATTGCTTTGTGGGTTCATGATATTATTGCTGGGCATGCATTGTGTGCAGGGTTCTCATTGCAATACGCAGAATGTTATGCAATGAATTTATGTTGGCTGCATACGCATGACAAGTGCATGTGCACATACAGGATCTGTGTGGTTGTATTTGAATGTGCAACCGAGCCGTGTGTTTGTGAATGCCTGACCCACGCGTGCCCACAGGACGGCCTACGACAACACCGACTGCCAGGTGGAGGACGAGCAGAAGGAGGAGCCGGTGGCAGAGAGGAGGAGGTCCAGCCTCAGTGAGCTGGGGAGCAAACTCACCTCCCTCATTCTGCCCCTCAAGACGTTAGTCCAACCAAATACTGCAGCACCTCTTTCTGCCAGCAAAGCTAAGAGGCTTGCTGCGAAGTTGGGAGAGATAATCATTTCGCTTTAACGAGGTTCCAGTAGCTGCAAACCGAATATTTTCTAAAATATCTTAAATGCAAATACACCCATGAAAGAAGGTTTATTATCAAAGATTGACATTAAAAAAAATCAGACCAGTATTGACACGTTTTGACATCAGTCACACATTTTAATTTTCTGTCAAAGTTGCACTCTCATGGTTGCAAGCTATAGCTTTTCTGAGAGTTAGCACTGCTAATGCTAATACTAAGATTGTGCAACACAATCACTGTATGACTGTTGGAGTATTTTTGAGAGATTTGCTTTGTATAAGTCCAATTCTCTACTATCGATAGCAAGCAGCAAATTCTGCATCATTTAATGAGATAATCACTCGTGTTACAAATAGAAACAAAGTTAGAGAAGGTTGTGGTTATATGGAACCTCCTAAGCGATGAAACTCTTTCATTAAATGGGTCTGTGCTGGACTAGCTTCTCCTTTGCTCCGCTGCTTTTAATCATGTTAACAGAGCATACCTGCTAGCAAAAGGCCTGGAATGAAGCATTTCTTTCAGCTGTTAACTGTCTTGAGATCAGTGTATGTCCATGTGATAAGTGATTTTATGATCTGCGTTTCAAGCTCTGATTTGCATCTTACTAAGAACTAACTCATCTTTACCCGGCTTATTTTGTCTTTCTCTAACATTTTCAGCCGCTTTAACATTTTATGTGCAACACTACTTTATTTTTTTTCTGGTGCAAATGAGTGTTTTGTGCAAGCGGATGATGTGCTGTTCTGAACTGTCCTTTCCTCTTTTCCTCCTCTCCACATTGCTCAGGAGTCAGGATGAGCTGTTTGTGATGCTGTAAGTGTGAAGGGAGGAGAGTCCAAAGTGGATTTTCTCTGTCCCAAAAAAATAAATGCATGCCAAAGGCCAATCAAAGGCTAATTACAGCCTCGAACTGCAGCTCTCGACGGCTGTAAAGTGATTTGAAGCGGTACTCTTACTGTTTACAGATTCCAGGCTATAATTGTCCGCTGCCTTTGCCTTACCAGCTGATGCTCAAATCCACCTCCATGCCAACTGCCATTAACTGAGCTTCTTTCCATTATGCTAATGATGTGAATGGGTCTTCATCTTTGACACTGTTTGAGACATCGTGGTCAAATGCAGCATTGACGCCAACATTCGCAGCCTGCCATCGATTGAATTAGTTACCAGAAATGAGTCATATGTTTTATTCCCTTCCCTGTGAGTCATTTGTGGTAACTAAATCACTCTCTTGCTTTATCTCTAACCATTTTTCACTCATGCTTCATTTTATTTTATCCGTCATGCGGTAACTTGTTGTTCTTTCGTTGTCCACCTCCAGTCCGACCCCCTCCCCTAGCCCCACTTCCACAGACCCAGGAATGGCCCAGTCTCTGTCCCACAGCCTCACCTCTTCCCGGGAGGCCGCAGCAGCCAGAAGTGGCCGGGGGCTCTGGCTCTGGTTGGCCATGGTGGTGGTGCTAGCAGGTACGCTCAGTTTGTCTGTAGTACTTATTGTAAGATGACTATTTTACACAAAACAGACTTGTATTTTACAACCTTGGAATTGAAGGACCCACTTTCAACTGATTTAAACACTAAACAAATTGTTGCATTGATACGTTTTTTTTTAACGAGGCCCTATAGCAGTTGACTAATCACATCAGTGTCGGCCAGCTATGAGCAGAGAGGGTTAAAGAAAAATACCTTTGTTGAACATTAAGCAAACACAGCTTTTCTTCAGCACAGCACAGAGATACTTGCGTCTCATGCTTTGTACTTGTTTACTCATGGTTCATCTGCAGGTCTCCTGGCGCTGCTGGCCAGCCTGGTGATGCAGCCAGCGGTTGATGCCGCCCCTGTGGGGACCGGGGACTCCTGGATGACCATCCAGCAGCTACTGTGGCCCTACACGGGGCTCCGGCATAACGGACAACCCCCCGTCTAACCCCTGAGACCCGGGATGGATGTTGTTACACCCTTCAACCTCTGAAGAAATGATCCAGGCACTTGGTCGGCGATGTAGTGCAGTGTACCTAAAGCCAGAGGCTGTGGGTATGTTTACTGGTGCCTGAAGACTCTCAACACAAGACTCTCATTAACAGGCCAGGCCCCAGGGGATAGTCAACCCTATGGAGGATTTATGCATCATGTCACGTTTGCTCAGTTAGTTAGTCTGTGTGTGTGTGTGTGTGTGTGTGTGTGTGTGTGTGTGTGTGTGTGTGCATTTGTCTGTGTTTGAAGAGAAGAAGCAGTTACAGGTGGGGAAAACCAAATCTCCTGTTACAGTTGGCTGCGCAACGTCCTGAACACATCATGATGCAGTTCTCCTATCTTCGCAGACCCAATACAATCTGTCAAATCAGGCTTGATCAGTCATCTGAGCTACAATCATGTCACACAAAGTCATACAATGGGCCGCTGTGCAGTTTCCATTTATGCACATCATGGACTATGGCTCTTATTGTGCCACAAGGCTTTTAAACAGTGCATGCACTTAAGGAAAAAGGGCCACTCTCTGCCTTTTTGATGAAATGATGAGGACATTTTATAACTTTAAGTCAATAAGCACTGGTAATTAAACTTTAGTTTAAGTGTTTTTAAATGTTTGAAGTCTATATGTACGAGTGTCTTAGTTTTGAGTGGGGATATGTGAATATATATTTTTGTTATTAAGTTATAATTATACATTGTTACAGTCTTTACACCAAAGGTTTTTAATTGTATCATCTTCTTGCTGTGGTTGTCACCGTTTAAGTTAATTTTCTTTTGTATGTTCCAAAGAAGATGCGTGAAACTTTGCACACAAATAAAGTAGCAAATTCTACAATAGAAGATGTGTGTTCTTATGTGCATCCATTTTATACATGTATTCATTTTAAAAAGGTTCACACAGGTTATGAATACATGAGTGGTCTGGTGGCACAGAGCAGGCTCTGCACTGTGTCCACAAACAGACAGCTGGATCCTCTGGGCCTCGCTACACCTTCAGGGCTCATGTCGTCCTGGAGCATGTGGATGAAGGTGGAGTGGAACTCGCCCCCAGGATAGAGGTCCGGAGAGAAAGCCTCACTCTGCTCTGTGATTTCCAGCTTCTGACTCCGCTGTGCCCCCAGCAGGTAGAGGCTCCAGGAGCCCTTAGGCACAGAGTCAGGGCCCCAGTGCTCACACACCTGGCAGAGGAGAGGGAATGAGTCAGGTTTGCTTTGGGAAAAGATCAGAATGCTAAATTGATTAAGCTGTATCTGTTTGAGAGAGAGTACCTGCATGACCAGATGCTCCGCTCCACATTTGGCATTCCACTTGCTCCACGAGAAAGCGCAGGCAGAGGTGAAGAGGGCCATCTGTTCGTAGGCAGCATGTTCTGTGAGTGGGTCCTGAAGAGGAGAGAAACCATGCAGCACATTTAGAACTGTAATCTAGTGAAGTATTATCAGTAAAAATAACTGAATAATTCTTTAAAAATGGTTGCTCTATTTTACATAATTTATGATAGGTATATGGTTTTCATTGTGATTGTTCCAGGCAGAATTTCTTTAATTCTTTGACTCATGAATACATAAGCATCACCTTACATCATCCGCAGCGTAGCAAATGTTAGCATGCTACAAACTAACAAAAACATGGTAAACATACCTGTTTGTAGATATCCTGTCATCTCCTACTTTTACTTTATGTGGATACATGGTAGAAACTATGCTGCCACACTGGTTTGTGCATTTACACAGAATGAATGGCGATCCAAGCAAAACAATTTAATCTTGTTCCTTTTTAAGAAAAACAAGATAAGATGCAGACCTTGCCGCAGGTGCCGACGTATTTTTCCGTGTACTCGTTCACAAAGATGTTGATCCCTGCGTTGAGCATGGCTCTCTGCAGGGCGGGGCCACTCATCCACTTCTCTTTGAGGTGAGAGAGACCGCTCTCCTGGTCTGACTGCAGCATGCACTGATCGCCCTGTTGGTCGGCACAAACAGAGATCAGTCATGCTAAAGATCCTTTCTTCTGGGATTTACATCCAATACTGTTCTGTCTCTCACCTGGATCGTGATGCTGAGGTCGATGAGCGCCCCGTTGACGGTGAAAAGAGCCGAGTCCTGGCCCAGCGGCCTGAGCTCCCAGCTGAGGAAGGGAAGGTTGGCATACGTTTCCTGCATCAGCACAAGGGCCTGGAAGGAGTCCATTTTGAAGGAGATTTTGGCCTCTGCCTCCTCATAAGACACATCAGTGATACCGTCCATCCTCCACTGCTTCCCTGGATAACAACAAATGTAAATGCTCATGAACACATAAAAGAAAAACACACTTGTAGATTCTGTATATTAAAAAAAGAAATGTTATTACATAATGCCATTTTTAAACTTAATGTCAAAACACTTCTAATACAAAAAGTCTTAAGTAACTTGGAAGGTTTCATGGTGATTTATTAGTTACATTGTTTGACCCTGTTCAACTGTAATGTCTTCCAAAATGTCATTTACTACACATTTAAAGTGCAGTGAGTTTTTATTTTTACTGATTCATTGAATAATTCAAAGAGATGAAAATAATCTGAAATGTCATCAAAAATAATTTTAAACTGGCTTTATCCATTTATGTTGCGGAAATGTATACAAATAAGTACATCTTATTAAACCTAACATTTCAGTCACCCAGAAATATAACATATTTGCCTGGATACGAGTCTCCTTTCTATGCAGGAGAGAACCATGTAGCACGTGTTGTTGCCTGACCTACCTGCAGAATCCCAGCGAGCCACGTGAGGAGTTTCCAGAAAGACAACAAAGTCGGGCAGAGTCACGGACACCCCAACGGGAGGGCAGGTAACCGCTTCAGTTTCCTCTGAGTGAGACTTCTCCTCGGGATAGGGGAACACCTGCAGCCCTTTATCCAACAGCTAGAGAAACATGAGCATTAGCTGCTGGGCATGGCGAGTACCAGGCACTGAAACCCCTTTTCTATTCACCTGTCTGATTTCCCAGCCGTTAACCTGGTGGGCTTGTGGCGGGAGGTGAAACACGTTATAGTAGAAGACCCCACCCAGAGGTGTGTACTGCAATAAGTCCACCGTCTGGACACGTTCGCTGCTGTCCATCACGGTCCGCTGCCCTAGGGGAGACGTCGATTCCCCCTCAGCTGTAGAGACAAAAAACAAGAGGTGTGTAGACCAGACCAGACTAGAAAACATTTATATTGTAAATGTGGTTGCAGACATGTCAATCATTTTTGAGTGACAGCAGGTTTAGGTCCTGTGTGATGTGGCTTTCTTTTTGTTTACATTTGGAAGCGTCAGGCTGGCCATCTTACCCCCGAGCGCCTCCATCTGTGTCTCGATCCGGCTCCCACGGCCTTCTGGGGGCTGGGGGCTGCTTTTCCTCGACTGTACACTGGCTGCACTCTGAGAGAAACACACACAATAAGAACACAAACATCACATTGAATCTAGTCGCCCAGCGTCTTACCTTCCTCCCTTCATGGCCTTGGATGGACTGCACCTCCTCATCCACTGTCTGCTGTTGTGCCTCAATGTCTTCCACCGCCCCCCCCTCTCTCTTTGTCTCCCCCTGCTCAGGTATCTCTGCTGGAACCTCCTCACCACCTGCAAGAGACCTGGGAGCAAAAATATGAGGTGAGAGAAGAAGAGAGAGCAAAAATAACAGGTACTGTAGGATTACCAGCATTACTGAGTATTAGCTGTAGTATACGTTATTAGGGGTACATACCTGGGGAGGGGGGTGTTTATTCTGAGGTCAGCCATCCTAGCCAGTGTGGACAAATGGTCATAACGTGTGTGGAGGATCCGCACAGCGATGTTGCTCACAGCCAGCTGTTTGGGAAGCTCAAAGCCAAGGCCCGCCTCTTCAAAATGTAAACCTTTGAACCTGAATTGAGAAAGAAAGAAATATTAGATACTAAAGGATAATAAATATGAATGTTCGCTCTTCTATTGTCACAGCGTCCTTCACAGACCTCGAGTTCTTCTTGAGGTTGGCCCAGAGACACAGAGTAATGTTGTCGTCTTTGACCACAGTCTGCATGTTGCCCGTCTCAGTGTCGATGTTCGCACCGGCCGTCTAAGAACAGGAAGAAAATGACCTTTATTAAAGTAAGCAATTGCATCACAGTGTGTAAGTCCAGCTGTGATTGGTGTACCTGGAGGATCTCATCAGTGGTGAGGAGGTGTTTATGATGGATCAGCTCCTGCAGGAGTATGAACCCCTCCTGGTACTTCAGGCCCTCTTTTGGATCTGTGTTACCTCTGATCAGACCTTCAAGCTCCTCAGCCAGCTGTAAGGGACGAAATGAATCCGTTTAAGGCAGAAACACAGTAGTAATGGTGTTGTGATGAGGCTAGCGGTGGTCCTGGACACTGTACATTTTAATCATCATTGATTCATCTTCCGAGTGTTTACATTCAGACCTTTAGAGCCAGAGTACATTGCTTGAGCACGAGTGTCATGTTGACCCCGGGGTCTTCTCTCCATAAGCTGATGTATGTGTTAACATCCTTCTGCACTGCTGGGTCTGGGCTGCCATCACAGTGCAGGTATCGATCCCACTGGACACAAACAACATATTTGTTCATATCGGATATCTATTCATTGGATATATTATTTGTATTTATTCAGTCAGTCGTTTTCTATGCCTGTGTATGAATCAGGAACACGCACCTTGGCTTTCTCCTCAGCATCTGTTTTCCATGTGGTTACTGCAGTGTGATTCTCCTCCAGCAGATGGCGGAGTTCGTTCAGCTCACCCTCTCTGCGCTCTTGGTCCTGTCAGCAAAAAACACCCATGAAAACTCAACACAACTGTACATGTACTACTGTGTATTTCAAGAGTTGTCTATCGTGGTGTTAACAGTTCTGCTCTTTACTCAGCAGGGTCTGTTTGAGACTGAATGTTTCCTCACAAGGAAAAAGAGTCAGATAATATACATTATTGCCTTACCTTAAGTTCAAGCTTTTCTAGCTCCTTCTTCTTCCTCTCTCCTTCCAATCTTTCCTGGTCTTCTTTTTCTGCCTGCAGCTTGGCTTCCCCTATAGAGCAAAAGCACATGGGTACAGACACTCACTTTGATTGCTAAACAGTGCATGGTTGAAGCTCAAACAAATGAATAAAAAGACTGCTTTTCATCAGTTTCTTTCAGATTTTAATTCCTCATCATTTAGGATTACCTTCCTCTTGCAGTCTCCTTTCCTCATCCTCTTGATGCTGCGTCGCCTTCTGGGCTTTGGTCAGCTTGCCCTTTGAATTGAAAAATATTACAAATCAGTGTGTAGAAAAAAGGTTATATTACTTAGGTGAAGGTGGACCGTACAAGTTAGTTAGTGACAAAACACTGCAAGAGCGAGATGGTGTGGCTGTCTGCATACAAGCACATGAATGTAGAATTTGTAATGTGCTGACTGATATATTCTCATACCTTTCCTTTCTTGGGTGGCTATCATTCACATGAAAGAACAAAGAGAGAAAGTTAGAACATTTTTTTAAACGAGGCACATGGGAAAACCCGGAAAAGAAATATAAGCAGTTGAAAGTATTTCCTGCTAATGCTAACTCGAAAGCAACACAGTGTATTTACTATCCTATTAGGCTATTACTAGGCTTTTATCCTTACTGTCAAGATGTTGTAACAAAATAGTAGTTCATGTTGGTAAAAAGATTTGAACATGACAAGGTTTAAGACCAACCGGGCGTTATTTAATCGAAAACTTTGTAAAAACTCACCATGCTGAAAGTAAAGCTCTAAAGCGTCCAGGTAACCATAGAAACGTGCACGCATGCGTAGTTTATCTATTTGTCTTTACGACACAACGTAACGACATACGACTGTGCCCACCGTGAGCTGTACTCTAGTCACAGGAAGGACAAAGAAAAGCAAAAGTCTCTTAAATGTAGACCCGCTTTAGTAAAACACTACAACTGCACGAGACGGGTAAATATGAATGCGCTATTTAATATGGTCGTTTGTAGAGTCTGTTATTACTGTAGTATGTGTTGAATGCTAACTAACAAGCTAGCTGTAACGTAAGCTAGCTAAATCCAGAGTGGCATGGTGGCAACTATTTACCTTTAGGATTCCAGCTATTTAAATAGTTTGACTGTTTATTTCGCATTTTCATCTCAGTTAACGTAATGTGTCTTTTTCTTCTCGTTTCAGAAGTGCTACAGGGCACCTTGGCTCTGACATGGCCAACCATTTAAAAGAGCAAGTTATCAAGCTTTACAAGACTGTAAGTGAAGGAAGTCAAACCAGGGGTGGAAAAAGTACTCAACTCTTGTACTTAACTAAAAGTAGAAGTGTAGAGTGTAGGAATATTCTGTTACAAGTACAAGTCAAAACAACCCAAAAGTTACTTTGGCATCAAAATAAACTTTAAGTAGCAAAAGTAAAAGTATGAATTATCCAGATAATATAATTATTGATGCTTTTAAGTGTAATGAAACCTGGTAAAGGTGCAGCTCGTTTGTATTGTACCTTGTATGCTGCGGGGTAGCTTGTGAATGTTCCTCCAGCTGTATTTCATATCATTAACCAAAATCTGCAAAGTAACCAAAGGTATTAAACAAATGTAGTGGAGCACAATGTACCTCTGAATTTAGTGGAGTAGAAGTGCAAAGTAGCAATTGAAAAGTAAAGTAAGTACCTTTTAATTAAATTGTACTTTACTTAAGAACATGAATTGAGTAAATCAACCTTGTTACTTTACACCACTCATTAAGTCACACGTTTGTGTTTGTGTTTCTCATCCTCCAACAGCTGCTGTATCTTGGCCGAGACTACCCCCAGGGAGCAGCTTACTTCAGAGGGCGCCTGAAGTCAGCTTTCATGAAGAATAAGGACGAGATGGACCCGGAAAAGATCCAGAAGCTGGTGGCCCGAGGGGACTTTGTCATCAAGGAACTGGAGGCTCTGTATTTCCTCAGGAAATATCGAGCTATGAAGAAGAGGTATTTTGATCCAGAAAAAAAATCAGACACATAGACGGCTCCGGATTCTTCTTCTTAAAGTACAGTTTATATTAAATGTATCAAATAATGCAAAGCTTTGCATTTTCCCAAACACGCCTTTAAAAATAAGATCAAGCACACATTACTCTGCAGAAATGTAATAAACCCTGTTGCCCGTCCATCTATTTAATGGCAGAAACTAAGTGATCATTAATCAAGCTTTTACAGAATGTGCTTTTATTTTTTGTATTTCCAAGTAAAGTCAAGTTCGTTAAATGCCAATGTTTTGAAACGTGAATACTGTATATGTTTATATCATAGGTTTTCCATTTCAAAACAGCTGGAAGTCTAGGTATCAGACTGACTGAATCATATTGTACAATGTATTCTCACTGTATATATATTTGTAAATACATAGTCAATCTTTTTGTATGAGTAAATGTACATGACTATGTACCAATGCACTATTGGATAAAAGTCAAGCAGTATTCTACAACAGTGATGCCTGTCATAATAAATATTATACAATTCTTCACTGTCTTTGCTTGTATCAGATTTTATTTATAAATATATTTATTATTTTCTATCAGTAACTCTTTGCAGGATACAGCAAAAATCATTTATATAAAAATGTAAGAAGTCAGCCAAGATTTCCAAACTCATGAGTCATTGCACATTGGTCTATTAACTCAATGAAGAGCCATAAAACAGCCTTGATTTTCCTGTGTTTATTTTTTATAACAGATACCAGATTTGAAAATGCATAAAAAATACATATACACTCATACATGTGTAAAAACACATGTTGAATTTTATGTTGGAATGCTGCTTTTTGTTAAGTCCAGCTCAACGTCACAGAAAGCAGGATTACTGCTACCAATTTTTGTATCTCTGTCCCCCGTCATTTCAATCTTTTCTGATTGGCTCGTGACCTATAGAAAAGGGAAGAGCATAAATGATTAGTTATTAGTTGATAGCCTTTGTTTTGGATCCACTGCTGCAGCACTTACTCTGTCTTTAAAATACTTGAATAGGTGATACACAGTTGTGTCTTCTTTCATTAATGTAAGCCTGGATTCCACTTTCAGCTTCCTGCCTCCTGAAATAACAAACACAGCACATCAAAAACAGTACTTTAAGAAACATGTATATTATTAAACTAATTCTATATTGTTTACCTGTCAAAAGGCTGACTAACAATCCCACACTGATAGCTATGATGGTTCCAATGGGACTGAAGTAAAGGTAGGACAGAGAGTACCAGTTATCTGCCAGCACAGGCCTGGAGGGGGACCAAACCGTTAACAAGGGGTGAAATCTTATATCTTTTTAGGTAACCATTACTCTTAGCTAAGTGAGGACACTAAATAGGGCAAATATATTCAACCAGTTGTCAACTACCATCTAATTACACACTTACTTGCCGTCTACCGGGACTGTGGTGATGGGGGTGGACTGTGTTGGCGGAGCAGTGGAGGTCCAGTTGAAGCGGCCTGTGGTGCTGAAGTTACAGCCCTCAGTGGTCAGGGACAGAGGTCGGCTCATCTCAGAAGGCGGGGGGTATATCTGGGCTCCGATGCCCACCCACAGAGACACAACCAACCCTGACACAAGACCTGACAACGCTCCCTAAAAGACATTTTCATCACATAATATAAGAAAAATGTACCTTTCGAAAAAGCAGGCATAAGATGGTTGTAGATGTTTTAAGGGGTGATAGGCATGAATGTGCTATCATGGGGTAATACAAACAATCATACATTTGTATCAAAAAACTCCATAATGTAATACTCAGCAGTATCAATATGCTCTTAAAGCCCTAATATTTAAAGGGTTAATTATTTATGAAGTATGTTTCTATTATCTGATTTGTTTTTTGATTCACTTTGATGAGGACTTACTTTGGAGTTGGCAAATGGACAGAGAATACCCAATGTAAACACGCCAAGCAGAGGACCCCCAAGGATGCCAAATATACTGATGACTGCCTGTATAAAGAAGCACATGTCGATGAAGTCATTGCTATTATAAATCATAACCTTTCTTCTCCAAAAGCCTCCAAAGCACATCTACTCCACCTGCAGGATCCCTCCCATGACTGAAGCCAGTCCGGCCATTCCAATGCATACAATCCCAAACACGATACCTGCAACAGGGACAACATGAGGGAAACATTTGAGAAGTTAACCAGTCAACAACTCTTCTCAATTGCCGTACATGAGATGATCCACTCACTCAGCCCTTTTGAGATCCAGGACAGATGTTTCTCAGACATGTCAGTGTAGGGTTTGATCAGGTCCTCTACTGTCACTGCAGTCAGTGCATTGATGCTGGAAGACACTGTGCTGGGGTTGATAAAGCAAAATGACCCACAATTTAATATAATAAAAAAAGAACAATCAAACACATTCCTTGCTTGCATGGATGGAAAAACACCAACTTGTTATCAGTACAACCACATTTTATAGTAGTGAAATGCTGATTAAAGTAATCTAAAATGATATACATATTTACTGTATTAACCTGAGAGATCCACTATATACAGCTGCAACAAACAGACCAGGAAGGCCAGGGTAGTCTCGCAGGATGTCCATCACCAAATAAGGCATCAACTGCAGAGGAAGGGATTACAGAAGTGCATGTGAGTCAGTGGGAAGATGTTGACACAATTTTGGCTCTTTTCTTTCTTTATTTGTACAGCTATCTCTGTATTTTCTGTTCAAGACATTCATCAGAATATCTCAGCCTCACATGGTACCTGATCTGGAGCAGAAACCAATCCAGCGGTCCATGGGTCACAGTTCTTATAGACTGAGAAGAGACACATTCCTGCAAACACTGAGCACAGCAAGATGGACCAGAGGCCCAGCAGGTTGATGTACAGAGATCTTGAAAAATAAGGAAACACCCATGAACAGAAACATATAAAAACATATGTTGTCTCTTTTACAGCACAATAATCACGGCATGATTGGTTTGAAGAGCAGTTAAATGTATCTCCCAGTAAAACAGTACTCACAGTCTTGCATGTGTGAGGCTCTTGCAGGAGATGTATCTCTGGACCTGGGCCTGGTTGATCCCATAGATGCTGATCCACACAAATGCCCCTCCAAAGGTTATGGTCCAGAAAGTGTGTCTCCTCAGAGGGCTTGTGTCAAAGCTAGTGAAACAGTAAAAAATGGTTGTTTAAACTTAAGTGAAACGTGAATCATACCCCACTGAGAAACACACATTTACTAGTGTAAGGGAAAGTTCTGTGTAGCAATGCAGTGGGAGTCACCGACTCAGGAAAGAGACACGGGAAGAGCAGGAGCTTTGATGTCAAACACTGATGGTTTATTTGGGAGCTTCGGCCGGAGGATTCACATCACAAGTCACAGCAGCCACGATCTGACTGCACGGTAGAGTTGCCACGTCAATTCTGAAGAACTCTACCCCAGAGACCCCTGTATTTAGCTAGTTCTGAGAGCATCATCAACCTGCTGCATAACAAGATAGAATCATAACTCCTCTATCAGCTGACGCCAACAGGCAGGAACAGGGAGACAGAACACTGAGAGCACAGCAGCCAAGGTTACGAGGTGCGTGTGCTCAGTCAGGACAGTTTGAACTGATAAACTTGGTCAAAGTTATGGGCCTTAGAAAATATTTCCCCAACAACTAGGTCATGTGACATTTAAGGACTTTAGAGGTCGAGGAAGATCGCTAGAACACTATATCAAACAATTGATTGGTAGTTTACCAGTACCTTTAGTCTCTTTTAAATTCATTAATGCAACGACTTAAGAGGATGCAGCCTCTGATTTAGACAAAACATGGGGTTTAGATGTTTAAGCGTTACAAGTACAATATATGTAGTTCTTATAGTTGGAATACCTCTTTTATTGAGTGGCTATTACCACACTTAAATACTGACACATACTCACTCCCAAAAGTTGAGTCTCCCTCCTTGTTGTGAATCTGAAATGATGGGGAGGACTCCCCCCTGTACGACCACGGACCGGATGATGACAGACAGGAAGCCTGCAACCATGACACCAAGCTGTTGGGGGAGACATTTCCCCCCATTTTAGGAAAATCATCCCTGTTTTCTATCCCAGGAGTCACGCTGATTTCACCAGTGTGTTGTGTTGGTGTTTTGAATAAATGTGTCTACTATGTAATATTGTGTTCTATAAGTGGAGATTAGTCATTGCTGTGGTGGTCTACTGGGCAGCTGCTGGTGAACAGCGTTGTCACTGGCAACCACAAAAAGGTATGAGACATTCACAGTAATGCCTGAACCATACCAACCCCTCATTATGTTGTTTTTTCATCCAGAGGCCTACCTGAAACACATCGGTCCAAACCACCGCCTTCAGACCGCCCTAAGAATGATTAAGAAAAACTCAGTGATGTCATAGGAAATAAGATGTTTATGACATTTTAATGTTGTGCACATCATTTTACATACCATTGTGCAGTAAAAGGTACAGACCACACCTGTGGAAACAACAGCACCCCACAGATCTATCCCAGTCACTGCAGAGAGGGGGGGGGGGGGGAGGCTTTCAGACATACTCAAGTGAGCGAAACCAAGCAGCATTAAGTGCCCTCATCGAGGAATGTTTCAGGAATCTGACCAATGTGGACTGAAACCAAAATACCTTGGTTTAAAGCAAGAGCTGGGGCATAGATGACGATTCCAGTGTAGAGGATCTGAGAGAAACGATACAGACACAAATGACCCCCGGGTATCAGAGTTGGTGTTTCACCCTGAAAGCTCAAAGGCCCGTCATTATATGTTGACTTCTTACTCACGGTCTGAAGGATGAAGAGGAAAGTTCCCAGCAGACGGGTTGCCCTGTTGAAACGCAGCTCCAGATACTTTGCAGATACATGATATAGACAAAAAAAAGAACAGACAATAGTATATACAGTTTAATAAAAAACGATGTACCCGATTTTGACAAATTGCCGCTGGCCCTGATATTTACACAAATGACTGATTTTATTCCATCCTAAAGATGTTCTGTAGGATACCATTTGGACACTGGGACATCTAAGAAGCATCATAATACTTCATTCAGAATGATATTCAATACATAATTTGCTTTTCACAAATATTGCGCATCCTATAATTTGGTCCAAATCTATATTTCAACATATTTATAGGAGCCGTAATAACCTCAGACTACAACCAGGATGTGCTCTCTAGTGTGAGACAATAGCAGTTAAAAGTCGGGGTAATATTTTCCAATATATTACAGATGAACCAACATATTCCAGGATGTTGTAAATAGAACAGCTAAACAACCAAACAACACTCACTTCATATGTACTGGTGATGGCCAGCCTGTAAAAGACTGGGAGGAAGACCTCGGATGTGACCACCATTGTAAACATATAGGAGAGAGCATAAAATCCAATATTGGCTCCGTAGCGGTACACCTAGAGGGATGAGAGAAATGTGTATCTTATATGTAATTGTTTCCATTTCTCTGATCCATCATTTTATACTTTCGTCTGGTTCATTTTGATGTGGCTATGTGTAATATTGTATGAAGATAAACATGTTTTCAGTCAAAAGATTGCATATGTGTTCTTGTATTGAGAATTGTTTTTCCTACAGACTAAAACAGACACTGTATTACTTTTGAGGGGGATATTTTTAAATGAGTCCCATGGGATTCTGTTGTGACCTTACCTCGGCAGGGTTGGACAGCACAGTGATGGCTGACATGAAGCTGGCGGTGAGGGACAGGGAGACGGGCAGGGCCGTCAGTCTCCGGCCACCCATTAGGAAGTCCCCGGAGCTCTGCTGGCCCCTGTCCGTCCAGGCATAGTAGACCCCGACGGCCGCAGACACAAGGAGCATGAGAGCAAACACCAAATAGTCTGCGGCCACAAAGGAGCCAACGACCACTGAGTCCCCTGACATTTTGGTGGATGTCTAAAACTAGAAATACAACTTTTGAGAAAGTTATTCCAACTCTCCCACTTGATTTCCACTCAAGTAAAACAGATCCTCTTTGGATGAATGGTCCTGATACATCACCTTCTCACTCACCACTGTGCTGAGAGCAGGACCAGAGACCGAAACCTGTCGAGTGTGTGTGTGTGTGTGTGTGTGTGTGTGTGTGTGTGTGTGTGTGTGTGTGTGTGTGTGTGTGTGTGTGCGCGCGCGTGTGTGTGTGTGTGTGTGTGTGTGTGTGTGTGTGTGTGTGTGTGTGTGTGTGTGTGTGTGTGTGTGTGTGTGTGTGTGTGTGTGTGTGTGTGTGTGTGTGTGTGTGTGTGTGTGTGTGTGTGTGTGTGTGTGTGTGTGTGTGTGTGTGTGTGTGGAAGAGTAGGTTAAGCAAATGAGCCACTGGAGCTGGTGTAAGGCAAGTGGAGGATAGCAGATGAGATGAGAGGATTCCCTCTGTGGTGCCCCGCAAAATACTATGTAGCCTCAAGAGCGGTTTCCCTTTTTTTTTTTTTCTTATAATGGGACTGTTTTTTCTCAACACCTGCTAAAATGGTGTCATAATACTTCACCTGCTCCCATTGCTGTTTTACATGATTCAGGTACATGTTGAGTCGACAGATATCGTATATATATATATCGTATATATATTGTATATATACTATATATATATATATATATATATATAGCCGTATCAAATCATATTCCCAAATTTGTTTACTTTACTTGTAGTACTAATACAGTCCACTAGACTCCTAGTTACGTCGCGAGCTGCGTAGATGATTTCAAATACCGCGAAATAATCTGTGAGGCATTTGTGTGTATTGTGTTTGTTTCCCGGGGAAACCCTCACAAGAAACACTGGCTGTTGTTATGTCTGCTGTGACGTTAAATTGCCTCTTGTAATTATGCCTTTACAAGCTTACAAGTTGTATTTATCATCTGAATTTGGCGAAACAAGTTTAATATTCTTAAAACCAAGACTTTGTTTATTTGAAATCAGATGAAAACAAACTGTCACGGACCCTTCCGTGTTATCTATGATTACTACGCTTTTCATTCATAATTTCAGCGGGAGGGGGAGCGGCGCTGAGGAACAGCAGAGTGCGGGCTGGCTGACAGGTGTCTGTGTTGACATTCCCCTTATTGTGGAATAAGGGGAATGCAGCGACAGGTTACAAGTGTTCAAGTTAGACGACTAACGTCTGGGTTAGTGTTCATGTTTATGTCCTCTTAATGGTTAATCTCAATACACACACATTTTCCGTGCTTTCCAATAGTTTAAAATACTTGTATTCCACTGTTTAATAACCTCTTCAATACAAACATGCCACTTGTAAAAATGAAATAAAATGTCTGCAACTGCAACTGATATTTGTTTAGTGAGCTTATTAGAGGATGTTCTCATTTTTGGGGGATGTTTCCTTTGATTGTAAAATGTCAATGAAGATGTCAGACTTAGTATATTTGTTAATAATTACATACAACACATGGAATTTGTGTGTGTGTGTGTGTTCCAAGTGAATCTGCGGCCCCCTGGTGGCCAGTACATCAATGATGTGGCCCCCACCACCATCAAAGTTGCCCATCCCTGATCTAAAGTAACAGACACAGAATCAGCACTTTTGAAACAGGAATGAAACAGAGGGGATTATGGGATGCTGCAATGCATGATCTGTTTGGTATTTGGAGCCAAACACTTCAGAGACATGTTTTATATCTGTGAGACCTATAATATATTGATGAAAAACAGCATAATAGGGGACCTTTAAGACATACTAAGTATAGTTTTTTTTGTATATTTTCCACATACCATACGATGCTATCTTTAAAATATTTTCGACATATTATATTATGTCGTTTTTTTCATATTTTCAACATACTGTACCATGTCCATTTTTGTATATTTTCGAAAATAGTCTTTTTTTTGCATTTTTCAACATACTTTTACTATGTCTTTGTGTATTTTTGACGTACTATTCTATGGAGTTTATTTTACTTAAAATCAGTGAACGAAGAGGCAGCACGGAGCGAAGCCTCGAACGAAGCCGGAAGTGAATGGTGGATTTCTCTCTCACCTCTTCGCTTCTCTTCGCCCACCACGCGGAGTAAAAAATATCCCACAATGCATTGTTCAACATGGCTGCGCCCTGGTGTCGGCGTGTGTGTAAACAGTTGTAGCCGCGAGAAGAAATACGCTTTAGTTTCATGAATCATTTAAATCTCAAGACGAACTCTGGAATACAACTATCCTCGTTTCAAGAAAAAACGCAAAGATGAAGATTAAATCCAAGTCTTCGTATCACAAATCTGAGAATACCTACAAGGTGAGAACTAACTGCAGCATGATGCTTACAGTGGGATGTGGTGGAGATGAAAACACTACTATAAGAGTGTATTAACAGTCATATTGTATATGTTAGTTTTGATCAAGCAAATTGAGGGATTCTCTGTTCATTTCACCTCCGTTTAATGAGTTATGGCAAAATGTGATTTACCCTGAAATCATCTAGTCCCATTAGCTACATTATAAAACCCATCTGATGTTTCTTCTTCCAGTTTCTCACTTTTGCTGAAAGACTTGCCAATGTCAACATTGACGTCATCCATCGTATTGACAGGACTGGATCGTATGCAGAGGTTTGTACACTCAGTAATTGTGACAACATTCATCCATACAGTAAGCTTTTCCTAACCATTTGCATCTGATTGATGATGGCCTGTTTGTTATTTTTTGCAGGAAGTAGAAACATATTTCTCTGAAGGACTGACAAAATGGAGAGACCTCAACTTGACAGAGCATTTCAGTATGTATACAATCAAATAAATCCCAGAGTATATGCAATACTGTCCTTCTGTATTATCTGACATGTTAGGTAATAGCTTAATGTATCTACTTCTTAACTTGAGGAGAGATGTTGTGCATTTGTAGTGAATGTAAAACGACTGTCTTTCTTCCACAGGTGCATTTTTGAAAGAGGTTTCCAACCAGAGCCAGTCATTCAACCTGTTGGTTTTCCATCAGAAGACAATAGTGGAGAGTCTGAAAACACACTTGGCTGTCAAGAACAGTCTGGCCTCAGAACCACTGCTGGAGTAAGTGGCCTTATGTATACCAGTGGATCAAAAATGTTGTTGAATAATGAGTTGATGTAGTAGCTGAGTCTCTCCTCCGCCCTACAGCCTGGTGGTGCAGCTGGCCAGAGACCTGCAGACTGACTTCTACCCCCACTTCCCTGACTTCTTCGTTCTGATCGCCTCCGTTCTGGAAACCAAGGACACAGAAGTCTTGGAGTGGGCTTTCAGCTGTCTCTCTTACCTCTACAAGTACCTATGGAGGCTAATGGTGAAGGACATGACCAAAATCTACAGGTGAGAAAAATAGATTTACTCTGTGGATGCTTTGTGGGTGTTTTTACCTTTTTGTAGCAATCACTTATTATTACTTCCCCCCCCCCTACAGTTTATACAGCACACTGCTGGAGCACAAGAAAGAACACATCCGCAAATTTGCAGCCGAGAGCTTCTCTTTTTTGATGAGAAAGGTGAGTTATTTGAGTCAAACGTGAACTTAGGGCTTACCTTTCTTCTGTTGTAAAGTTGTAAAGCTTTTGTGTTAAATATTTGAGTATTTTAGTTTTTCAATGATGTCCCATTGTGTCACACAGGTTCCAGATCTCGATGGTCTGCTGAATCATGTTTTCTCAGACCTCCAGCAGCACCCCGACAAGGCGGAGGGAGCAGGGCAACTGCTGTTCGAAATGTGCAAAAGCGTCAGAAACCTGTTTCACTCGTGCTCTGAAAAGGCGAGTTTCGTTTCAAAGGAGTAGGTCGGGGCAGAATCCCCGATCTGTGATCAACATCGTTTTAATTTAAAGGTTATCTAATCTTAAAGGAAGTCTATATCAGAGGAATCAGAACACCTTTATTAGTCCCACAAAGGGGACATTTACATTGTTACAGCAAAAGAAAAGGCGGGAAATGTGAATTAAGAGGCATGCATAAAATACTAGAGATTACACAAATAACAATTTACAAAAGTACCCATCCAAATGGACAACAAAACGTACAGTACAAATATGTTTAATTGCTTAATGATCTGTTTCTCTTCATCCATCCTGACAGGCTTTCCCTGTAGCTTTGCGTAAGCTCGGACCCTCGACCTGCCCAGACGCCACCCTGCCGTGGGACACAGTCAGGGACGCTCTGGATCACATGGTCCACGCTGCTGCAAATCACGTTGAGAGAGAACACTTCCTGGTCTTGTGGGAGTCTTTACAGGTGGGGCAAAATGTCCAACTTGTTTCCCTTACAGTCCAATCATTCAAAACCCCTCCAAGATAGTAAAGGCATAGCATATGTGCATCATCGTCTGATCAGTGTATTCTCAACCCTTCAAGTTTCGTAACTTTGTGTCTGATGATGTTGTCTTCTTGGTAAAGGCCAGTGTGGTGGAGGTCCTGGGTGTTATGGAGGCGAAAGGAGAAAAGGCGGAGCAGGCAACAGAGCAGCTGGAGAGGCTGCTGTTCATTTTCCAAACCCTGGTGTCCCACAAGAACGGAGCCAAGGTTACCAAGCCGGATTCCGTCTGCCAGGTAAGAGTACCACACACACAGAAGACATCATGCCGTTATTTGTTTTGTATGGCTTCATAACTGTATTTCCCCGTGCCTGCAGACGGTGTTGCGGCTGGTGCAGAGCTCCTCTCTCTCGCCTTCTTGTTCCCGTCTGCTCCTCCAGATCACCTCCTCTCTGCTCCTCGGGGAGAACATCTCTCTGCCCAGAGTTCTCATCCAGGAGACGGTCCAGAAGGTATGTGGTTGGTGCAAATCTGGATACATTTTTTTGTGTCGTATTGGGTATTTATGTGTAAGGAAAGAAAAGCTTGTGTGTATTTACATGTCTCTCTGTCTTCTTCTGAAGGTGTTTGGCAGCACAATTGAACAAGATCTGATCCTGGAGTTCACCAAGGAGATGTTCACCATGAAACAGTTTGAACAGGTAACTTAGAGCGATACATCCAGTACGTTAATCTTTCTCTACAACTCCATGGCACTTCATTTTCTCTTCTTCACTCTCCCTTAGCTCTTCCTTCCCAGCATGCTGCGCTTCACTGCTGAGTTGTTGTGCTGTGATGATCCTCGCTCTCGCCACTGTGGCCTGGACGCGCTGGTCAGTCTGATCCTGGCCAAAGCCCCTCCCCCCACAGACGGCTCCATGGCCTTCGAAACATACCCACTGCTCTTCAATGGACAGACCGGGTGAGAGCATACATTACATGTATTATTTCTCCAACATTCAAAGGCTTTAGTGTCGTATGCACAGTAGGCACAGTGTGGTGATGGCAATGGAAAGGTCCCAGGCTCCTCCAACAATGCAACTTAAATGTATATAAAAGACATAAAGCGAAGAAAAACATCTTTTATTTCCATGTGTTTCCCCCTCCTCCAGAGTGTTGAGCGGTGAGGAGTCTGCGGTGCCGGAGCTGGTGCTGTCGCTGATCCGATTCCCCGAGGAGCAGAAGCAGCCAATCACTGACCTGTCTCTGCCCTGGGCCGCCCTGATGCTTCTGCCTCACCTCAGGTATCACCAGAAGGGGACTTTTGATCATAGAATCCGGTTTTAAATGTTAACAGAATCTAGATTTGGGTCACATGCTAAATATGCAGGCATTAGTTGGTGGTTTAGAGTAGGGAACACAATGTCAAATGTGTTTATCGTCATGGTGTGATATTGAACACACTTTTTTAACTAGTTGAAAACGTATCGGTAGAAACTGCACTTTTAAAATGTAACTATCATTCCCTTTTTTATTCATGTTCAGGTAATTTTTCTAGCTTTACAGCATTACACTGAAAGCCATTTTAACTAAATAAAATGCATTTCAATATGGAAAATCAATCTGATATCACAGCAGGAGCCTTGACCTTCACTTCTAAACTGAACTGTATTATATTAAGTAGTCTGATCTATGATATGTTTTATTTCTCAGGCCCATTGCTCCAGCTAGTGTGGTCCCAGCTGTGACTGCTTTCTTAAACCGCCTCCTGACTGAGATTGAGACGGAGGCACTGGGGAAAGGTTTGTACATCTCTAATAAGTTAACTATTAAATACAAAAATACAACTACTAACTAAATCATGATATCAATCAAATCTACCCACACAAGTGTCAAAATATAACCAAGACTTTGAATTGTTCATTTTCTGTTCATGAGACTGAATTGACATCTGTCTTGTCACCCCCCCCCCCAGCTGGTCTGTTTGTAGCCAGTCAGGCGATGAGCTGCCTCCTCACCCTGGACGGCTCTGCACAGCTTCTCTCCCTGGTCACTGTGGACAAGATCAACTCAATCCTACGGTAATCAGTGCATGAGTCTGTTCAAAACGTATGTGTCAGTGTATTGGACCACAGATTGGTGGCAAATGGAAAGAAAGTGTGATTTGTAACGAGGAGACTCGGATAATCTATCCCATTGCGGCACCTTTTTGGATTCCATGAAGGATTGAACTGATAATGGTAATTTTCATGCTGGTTACAGGAAGTTTCCCAGTGACCTGTCCGCCCTGCTGCTAGGAGACCTGTACTACACCCGCCTGTCACTCAGCGGCGTTTCAGAGCACCTTTCCCACAGTGCACTGCAGGAGCTCCACCAGATACTGTGCGCCAACCTCTCCTCCAACATCACCAAGGTATGTGTGAAATCACAGAGTTGTCATCAAAGATGCATTTCTATGAATATGTTGATATTTGACCACCAATTGATCCTTTTCCTCTCTCAGATCCGCCTGCTGACGCTGAGGATTCTCTCTCAGTTTGAGGCAGAGCTCCCCCCACAGGCCGAGGTAATTTCTAAATTCTCATGAAATTGATCAATTATGGGACTAAGGCTTGTGTATTTATTTATGCGAGTGTCTCCCCCTCTATCCAGGGTGAGGAGAGTGTGGAGGTGCAGCCGGTGTTCGCTGTGTGCCTGCAGGCGGAGCTGGTGCCGGCTTCAGTGCAGGACTACAGGGAGAAGCTGCTCCACCTGAGGAAGCTCAGACACGACCTGGTGCAGCGCAGCCTGCCTCAGGGCCCGCCCGGCAGCTTCCAGCAGGTACAGAGGACTCCTGGCGGCTTTATACTTAGTTTGAAAAAAACAGCAGCATGTGATTGATCATTAATGATGAATCGTATGCAGATATAAAATTAACACAATGTGCTTCTGCCCATTTCCCTCCAGGTGCCTCTGCGTTACCTCATCGCAATGCTGTTCGTCAACTTCAAGCCCCTGTGGGAGGCAGTCATTGAACTTCTAGTGTGAGTGTTGAGATCTCGCAAAAATAAATTCAGCTAAAATACAAAAAGGGAGAGTTCACCCCAAAGCCAAAAGACATATGTTCCTCTCGCATGCAGATTGTTTCAGTTGCTGAGTGTTTGGCCGAAGACATGTCTTAATTATTTTGGCACTCGGCTTGTGGAGCTCAAAGCATCAAAACAATAGTTTTTATGTAGGAACTATTTTCTTTCGACACTCAGCAATTATATCACTGCTAAGAAGGAAGTGTGCATCTCATGAACAAAAGACCTGAGGTAGAAAGAAAATAGTTCCTTCATGAGACTACTCACAAAAAGGTCTGAATTATCCTGAGTAACCAGTTCATGATTTTTGGAAAGAGACATGGCTGTTGAGACTTCAAATGTATTATTTTGGGCTCTCGAGCAACAAAAGTCAGGTGCCATCTAGATCCATTTTATTAGAGTGTTTGGGGGTTAAACTGCCCCTTGAGCATACTTGTGATTTATTGAGTCCTTTGCATTTTGTCAGCCATGCACTTTTCATTTAAGGATAAAAATATGTACAATACCATTAATTGTCGTTATGTTGCTGTTTCTTTGAACACATTGACTTAAACGGGCCTTACAGAATGCAGAACTTTGTTTGAATTGCCTGAATAAAAATGCCATGTTCGATATATTTATCATAAATGTATCTCATTCCTCTTCACAGGACCCATGCCAGAGGGATGGACAACAGGGACTTCTGGAAGGTCTACTATGAAAACCTGGAGATGGTGGCAGGGATCGCTGGTGAGGGCTCCTGATGCTTCATATTGTAAAACTCAGCTTTGGTGTACTTACTGCAAGGGGAAAACGAGCCACAAAATTGATCTTCCTTTTCTTTGTCATAGAAAAAGAACTGCACGAGGACAGCGAGGACGATGAGGAGGAAGAGGAGACGGGTGTTCAGGCCGAGCCAGGATGTGACGTCATTGAGAGCGGGGACGTGGGGGTGCTGTTCCTAGAGCAGCTGAAGTTGACCGCCAACCCCGACGAGAGGACGGACTTCCTCAACTTCCGCATCCTGCTGTGGCGCTGCATGACGGAGTTTCCTGAGAGAGTGGAGCCCCGCTGCCGGGAACTGTGCCCCCTGCTGCTCCGCTTCATCAGGTCCGCGTTGTTGGATATACTAATTTCCTAATTGATCATCTTTCTGATCTGCAAGTATCCTAAGTGTTCTTGATTTTTACCCTGTGTCTCCAGGAATGAATTTTACACCTCCGACCTGCTGGTGGCACCCACTCAGGACCTGAGGAAGGTAGATGACGCTGCCCAGGATGAGTCTGGGATGGCTGTGGAGGAAGAGGAGGACGAAGATGAGCAGGAGGCAGAGGAAGGAGGCAGACAACAGAAGAAGGCTCCTCCAAAGAGGGCCGCTGCAAAGTAAGACATCAGAGTCACACTGAACGATGTTTCCAGCTGCCATGGGATGTTCTTCATTAACAGCTGTTACACAAGTAGAATCAGGTTTTCTTTTTTCACTTAGGTATTTATAATATCTGAATAAATAAGATACAAAATATGCAAACAGAACATTATTAAAACAAATGTAAGAACTGTTATCTGGACAATTTAGTTGTTTTCTTTATACACAAACCTGTTTCTCTCCAAATCCCAAATCCCTTTTTTAGCTAATAAAAGAAGCCAGCATTTTTTCTAGACCTTTGCCTAAATAAATAGTTTAAATAAAAATGTATATCAAAATTGACCAGGATTTGGACAAACAGAGTAAAAACATCCCCCTCTAGGACTAATTAAAGGGGCCCTAATATGCTTCTTGGGGTTCTCCATTTCGTGTAGTGTGTTATATTATAGTTTTTTGTGCATGTAAATGGTCTGCAAAGGCTAAGATCCCCCCATATTTTGGTTATACACCTTAACTGGTATTATATACTGACCCTTGTGTGGATCTTTTTCTTCCAGACAGCTGATCGTCCATCTGAAGGTGTTCGCCAAATTCACCAACCCTCGCTCTCTCTACCTGGAGAGCAGCCTCAGTGATCTCTATAACCAGGTAATCCTAAAACCTCCCACACACACTTGTCGTCTAGCAACATTAAAGCGGCTTAATACAGATTCTTTTCGAATGACATCAAAGCATCTAAATATATCTCTCTGTTTCCAGTTGCTCTGCCACCAGGACCAGCAGATCCAGCGAGTGGCTCTGGAATGTGTTCTCACATACAAGGACGCCAACATAGTACCATACAAGTAAGAAAACCACCTGAATAGAGATGGACAGGGAAGCACACTTACAGTAATATGTCTCTTAATGCAACAATCTCCCTTTCTTTCCATCAATGCGGTCATTGTGAGCATATTTGATAGTAATCAGAGCTCACGTCCTCCACCCTCTATGGTTACAGGCGGAGGAATGTTAAAATCCCCCTCAGTGCTGACTGCTCAAAATCATGACTCCTGTTGTCTGTTATCAAGCTATCCATTTACTGTAGCTGAAGCCTACCTGCAGACAGACGTGTGTTTCTGAGGAAGTTTAGCATTACATATAATTGTGGTTGACTCTTTGTTCAGGATTTGGATGTCACGCTGACAGACTATCAGACTTTTGTTTTTATATGTAATGCATGTATTATTTGTTAATTAAATGCACATATACAGTAGGGCTGATCGATTATGGCAAAAATCATAATCTCGATTATTTGGGTCAATAATTGTAATTGCGATTATTAAATGTGATTATTCATTGACTTTGAAAACATCCTTTTATTGGAGAAATTTTTTTTGAACAGTATATTTTTAACAGTTGATTACCCTGAATTGTAAGTATAATTCAACTGAAAAACCAAAAAAAAAAAAAAAAAATATATATATATTAAAAAAAAGTAATAAGTAATAATAATACTTTTTTTTTATTTCGATTACGTTGTTTTCGTAATCGTTGCAAGCCATAATCGTAATCATGATTAAAATACGATTAATTGAGCAGCCCTAATATACAGTATCACTTTGTATTCGCTCTGAGTGTCTGCCATGATACGTGTATGTGTACAAGCAGTTCAATTCTTATAAGTATATTGTGTTTTGACTTTTGTTTTTGTGTGTGTTTGTACAGGGAAAATCTGGAAAGGCTACTTGACGACAAACACTTCAAAGAGGAGATTGTCCATTTCAACATTTCTGAGTCAGGAGTGGTGGATGCCTCACACAGAGCCAGGCTCATCCCACTGCTCATGAGGTACATGTTTGTGTTCATTTGTTTTCCGAGCTGCCTTAAGGGGTGACACTACAGGCAAAAACACAAAGTAATTTATTTTCGTTGACTGGTCAATTTAAATGTATTTGCTTCGATATAACATCTCCTTTCACACTATTGGAAAGGTGTCTCGATTACCGTGTTTATTTCCTTCTGCAGATTTTCTTACATTTACCGAAAGTTAGCTTAGATAATGCCTTATCTTGTTTTTAAAATGTGTTCTCTCTCATGCGGCTTTCACACCAGCGCTTTTCAGTTTCTAGCTCCGAGCGGGAGCTTTTCTGGTTCAGCTCCGGTTTCCCTTTTCAGCTCCCGCTCTGTGCACACCGCCCACTGGCGCCCCAGAGCTGCCCTTGCTGCGTCATGACGTCACCGTTTACATCGCTGATTTGCCCCCCAACGGCAGCTCACAACAACAACAACAACTGCGTCGGGTCGATGATCGTGTTGCTTTTAATCACACGAAGCCAGAATAAATTGAATAACGACTTCTCCAACCTTATACTTTTCTCCAGAGTGCCGTGGTTCATTGTTTATTAATGTGTTTCTGCAGCATTTACCGACCGCTGCAGTGCTGGCTGCTCTTCCACGGAGTTTATTCTCCCGTTAGCTTCCGGTTAGCTCACACTGCAGCGGCCGCTCTAAAGTATTCACTGTCCGACTCACACAAGCAGCTGATGCATATCCCCAGTTCCCCTTAGCCTAAGTGAATGTGTGTCAGTCTGAATTGACACCGTTTGGTATCACAACGCTGTTATGAAAGTTTCTCTGGTATAAAATGGGTGATGTTGGCATAGCAACCGAAGCTAAACTGACTACTTGCATCCGATAGCTGCAATAATACAAAACAACACGTCTGCCTCTCTCCACAATGATCGATAACAGCGAACGGATGGTCAAAGTAAGGCACAAATAAACAGAATCACACGAAGCCTGGTTAGTGTTGCCTGACTTTATAAAGTGTGTTTATAGGCACTACTGCTTGTAGGCAGGCATAACAGTCGACCCATGGGAGGTGGGTTTAGTTTCCTGCACGCCTCGACGTAAGAGAGACGTAAGCGACGTCACCTCTTAGCTCCAAAGCTCTTGCCTCTGGACCGACAATTTTTTGGAGCTGGAAATGAAGCGGATTCCGGGGCTAAGAGCCGGCGCAGCTCCGGTGTGAACTGGAAAACCCGGCGCTTTTCAGGCTCTAGCTCCGAGCCGGAGCTGAAAAGGCGCTGGTGTGAAAGGGGCATCAGTCACCATCCCTGTGTTTGCTGTTTCAGGATCCTGTTTGGCCGCATGCGCAGTAAAGCAGGCAGTAAGTTCCAGGGGAAGGCGAGCTCCGCCTCCCGCTCCTCCATCATCCTGCGCTTCCTGGCTGGCTGCCAAGCGGAGGAGCTGGGGATCTTCATCGACCTGCTGCTGGAGCCCGTCTGCCATTACAGCCAAGGTAGCTATGGTAGAAAATACAATAAAAATCCATTCATAAAGCTACCCCACCTTTCCTTTATTAAAATCCTTTCCTTCCTCAGGTACCTGCCTGGCTGCGGTGGAGAAAGCCATCGCTGACACAGATGTGGCTGCCGTCCTGCCTCTGGGCCGACAGCACAGCCTTCTGAACATCATCAACGTAGTGATCCAGAAACTGGGTCACCTGATCAACATCTACCTGCCCAAAGTGCTGCAGATCCTGCTGTGTGTCACCGCCTCTGTGTCCACCATCCTGGACAAAAGGCTGCAGGTAATCAGGAGAGGCATTGATGAGACTATTTGTTTTGTTGAACTGATTTTGTGATCAGATCCAGCCTTAAAACACCTGTTGGTTACATAGTGATGACCTTCCCCTCTTGTCTCAGCTGCGTGCGGGGTGCATCAGTCCTCTGAAGAACCTGAGGCGCCTCGGCGTCCTGAGGATCCAAGACTTTTTGGACGGCTTCGACTCCTACAGCTTCAGCGCAGACGAGCTGGATGCCGTCTTTGCCGCTGTGGTCTGGCCTCAGGTACATCATGCAAACAAATGTTATGTCATAGTTTAATGAAACTTGAAGAGCATACAATGATCCCTAGCCCTGGCTATACATTTATAAACCTTTTTCAGACATGTATAAAGGTAAATACTAACACGTTTACACATGGAGAGATAGCGACATGGTACTTATAATTATATAAGTCCAAAAAATATATATTGTTGATTTTGTAGAGCTGGCAGCCGATTTACTGGGGATTAGTCCCTGACATTTCTCAGGAGAAAAAAATCCCTAAAATAAAGGCACTGATGGGCCAAAGATATGATATTTAAAGAAATAATAATAAGCATAATTAATAGTAAATAGATTAATGAAATAGAAATAAAAAAGATGATTTGTTAAAATAAATTAAACATACTTTCTCTTAGAGGGCTGGGTTGTAATTCCTTTTAGTTTTTTTCCGTGTCTGGTTAACACTTCTTTTTGTGCAGGTGTGTCGTCTCTCTACAGAGAGCCCCTACTCCCCCACCCCTCTGCTGAGACTCATCCATGTGTGGTGCAAAAATGCCAGGTAAACATCCCCCTCTCTCCTTCTTATCCAGTTAGCAGTACTTTTTGTATCCAGAGTGAGTTTATGGAGGTACATTGATTCTTCTTTTGTCCATCTGTCTCAGGTACTACCCACTTCTGGCTAAGCAGAGGCTGAACCATCCGGAGTGTGACATCCTCCTCAACGTCTTCGCCCTCCTCTCGGCCAAAAAAGTTTCCACAGTGACCATCGCCATGGTTATGGACATAGCCGAGTCCTTAGCAACCACTCAAGACTTTGTGGCCTCGGAGGATGAGACGGAGCTCAACGTCAACAACTGTGTGTTCCCGCAGCCTAAAGAGGGCGCTCTCATCACAGCAGGTAAGCAGAGTAATATATCCGTCATTTCAATCCAATGTCAGTGTTGCTGCAGGGTTTAATGTGTTGTATCTCTTCCAGACGCTCTAACCCAGGGCTCCAGCCTGCTGCTGCCTCACATATCCACCCTGCTGAACTACCTCAGCGGAGTCGTACGCAACTCTGACCGACTGAAGAAGAAGAAGTTCAGGGTTCAGGTCGCCAAAGAGCTCAACATCCTCTCCAAGTCAGTGTTTTATCTGGATAAGAACATACAGTATCGTTTTTCCGTTTCACTGTGTGTGGAATTAGCTCTTAGAAATTGTCTTTTTTGTTATGACATACAATTATAAAACCCTTTGGGGTGTTTAACATATATTTATGAATTATTATTATTATCCTTTTTCCTTTTGTGCTTAAAACACTTTTGTGTCAATTGTTGTCTGTTTTACTTTTATCTAAATGCACATGGTAGTGTTCATATAATAGATTTTGTGTGATCACGTATGTTTTGTGTCTTTCCTATTCTATCTGTGATTTTAAAAACCAAAAAAGACACCAACTAAAATGGCCTTTTATGTCTCGTCAAACTCCTTTTCGTGCGTGACTTTTCCTCTGTCAGGGTCAGTCGGTTTGTCAGCGACAAGGAGCAGAGCTCGGTGCTCATCACCCTGTTGCTGCCCTACCTCCACAAAGGCCACAATCCTGAGGTAAGACTTTGAACTCCTTAATGACATCTAATGCTTTCTGCTTTACCTCCATGCTGCTAATGAGGAACCTTACTGTGTGTTTCTTTCAGGAGACAGAGATCGACACCCTGGCCACGCTGCAGAACCTCCTGCGGCAGTGTGTGCAGCCCTCAGACTTCCTGCGGCCGCTCAGCAAGCTCTTCTCCGTCATCCAGAACAAGCTGCCCAGAATGGCCCTCACTAACGTCTTCCAGGTACAGCAGCCCACAGGAATCTGGTCACATGACAGTAAATACATCTAATGTCAGTCCAAAGTCCAGGAAATTAATTATCTTTTATTCAAGAGATTTAAATATCACTTAAAATGATTGGACATCCCTTAAATGAGATGCATTGTTACTGGTTGCAGACCCATATTGTTTAAATAACCTAATTCAATGTTTTTTAAATGTATTCCTGCTCACTCTTCATGTACCCATGATGCTTTGCTTTCAGACTCTCTCGGATTTGGAGCCCTCACTCAAGTACATCACTGATTTAGCAACAAAGGTAAGATCATTCACGTTAAATATTATGCATGATGTATGAAAACCAACAGCACTTACAGACTGGAATATTGACTCCAAAATATATTTCTCTTTATTACATTTCAATCATTTGTATGAAGTTTAAAAGAAGGCCTCTGGACCTTGTCAGTTCACTGTCTTCATTTATTTTTTCACCTACTGTAGTACTCTAAAGAGAGATGTATACTTTGCCACATTAATACAAAATATAAGTATGGGAAATTGCACTTAGCTGCATAACTGCTGACGAGGGCCGACGTAGGTTTCAAATGAATCCGCATCCAAAACCCTTTCTGAATGTTCCTCCCCCTTCCTGCAGCTGAATGCGTTCGACAGTCGGCACTTGGACGAGATCCACTTCGACGTGCGTCTCTGCGCTTTCCAAGACGCCACCAGGCGAGTCAAAGAAATGACGACTCTGGACCTGGACTACATCGGCACCATCATGCACAACGTCTTCCACACCTTTGAAGTCAGTAGATATGTGACACAGATGCAGCTTAAAGTACTTTAAATACCTGTCATATCACGATTCATTTCCACCCTCCTTTCCCCCTGCAGATCGGTGACATGTCGCTGGGAGACAACGCCAACCTGTGTCTGTCTGCAGTCATCACGCAGCTGGCGGAGATCGGCGCTGGAGAGCAGCTCTACAAGGACATCGTGCAACACACCATCCTGGACGCCGTGCACAAGGGGCTCCGCAGCAAGACAGACGTAGGAACACACACAAGAGCTCTGAATATTAAGCTCATTCAGTGTGTTTTAAAATGTCCTCTCCTTCACTCTACCAGAGCGTGCAGCATGAATACACCACCGTGCTGGCCTGCCTGGTGAAGACCTTTCCCACCAAGAAAGAGTTCAAAGACCTGGTGCAGCTCACCAACTACCACGACCTGGAGTCTGACTTCTTCGAGCACATGAAGCACATCCAGGTAGGAGAGAGAACTCACTCCCATGTCCCTCAACTGTTATACGCATAATCCCACAACTGTCACAATAATGTTTCCCCATTCACAATATCTCTTATATATAGGCTCTATATACCCACACAAATATACTATGAGCTTTGCTTGTCTTCGACCAGTTAAAATCTATTATTGCTTTGTTTTCACCATATATAACTCCTGATGGCAGACCGGAGCTCTCACACCTATTGGGGATGTATTACTATACATTCAGGAGTAAACATGTGCCAACCTAACTACAGTCAGCCAACATCTTTATAAAACTCATTTGTAACAACTGATGACCTGCTTGTCTTTGAGGCAGAACACTTTTTTTCCTGAACTTCATATTCATAATCCCTGCATACCAGATGATAATGAGTTTCTTTCTCTTCAGATCCACCGCCGGGGTCGTGCCCTGAGGAAGTTCGCCAAGCAGCTGACGGAGGGCCAGGTGGTGCTGACGCCCCGCTCTCTCCAGCATTACATCATGCCGTACGCCATGACCGCCCTGCTGGATGAGAAAATGCAAAAGGTGACTGATGCCCGAAACATTCTGAGAAAGAAAACAAGTGTTGTGTGATGTGTGTGTGTCTGACCCGCCTCTCCTCGCACACTTCAGCATGAGGGCATGATAACGGCGTCGGTGGAGGTGGTGGGCGCAGTATGCCGCAGGCTGACGTGGTCTAAGTACCTCTACTACCTGAAACACTTCATCCACGTCCTGCAAACATCGCAGGTGGAGCAGAAGCTGGCTGTCAGGTGTCTAATTTGACCTTCTTTTTTTTTACGGTTTATTTGAGTATTTCTTTGCTATTTCTGATACTGAACATGACCTACTGAGGCATTTTGTAAAAGTCTGTACTAAGAGACCCCCTTTTTCCTCTATACCTCTAGTTTGCTCCTCACAGTCCTGGATGCTTTCCATTTTGACCATCAGACCCTCAGCAGAGAAATGGAGGCTGCCAAGGCCAGAGAGGGTGAGTGATACCATTTACAATTCTGTATTTCAGACAATCTAGGTCTGATTAATCAAAATGTGTTGAATTTTAAATCAATCAAACCACCTTGTCTTTATCAAGATGTGAGTGCGGCAATGGAGGCCGATGACGAGGAGCAAGCTGCAGCCGACGAATCGGATGATGATGAGGAGGCAATGGAGGTAGAGGGCAAAACCGATCCATCTGATGTCCCCATGGAAACGGACACCAACAGTGGAGAAAATGGTGTCGCCTCCAAGAAGGCAGCTACCCCTGTAGCCAAGGTGCCGGCCTTGGCTGCCCCCCCCATGGCGGTGTCCAGCGGGCTGCCGCAGAGCACCGAGGAGCTGGGGACTCTGATCAGCGCCATCCACCAGACCGTGACTAACAGCGTGCTGCCCCGCCTGCACAAGTGTCTCAATGCAAAGGTACAACACACAAACACACGAATACCATTTAACATGTTTGCTTTTTTTGATCCTTTTGGTTGCATTACTGTGGCAAGTATGTGAGATGTCACTCAACCTCGGCTCCTATGTTTTTAATAAAATGTGTAGCCAAAATACAGACAACCCCTTAAAAAGTAAAAAATGTCCCATTGAAACTAAGGAAAATATGTTCTGCTATGAAAATTTGTTTTTACAATGTTCCATATAGTCACTTTTTTTCACTTGTGCCCTACGGTGCAAATACATGCCATTTTCCTGATTTCTTGCACAAAAAATAATTAAAATCAATGTTGTTGCTAATTCATTGACACCAGACAATAAATACAACTGACATGACTCTGACATTATTGTACTCTGTGTGTATGTTTTGTCTAGATCAAGCGTGACGATGAGCACAAGGCAGTGAAGTCGAAGGATGTAAAGGATGAGGAAGTGGCCAGAATACCGATCGCCTTCGCCATGGTCAAACTGATGCAGACGCTGCCACCAGCCATCATGGAGGTCAACCTGCCTGGGTATGCAGCTGCGGTGGATGTGTTTTGAAAACTATACTATAATAACACTATACAGACACTTTACTGTCCTTGTTTACTTGTTTGTTAAAACATGTTGATAATTGTATGTACAGATCAGGATCACTTAAGATTCTGGTGTGATGTTCATTTAAAATTCCAGCATTTTACTGATATTTCGTATTTTTCTCATCCAGCATCCTGATCAAGGTGTGTGTGGTGCTGAGGAACCGCTTCCAGGAGGTCCGTGACGTGGCGAGGGGAACTCTGGTGAAGATCATAGAGACTTTAGGCTTCCGCTACCTGCAGTACCTGCTCAAAGAGATGCAGGGGCTCCTGGCTAAAGGCTACCAGGTATGAGAACACATGGAAACACAACCGTAGAAGCATGTCAGCATCGTCTTTAAAAGTCCTAATGTACCGTCTGTATCTCTGTGCTCCCCTCTGTCCAGGTTCACGTGCTAACATTCACAGTTTACCAGCTGCTGACAGTCCTCAGTCCAACCCTGAAGAGCGGAGACCTGGACTCCTGCATGAACATGCTCATCGACGTAAGAACGCACCACAAACCCACAGAGCCCACTATTTTATACACACTATATTCAAAGTTTTAGTTTGTACCCAATCTCCCCGTTTCCTGTTGGACAGATCTTCAACAACGAGCTGTTCGGGCCTGTGGCCGAGGAGAAGGACGTGAAGGGGATCGTCTCCAAGCTGATGGAGGCGCGACACAGCAAAAGCATGGACTCCTACGAGCTGCTGGCTCGCTACTGCAGCAAAGAGAGCGTCACCAAGTTCATAATGCCACTAAAGGAGGTGAGGGGGAGGGAATATACAAGGACACTTGACAAGAATCAATATGAGTTTTAACTCTACAAGTCTTAAAACAGGTGACTTGACGTGATGCATTGACTTTCAGATGCTGGATAACTCAGCCAGTCTGAAGGTGTGTATCCGGGTGGGGGCCGTGCTGCGGAGGATGGTCCTGGGTCTGCTCGTCAACGATGGCATGACGTCTCAGGATATCTTGCTGCTGTGCCACGGCCTGGTCAGCCAGAGTCTGCCGCTGCTCACCAAGAGAGACCGGTACGCTCACACACACACACACCCACACACGCTTCGATCAACATCCAGAAAACACCCATGTTCCTCTTGTACTAATTATCATGTATTACAATGTGTGTATTTGTAGAGAGAAATCCTCAGTGAAGCCCCCCCCAGACCCCAGGCTGCCCCCTCTCAGCTGCCTGCTCCTGCTTCCAACTCCAACGAGGGGGGGGCGGAAGGCTCCAGTCAGCAGCCGCACCAACATGCACATCCTGGTGGACACCGGCCTCAAGGTGCACATTCAACCTCTCCCGCGTGTTATTAGCATTACTAGCGCAGTTCTTCTTTAACATTATTATCTGCATTGCATTTACTGGCTACGGAATATATTTTGGTGATCCATTTTCTATGTCTGGTCTAAATCGTTTTCTTTCCTGTGTTTTATCTAAAGAACAGATGAAAAATGCTGATTATTTGGTGGCTTCTTGTGGCCAAAGTGAACATTACAACAACAAATACTTTAGCCACTTTTAATAAAATTGAAAATGTAACTTTTTTTAATTAGTTGGAGTAAACACAGGAGAGCCAATTAAGATCAAACATAGACAATTGATCACCAGATTATAAATATATTTTCCATTTGCTTCTCAGGGCTTCTGTATATATACTGGAATACATATTGCACATTTTCTTTACCATTGGAAAGAAGGAATGCCTCATGTTATCTCAGATGTGTATGTCTGAAAAAGAAGCTGGATTGTTAATAAGGCATTGTGGGTTTCTGTCTGTTTCTCAGCTGCTCCACCTGAGTCTAAAGAAATCCAAAGTGACGTCCTCCGATCCCACGGTTCTGCCGATGCTGGATCCTTTCGTCCTGCTGCTGCTCGACTGCCTCGACTCCAGGCACGTCAAGGTACTGACATTTTCTTTTAACATAGGAACCTTTTTATCACACCAAATGTTGAGCCCCAGCCAATCAGACTCGGATATCCTCACCCCTCTTCTCCTGTCTCCCCCCCTGCAGGTGATCACGGAGGCTCTGGTGGCCTTCACCTGGCTGCTGAAGTTCCCTCTCCCAGCAGTGGAGCAGAACGCAGACCAGATGACCAAGCAGCTGTTCGTCCTGCTGAAGGATTACTCCAAGGCCGGAGCGGCCCGCGGGGAGAACTACCAGCTGGTGCAGAACTGCTTCAAGGTACCACAACTCACACAACACATATGTATGCTCACACTTTTGAAAGGGAGCAATTCAATCAGGTTTTAAATAAAAACTGCTTCTTTGATCTACGATTTGTTGTCTTTCAGGCCATTACCATACTGGTGAAGAATGTCAAAAGCAACCAGATCTCAGAGACACAGCTGCAAGTGCTGCTGGGATACGCTGAGGAGGACATCTACGACCAGTCCCGCCAGGCGACCGCCTTCGGCCTGCTGAAGGTAACCGCTCACATGTTGACATGAGTGTTTGTGGGGCTTTGCATAAAGATCACCCATGTAACATTTGAGAATGTGCCCCTGAGTTATGTGTTGAAATGTGTTTCTGTCTTTGTATCGCTCTCCTCCAGGCAATTCTGTCCAGGAAGCTCGTTGTCCCAGAGATGGAGGAGCTCATGACGAAAGTGGCCAAGCTTTCTGTCACCGGCAACAACGGCGGGATCAGAATCCACTGTCGACAGGTACCTACACATAAAAAGAAAACAAGACAAGCCCCATTTTTACTATATGATGAAAACCGGTTAACACAAATGTTTTAAAATATGTGTATTCAGCCAGTGTTTATGTTTTGCAGATCTATCTCAAATACCTGCTGGACTACCCCCTGGGGAAGAAGCTGAGGGGGCACCTGGACTTTGTGGTGGCGCAGCTGCACTACGAGCACGACACCGGCAGGGAGTCAGTGCTGGAGATGCTGGCCTACATCTTCCAGACCTTCCCTAAGGTTAGTACATTTACTCAAGTCTGAATAAAAAATGGAATTGTTGTTCTCTCTTATTTTACCAATGGTGATTTCTGACTTTGCTTATTTAATCATTCCCGCTCAGGAGCTGCTGCTGAGGCATTGCGGCTTGTTCTTCGCCCCGCTGGCCCTGGTTGTAGTCAATGATGACTCGGCACGCTGTAAGAAAATGGCCGCCATGGCCATCAAGGCACTGCTGGCCCAGCTGGACATTAACCACCAGAACACCATGTACTCCTTTGTCAACACCTGGCTGCATGCAGAAAAGGTACAAATCCACTTGGAAAAAAATTCTTCAGTATCTTTGCAGTGCGTTTCATTATTGAGAAATATGGTGATGTCAATAGAAAGATATAATCATAAGTTTGAGAACATTCCCTCTTATAGTAAATTAGCTAATTTAATGAATATCATTCTCCTATCATATCATGCTGCTATATGTCTTTCAGGCATGCAGATGTGTGCGCTGCGTTTCTACGATCAAAGATTTGAATATTTTTCGGCACAAATGCAAAGATGGCTTCCTAATGCTCTCGCCTATCACTAACTCTAACCCCCCCTGCTCTCTCAGGCCAGCATGCGGCGTCTGGGTGCTCAGATCTGCGGCCTGTTCGTGGAGGTGGAGGAGGAGCAGTTCACCCGCCGCCTGGACGACCTGCTTCCTCTGCTGGAGAAAGAGATAAACCCCGTCAACTACGATGACGTGAGTGGACACCTTCCCACTGTCTTTGGCGGAAAGTTTGAAACATGACAAAAAGGTCCTTAAACCCCTGTGTGTGTGTTTCAGATCGAGGAGGAGCAGGACGAGAAGGGGGCGGACCGACTGCTCTACAGTTTCCTCACCCTCATCACCAAACTGAGCAAACACTGCAGCCTGCTGGAGCTCAGACAGCCTCACGACACACTCACTCTTATCTGGGGTAAAGAAACAACACACTCTCTGCTACACACACTCTCTGCTACACACACTCTCTGCTACACACACTGAAAAAAACTGTAATTTGTTGGAGTGGTGGTTCACCGAACATCCCACACATTAAAAGACTGGATCCAGCAGGCCGTTTAACATTTTCTTTTTCAATCTGATGGTCGACAACGGTTTCGTTAGCTGGGGATGATTTTATCTAAATAAAATAATATTTACAAACTATTAGCAGACTTACAATAATAACCAAACTAATAATAATTATCGTAAATAAGGTTCAGTACTTCACTTACATCATTTCATGCATCCACAGGATTAAACTGCTCTCTTTTCTTTCAAGGTATGAATCAAAAGGAATCTGGAAGGCGGGTCTAACATAAACAAAATAATCTGTTAAAGTTAAACTAAACATTTCATCGATGGATTGATTACAAACAATTTACAGCTCCCTGTGCCAACTCACAGTTCCTTTGTTCTTCCGTCTCTGGTGGGAAGGAAGTGAGTGACAGGCCTGAAGGGCGGAGCTTTAAAGGCTTTGGTGGGGGAGTGGTCATTGACAGAGGTGGTGATGAGGGTAGGGACTTGTGATTTTTAACACTCAAACTTTCCTCATCTTCCAGGTCACATTGAAGCCCACCTGCGGTACCCTCACTGCTGGGTGTGGCTGACCTCCTCGCAGCTCTTTGGTCAGCTGTTTGCAGCCCATCCGGCGGAGCAGCTGGTGGCTGGGTGGAGAGGAGAGGGTGGAGACGCTTCACCTCAGTCCCCAACTACTGCTTTCATCACCAGGGGTCTGGACAAGAAGGTGCGAAACTGTTTTTTTCCAGCTTTGATCCAGCATCTGCATTTCACCCTCATTGTTTAAACTCCCTTTTCTCTGTTTTTATGACATTCAGATGAGAGAGCTGGCGTTGTCTTTCTGCCATCAGCTACAGTCCAAGTTCCTGGACACAGCCTCAGGAGAGCAGGTAACCATCTCCACTGAAAATACTTTTCTGTTAAGGATACATTCAAATCACACAAGGTTTGATTGACAGCAATGTTCTGACCCGCCCACAGGTGATCAAGAACCTGCTGTTCGTCGGCAAGGTGATCTACCTCGTTTCCCCCGAGTCTGACGTCACGCCCGCTCAGGAAGAAGTGAAAGAGGAAGAGAAGACGGAAGAAGAGAAAGAGGGGGAGGTGGAGGAGAAGAAGGAAGAAGATGAAAATGACAAGGAGAAGGAAGATGAGGAAGAAGACGAGGAAGACGATAAGGACGACCGGCCGCCTTCCCTGCTGTGGCTGATGAAGAAGCTGTCGCTGATGGCAAAGAGAGAGGCGGCACACACTCCCAAAGTTCCTCTGAAGGTACACAAAGAAACATACAATAGAAATATAGAAAATAGTTTAATGTCCAATTCACTGGTTAACTTCAGTCACGTTCTCTAATGACTATAAACCAAGGGCCTAGAATTACTTCCACAATGTTTTTTTCTTAACCGTGAAAAAGATCTTTTAAATGTTTAATTCCTAAGATAGTTAAATGTATTTTCCTCCACTACTTCCCACAGAGAACGTGTGTGTTTAAGTTCCTGGGAGCGATAGCCATGGACCTGGGGAAGGAGCGACTCGGCCCCTATCTGAGCACCATCATCACTCCTCTGTACAGGGAGCTGGACAGCACCTACGCAGACCAAGGTAAGAGTGAAAACCTGTCTTTAAAAATAACCGTTTGACAAGTGGGAAAATGGCAGTGAAATAAACCCCTGCTTGTCTCTGTGTCCAGACCCCACCCTGAAGAACCTGGCTCAGGAGCTGATCGAGCTGCTGAAGAGACACGTGGGGCTGGAGAAGTTCTCTCTGGCCTTCTCTGGCGTCCAGAAGGAGTTTTCACAGAGGAGAGCCGCGCGCAAAAAACACAGAGCCATACAGGTATGAAGACGTTATCCATACTTACACAAAAGCAACAACTTTGTTTCCAGCCATCGTCTAACGTTTGCCTTTTTGTTTTCCAGGCGGTGGCTAACCCAGACATCGCAGCCAAGAAGAAACTCAAGAAGCACAGGAACAAAATCGAAGCCAAGAAGAGGAAGATTGAGTTCCTCCGGCCCGGATACAAAGCCAAGAGGCAGCGGGGCAACACGCTCAAGAACCTGGCCATGGTGCAGTGAGCCGTGTCAGTTTAGCAAGCTGGCAAATTGACCAAGAAAGAGACTTTGTGATAGAGGACTTTTCCATGTATTGGTGGGATAACTGGGCTGCAGAAGTGTCACTTAATGATGTAACAATGACTTTCACTATTTTAATTCATGTCAAGTGACAAAGCAACAGCACAGGAAAGAGATTACTCTCCCTGGTGGTTTGCTAAGTGTGAAAACAAGGAGATTTTGGGAATTCTAACCATGAAAAATGATCCAATCCAACAGCCTCCTGTGTGTGTAACAGAAACAAGACATCATGTGACAGCAGGATTTCTCTGTATTAGCTTATATAAACTTTAATATCCTGCTGTAAAAAAAGTGTAGACATGTCCTCAGATTTATATCCCGTGCAATTTCATGTACAACTTGTTTTTCTTAGTAAAAAGACATTCAAACGGATCTGTCTTTTGGTATCACTTGTCTTTAAATCAATCGACCCTTTACACAAAATGGTACAATCACTGATAGCAATCTTTACTGAGAATCATTTTCACTGTACAAGCAGATATAAATATGCAACCATAAAACTTTGAGCATACAGTTAGTGTTCAGTAACTCGATGACTAATATGCCAAAGCTGCACTCAAGGATTTCAATGGAAAAAAAGGCTTTAACTACTTCTTTAAAAAATAGTGGGAACAACACAAATGAACAGGAGGAAAAAAACGACAATAGAAATCCATGACATTGTATCTGCCTGACGGTGTTGTACAAAAACAGCCCAGGCTGCAGTAACACTCGGCCAGAGGACACATAGTGGAAATGGAGTACTTTTTTTTTTAAACCAGAGCCCAAATTTCTAAGAAAGAAACCACAAACATTTCATTCAAGCCAGCAGACCGTTTACATCGAGATATGTTGGATTGAAAATGTGCTTCACTAAATATTGACATTCAGTGCTGCTTGGCTAGTCCAGCATACGGTAATACAATTGTCTAATGAGTTTACAATGCAGCCGATCACAGAAGCAAGACTTAGCTCTCACTGACTCCTGATATGTGTCTTTTTGGGGAAACACTGCCTCCTGGTGGACCTACTGGACATCTTCAGGCTTCACAGCGTGACCCCTCTGTTAGAAGATGAAGCCAACTGATGCAGCAAAGACACCTTATTTGTGAAAGCTAGAGGGTTGTAGTAAATGGGATATTCACAAAGCCTTACATATAGATTCTTCCTAATCAATGATAACCTATTAGAAGTAGAATCGTAACATTAGCTTCATTTAACACATCTGTTCACAGGTGTTTCACATTTGTATGCATTTCTAAAACACACAAAAATAAAGATACCAACTTGTCATCACGCAAGACACCAGCATTAAAGAGATGGGGGCATAGTGTGTGGGTGTGTCCAATCCAGACGTTACTGCAGCCTTCACTTCAGAGTCCCAGGCTTGAAAGGCTTTAGGCATTGGGAGGGCTTGGCCAAGGCTTGAGGTGGGAAGGAGTGCAATCTCGGGTCCATGGGGAAGTGGGGAGGGGTCAGTCAGAAAGGCGTCATACAGAGGGGTCAAAGGTCAGGAGTATATACAGAGTGGGAGGAAGCCTTTACTGTCGGCTCTTCAGGGAGTCCACCAGCCTGCAGAGTAAATACAATTCAGCCTCAGCAAACAAGGAACAGAACACGTACAGTATGAACCAATAATGAATGGGTTATGAAGTGTAATAAACATCTTCTTCCTCCTCATTGTCATTTCCTCTACTTAACATATTTTTAAGTATATTTCACTACTATTTTGACTTTATCTCTTCATGGTTTGTATGTTAATTCCTACCATTCCATTGCCTCATCCAGGCCTGTGCCCTTCGTGGCCGAGGTCTTGAAGATCTGCCATTTCCTGTCTTTGAGGGCGGGCAGGCCCAGAGAGTTGGCCACCTCAGTGGGCGTCATCGCCTGGTCCATGTCCTGTTTGTTTGCAAATACAACTAGGATGGCTTTCTTCAGCTCTTCCTCCTGTGCAAAACAACAGGTCGCAAAATGACATCATGAAACAAAGGGAAGAGAGTCAGAGATAAAAGCAGCTATACATCAGTGTAATGGAAGCAAAAACACGGAGACTAAATACTTTGAGAACATTTCTACCAATCTTAAATATGTGAAATATGTAATGCCATCTCACATCTGGATTGAACCAATGCAAATCAAGACACAGCATTGTTTTCCTGAGTTAAGGTTAGTTCAGAACTTAACTAATTACATTTGCAACTAGAAAATATATTTGGCTCTTAGACCTTGGATTTGTGAACTTGACAAATTGCTATAAATTACCACTGTACTAAAAACAGTAGTGGTTCAATTCCAGTTTCTAATGGGATTAAAATCATTTACATATGGTCAACAATTACTTATTACAAAATATGTTCAAGTCCCATTGTAGGACAAGTGGGAAATGTCACCTCATGATGGCACTTGGGGAAAGGTAAGGATATTTAAAATTAGGCAAATTGATTCTTTGTAGGCATTAGATGTCAGGAAAATATATCCAGCACTAGTTGACTGGAGCTTGTATTGAAATATGTTCCTCTATATATATATATATATATATATATATATATCTTGGTTTAATGTGATAGGATGGAGTTGAGAATACGCCTACTAACCTCCAACATGGCCACCAGCTCAGACTTGGAGATGCCCATCCTGTCACGGTCGCTGCTGTCCACCACGTAGATGACTGCGTCTGTGTTTGAGTAGTAGCACCGCCAGTAGGGCCTGTCGAACAGAGAGAGAAGCACAATGGTTACAAAGATGGGAGACAGAGAGGAGGACGAGGAGCAAAAGAGAAAAGCAGTGGGCTGACAGAGCAAGAAACAACATGATGACACAAGGCAATCACACATCACTCCTTTGACTTCCCAGTGCATCCCCGATCTGCCACTCACCTGATACTCGTCTGTCCTCCCAGATCCCACACCTGGAACTTCAGGTTTCTGTATGTGACGGTCTCAACGTTGAAGCCGATGGCTGTGCGGAAAGAAATCAAAATGGGTACAAATATGAGCCTGATCATCACCAAAGTCTCATCTGGGTGTGCAGTGTGAATTTCCTCTGGGTGTTGCTGTCATGGTTTAAGTGCTCATCAGACTCAACCCCCGTTGGTGGAAATCATGCAAATGTTTAGCATCTGATCATTTACATTGTAAAATAACGAGGAAACGATGCTAAAACAACTATTTTGCAAACCACTGCACAGAAAGTCAGGATTAAATGCAACATGTAAGGAATATTTAATTACAATCCTGTCTATGGACGACTAGAATATATTTAATAGTCTCTATGATTCGGCTAATATCTTGCTTTAAAGCCGCACATGTGCGTCATATACTTTCATTTCAATGTTTAAAACACAAACTGAGGGGTACTTAGTATGGACACTTTTTGTATATCTGATAACCTTTTAAACAACCATTTGATTTTCCAATGGAATCAGGAGCTCGCCAACATCAGTATAATCATTAACTGTAGTAATCCAATGGGTGAAACTGGTTTCTTTCATTTGCTCACCTTAAATCAAACCCTTCAGAGTGTGTCTAATAAAAATGTCCACCAGACTGGTTGGTTGACTGTGTTGGTTGACTGGTTGATTGGCTGTGTTTACCAAGCCACGCCATGCAGTAACATTATTCATAATCTAATTGTGCTTGTATAGGTTGTTCTTATAAGACAATCTAATACACAGATATGTATGTATCTAAGGATGTGGAAATAATGGTGTGGGAATAAAATAAAGAAAAGTAAACCAGTACATACTGGGGATTGTAGTGACCACCTCTCCAACCTGCAGGCGGTACAGTATGGTGGTTTTTCCGGCGCCGTCCAGACCCAGGATCAGAATCCTCATCTCCCTGGTGCCAAACAGGCCCGAGAAGAGGCTAGAGAAGAAACCACCTGAAGATTTGACAAACAAGGAAACAGTGTTAATGCTGAGAAAGGTAGCTTTGGATTAATAATCAACTATAACAGCAAATAGTTTGAGAGTGTTGAGTTACACATTACTTTGGTCTGTTCAAAACAATCCTGGGAATTATTTTTTCATAGTTTTGACTAGCATTAAACAACTTAGATGATACAGCATATAATGTGATTCAATGGTAAACCGACCATCAAATTAGTCGTTACTGTGCCTGCTAGAACAATTTAAAAAGCAGAGAGGAATGTGAAAGACATGGGAGTGAATCAAACGTAAAAGAGCACATCCAGAAGAGCTCTTTTTCCGGATGTGCATGAATCACCTAACGTGTTGTCAGTGTTACTGAGGTGGTTAAGCAAGTTAGCTCAGGTTAGCTTAGCTTCAGCTATTGACGTTGTGGCATGATTGATTTAAATGAAGACACCAGGTTGTCGTGCTTTATTCCTTATGCCTATTAGAAGATATCTTAAAACGGCTAGCCCGAATAGCATAAAGACAAAACGTTTACAATCTGTCCAGACACAAACACACCATGGATGGAAAACTCACGGTATTCCCAGTAAATAGCTAACATTTAACGTTAGCTTGCTAGCAGGCAGCAGTTGCAATCCTCGTTAAATGAAGCAGGAATATACTATACAGAGCTACATCCGTATCTAATTACTCATATGTATGTAGGTTATACGTAATCAAAAGACACATGCATATTATATCGACGATTAGTTAAAATACTCACCCATTTCGATAAGACTACGGTCCTTCGTTCAGCTAGAAAAGACTTCCGTGTGGTTGACGTGTCGATGAACTGTCACCAACTCTGGCTTCGATTTAGTTTCTCAACATTCGACATATTCAACATGGAATATTTAACTGTACATTTGACTTATAACAAACTATGCAACAAGATAGAAAAAAACGTCAGGAATATTTTTGATACATTTTGAGTCTTCTAGATTTGATGAACGTATTTTTGATTTATAAAAACATAAATATTTGTGTCGAAAGTGCTGTTAATGAAAAGAAGATGTACACAAAGCTTTGGTGCAGGGTACATTCATGAAGCCAAAACGGAGTAGTGTTCCCAGTTGTTTAATATTAATTGTATTTTTTTTAATATATTCTAAAATAGTTAAAGATTCAGTAATACAACTAAGAGTAATGATTCAAATATAAAAATAGAACATGTACATGTATAAAAAACGGAGTATGGGATGACCACAAAACTAAACAAAATACAGTAACCTCTATTCTCCTATAAAAGGATGAGCCACTGTAAATGGCGAGTTATCTTGAACGCAACACACATTCGACGAAGGAGTTGCCCTCTCTCAACAGCATCACATTTATGATCACCTCAGACAAGAAAGATTTTGGAGATCGATGTAAAAGCTGCTTCATGCAATATTAATTTGATGCAAAATGCAACCCTTCTGAACAGTTTAGAATAACTTTATAATGCGGGAATTGCTCTGAGCTTTAATTATCAACGGATGGACCTGGTGCCTGTCGGCTGAGACATCATTTACGAGCGGCGGTGAGACAGACGAGGCGGGACCGGGATGGTGGAGCGGTCGGACCGAGCCCCTCTGCTGGACTGGGAGGAGATTCCGTCCGCGGAGAAGCCCGGAGGAACAGTACCGGTGGCAGCACAGGTCAAGGACCGACTGGCGAGCCCCTCCAACAACCGTACCTCACCAGGATGCTCGGCGCAGGGGTGGAGCAGCGGACCAGGGGGTTCCACTTCCAGCAGGTCTGTCCCCGACGGCTGCAGCGCCCCACCCGCGACCTCCAGCACGTCGGCGGGCAAGGATGAAGCCCTGCATGCCGACAACGAGGAGCATCTCTCGGATTCAGGATCGACAGAGGAGTCGTTGGATGACAGGATGGTGAAATGGGAGGAAAAGGACCAGATCGTGTCGGTCTTTGTGGTTGCGTTCAATACCAGATCAGGTGGGACATAACATATGCAACATGGAATTGTAAACACTATATAAGACACAATAAATGGAAATGATCTTTGTAGACAGTTGAAGGGAAAGCAGATGCCTCGCTCGAGTCGTCAAGCAATCCACAGTCTGACGCCCAAAATGCAGAGACCAAGTCTGCAGAACGTTCTCCTACAGGTGTGGCTTTTTCTGACCTGGCCATAAGTTAAGAGACATGAATAAAAGCCCTCTGTAGCCTAAATACAGAACAGACATGTCAGGATGAGAGATGGGATGGAAATCAGTCAGCTGGTCCTTTATGGAGAGCAGGCCTATACATTTGTAATGAGGGGCATGTTGAAGACAGGGCGAGCCCCTGTGAAATAGTATCCAACAAGGTTATATCGCCTCGAGGGCTGATCAATTTAAGAATCATAAGATGTAATGTTTCTAAAGGATTTTTTTTTAAACTCACAGAAGAGATTCCCTACAGGGTGGAGCTGGGTGTTTTATGATTTTGCAGCATGTCAGGTTGATCTGCAGAAAAGGGTGAGGCTATAACAGGTTTTAATGCTTTTTTAGATTTGCTCTGTGAAATGGTTACTGAAATTAATACTTCACCACGACCACATGCCACACAGTGCAAAACCTTCCAGGTGGAGTATCTGGATTACATTTTCGTCTGTACAGTAGTATTATAATACCACTGTTACACTCCACTAATGATGCCACATTTTACCTTAGCACCAGATCAAGGATTCACAGGGTAACACATGATAGGATAAAACAGGATACCCTTTTCATCAGGATGTGAACAGAACAGAAGGTGAATCTAGATATGAAGTAATATTATATATAATACACCACTGCTCTGTCTACTAATATAACTCTGTCGTCGTGCACCTGGAGCAGAAAACATACCCTTTTAAGCAGTATGTTGTTATTTGTGTTAATATTTGCAGGATATTACAACCACGATGAATTGGTGTGTAACATATTGCACATAGTTCAAGTGTTTTATGCACTCACAGCCAAATATGTTGTATACAAATTCAAAACGAACTCACTGTTTGGCAAGTCACTAGAAATTGCCAAATTTCTACACAGAGATTAAAAACTCAATTTCAATTGAGATTATTTTTCTGGCAGAAAAAGTTTAGTATATCTCCATTTTCAAAGGTTTTTAGTGAGTAGGCTATTTATTAGACCTTTTTTTATTAAAGAGTGCAGCATAAAAGTGACAGGAAATGAAGAAAGGAAGAAGCGGTAGAGACATGCAACACTGTCATAAAGACACAGAGATGTTTCCTATTTTCAAGCAAACAAATGAGATCTAAAGATTTCCTCAAACACTTCTGAGTCTGTTCTGTACTAGAGCACCAAGAAGATCAAGTACTTCCCCTATTAATAAAGCTGCATAGGGGTGACAATCAGAGACAATATTATAATTTGATGATCATTTCTAAAATAATTGAATCAAGAGCCACATGACAGAGCAACAGCATTCTGAGTTTGTTCTTTTTTTCACAAATGGGATAAAAAGCAAGTATTAAAAACCCCTATGTCTCTAGGGGCCTTTTATAATGCACTTTCTGCACAGGAAATAGCTTTGTGAGACCCTGCATGATACTTAAAGCTAAACACATAAAGTCAATAACAGCTGTCAGAGTGGTAATAGATCATCTTTGGTGTTCCGCCGCAGGTGGGTGATACAGACCTGAAGACTCGATCTGACAACTGTACTTATATTCCTGCTGGAACTCCACTGACGGAGCTAATGTGTACTAATGATTAGATTGAAAAACCTCACTGGCTGAGTCACCTTCTCCGTATCACACCATATTTGCTCAGCTGCCACTCGAGCATCAGCCCTCACATAATGAATTCTAAGGAATCCAGACGAGCTGTTACTGCTGTTTCGTGAGCAAGAGAAGAAATGGTGATAATTTATTAACAGTCTGGCCTTGTGTCAGTGCTCTGTGTGTGTGCTTTAACGTTATCTCTCTGTTGCCGGGGCGGGATAGGAAACATGCTGGAGTGGTGTCTGCCCAAAGACATGGACCTGGAGGGAGTGGAGTTCAAAGCTATCGCCAGCGGCTCCCACAGGGTCACCACAGACTTCATGTAAGCATGTGCACAACACAGGACACAAACAAAGCTCGTTTTCATATTAGGATGCGGCCCCATGCCTCCTCCCTGGCAGGACAGAACCACACAAAGTGTTGCCTGGCAAAAAGAAAAAAATGCCCAGCCATCTGGCATTGCCTTTGCTTTTCATGACTCATGGATTCATCTCTCTCTCCCCCCTTCGTCCATCCACAGATACTTCCGGAAGGGCTCTTACTTTGGGCTCGCCTGCTTTGCCAACATGCCGGTGGAGAGCGTGGAGGAGCGGGGCGCGAGGATGAAGTCGGTAGGGATCCTGTCGCCTTCCTACACCCTGCTCTACCGCTACATGAGCTTTCTGGAGCATCAGGTCAGGTAAGAGGACCTTGTTTGTTGAAATACCTAAGATATTCCTTCAACAAAAACAACTACAGCTCCAAATATAAATTGATTAGTGGTCAAGCATCACATTAATGGCCTATTGCCTATAACTATTTTCAAAATCAAGGCCATTTTTTAAGAAAAAAAGTAAAACATCTCTGATTTGAGTTAAAGGGTTAACTTATTATGCTTTTTGGGGGTTGTATTGTTTTATATTGTTTTTTTTGCATGTAAATGGTCTGCAAAAGCAAAAATCCACAAGCTCACTCCAAAGTGATTATTTCTCCCACACACAAATGTTTTGAAAAATATCCTTTAATTGATTCAACCCTTCACGCTCAGAGCACTGTATGTCCCATGATACTACTACCAGCACTTAGCTGTTTAATGTATGTCAATATTAGTCCTAAGGTTAGTTCCCATATGGCCACAAGAGGCTGCTAGTCAGACTCTTCTTAGCATAGTTCCTCTTTTCTCTTGTCTCAAATAGATCACTCACACTTTTTTCTCTTCACATATATCAAAATCACACTTCTTTAACCCCATTCCTAACTTTGTTGGGGTTGAACGCCACATGAACTTCGTTGTTAATCCCAAGATCTGTCACACTTTCTCTTTGAACACAGTTCTCTTTATATCCCTCTTTCTCTCCGCCTCAGTTCCCACACTCCTGGCCTCCAGTCATGCAGCGGTCATGCTCTTTACTCATCATTCACTGCATTGCTTGCTCCAGATTCCCCATCTGCTGACTGCCATGCCACATTAGATCAACGGCTCACTGTTGGTCGTTAAGTGTTCAACACATCAAGGAATGTGTGGATACTTTCCCTTTTTTTCCTCACTCCTTTTTCATTTCTGATCTTTCTTCCCCTGGCCCTTGCAGCTAGTGGAACTGATTAGCTTTATATAGAAATGCTAATGATGCTAACTTGATAATGTTAGCCTATAAATATGTATGTAACTCTCGGTACAGTTTGTGACACATGAAAGCACGCTGTTTGTAAATCTTATATAAGAACTTATACTTTGATTAGATGGTAGATTCCCCCTTTAAGGGTGATCTCATTTGTTGCTCAATACATTTGTATGCAGCGGAAGTCTGCAGTAGTATTGATTAGCAATTTATTTAAGTAATTTATCAAGCAACCATTTGCTCTCAAGTCTCTCAAAGGTGAGAATTTGCTGCTATTGCCTTGTTTTCTATCATTTAAATTGGATATATGTGGAGTATTGGACTGTTTTTCAGACAAAACATTGAACTTTGATTTGAAGCTTTAGATTAATCCAGTTGTAATGTCCCTGAATGTCACTTTTTGCCAGGCTCCAGCTTCAGACCCCAGGCCACTACTCTCCTCTTGAGGCCTTCTATGAGGACAAGAGAGCAATACTGCCCCCCAGTGGTGATGGTGTTGTTAGTGCATGTCCAGCCAACGTCTGGGGGGCTGCAATCAACCACAGCATGCACCCTGAGATGAAGGTAAGGACATTTCCTCTTGTTTTTATGTATACACCGTATGACTCAGTAACCTTGGTGTCTGTTTGAATACCTGTGGAGCAGATCACCCACCCTGCAGGCTGCATGTCCCAGTTCATCCGCTTCTTTGGGGAGCAGATCATGGTGCTGTGGAAACTGGCTCTCCTCCGCAGGCGCATCCTCATCTTCTCCCCTCCACCTGTGGGCGTGGTCTGCTACAGAGGTGAGAACGGAGTTATCGAAGTGGACATTTGAATAAATAGTTTTATGAGTTCTGTTTTTTTACCTAGTCAGATAAGAACATTGATACTCTAGTGTCTGTGTATTCACTGCAAAGCTGGAGCTAGCAGCTGTTTAGCTTAGCACAAATGCTAGAAACTGCAAGCCTATCTCTGTCTAAGGAAAAATAAATGCACCTACCAGCTCCTCTAATGCTTTGCAAAAAAGGTCAAAACTTGTAAATGTTATTGCTGAATTGTAATGGTTATGCTAGGCTAAGCAAACAGTCTCTTTTATTCTTACTGTTGGCAAGATAACAAAGTCAAATAAAAGCATGATTCTCTATTTGTTATATATTTGTATTTAATTGTAACACATTTTCTTATAAGCTGTCTTTTACTCATCTTCTTTTTGACACTGTCATGTCACATCAGCGCACACTCAGTTTTTCTCACGCTGCATCAGTGTCGACAATACACACGTCACACACACTCGCATCCTGTGTCGCTGTCTTTCTCTCCCAAACGTGTTGATACTTTTTCAAATGTCATCCCCCACCCACCCTTGTCTCTCTCAGTGTACTGCTGCTGTTGCCTGGCAAACATCTCCATCCCCGGGATCGGCATGGCTGTGCCTGAGTTCCGGCCCTTCTTCTACGTTAACGTGGCCGATATCAGCGCCCTGGAGAACGAGCTCTCCTACGTAGCGTGTAAGTAGATGCTCGAAAAAGGACAGGGTGTTTTTTAGCAGGTACAATTAGTATTTCCCTCTCAAATCTTCTGTGTGGTTGCATTTTAAGGTACTACTGAGAAGATCTTTGAGGAGAAGAAGGATCTGTATGACGTCTATGTAGACAATCAGAATGTAAAGACCTACAGGGATGGTTTGAAGCCTCTGCTCCGCCTCAGCACCGCAGACAGGGAGAAATATCGCAAACTCACTGAACAGAGGTAGGTGACACTGCTAACATCATCAATTATAACCATTCAACAACCAGTACACCGTCCTGCTGCCCTAAATACAAAATGGGTATTAATCTACACCTGCAAATAGGCCCCAACACACTAAGCTAAGATGGTGAGCATAGTAACTAGCAATAAAACATTGGCATTCAGCTCAAAGCACCACTGTTGTTAGGTACAGGCTCACACAGCTGCCAGCACAATGTGTACCACATTAAAATATGTCAGTATAATCACAAATAGTACACTCTCCCCTGCAGGTTTTTAGAGGAAAAGCTAGGAATAAAGTGTGTGTCTGTGTGTGTGCGCAGGCAGATGTTGCTGTACTCCCAGGAGGAGAATGGAGACTGTGTGTCCAGTGAAGAGGATCTATTTATTCTGTAAGTACAACATGATTTATTTATCCAGCCATTGGAGCAGTAAGCACTGTAACACAGAGCAGACACACATTGATGTTTAAGTCATATGACAGTAAGCTTAAATGTCTTCAATTGAAATTCTAAGTTCGCTTTTGTATATATATATTAAAAAAACATTATACCTTTTTTGGTGGAGCCGGGCTTAAGAGCAATATAATAGTACTCATCCTTCCTTCTAAATCTCTGTTTATCCAGGTTTTTCCTGGAGCAGAACAACAGGATTTTCCAGACCCTCAGCGAGGTGGCAGCGAGCCCCGATCCCACGCTGACCCATGAGAGTGTGAGGGCCATGGGTCTGGATCCCCATGGAGACAGGCTCTTTCTGCTCCACCTGCTGGAGATCTACGGCTACGACACCCTGCTGGTGTCCGAGCAGCTGTGCTGCAGTTGAGAGATTGTGGACGGCTGGCTTTACGCCTTTCATCACTGCTGGTTTAAAAAAGGAGGTAGATTTGCCTCGAGAGAATGTTGAGTGCTGCACTACTGGCTTCTTGGAGTCTTACAGATTGTTCCTTTGTTGTCGTATATCCCCCTGTGCTTATTTTGTTCACCCTGGTTCTGCTCCCTCACAGCCTTATGGCAGGAGCAACAATAAGTAAACTCATTTATTATAACAAGAAATGTGGTCAGTTCTCTTTGATAGAGCATCATGCAGATGGATTACTCCCCCTTGGCTGATTAAAAGTGATTCTCTGGATTGGATACAGCTGCAGTATTTCAACACTGATGTGTGTTTGAATGCTATGGATGGCAAAACCCAAAAGGAGATCAATAAAAGACTAAAGTGGCCTGGACTGCACTCAACATCAAGTAGAAAGAGAAAGCAAGAGACGTCCCTCAAGATGTCCTCCTGTGATTTGGAGAATTTCTGTGGACAAAATTGAGGAATGATGTACAAAGGTGAAGACGAGCGGTAGCCGTCCTGTAAATAATCCAGTTTTGTTTCCCCTTTATGTATAGTGTGTCAGATTATGTGTGATATGGGTCTGCCTCTCTGCCAATGTTGCTTTCCTTGTATCAAGTGCTGGATTTAAACATCTCATTTTTTTAAGCCTCCATGTTGAAATCAGGGCGTCCTTTCCTGAAACGTATGTCACTACAAGCAGGTCAAACAACTTTTGTCTTTAAGAGCCATGTCTGTAAGCACAGTGGTTTCACTTGACCATAACCAGCTTGCCATTTAACCTTAAGACAAATCGTTTTTGCCCCGAGCTAAGACCAAATCAGATTTTCTAATGATGTCCAAAAGGTAAGGTTGATTGTGTCCACAGAGGTGATTTGAAATCTTATTTGCACCGACGCTATTCAAATACGTCTAGTTGTGTTTTTCAGCTCGAGAATCAGGTTATTGACAGCCCTTCAAGGGGTGAGTTGAAAACGTAAAATGATTCAGAGGCCCTGAGATAATTTCTTCAATAACTACTGTCTGCAGATAAGATTATAGAAAATAAATGTAAACACAATACTATAACATTTCACATTTTGAAGCACACTTAGCATATGCTGTTGACATGGTCAACAGAGAGGAAGTTATCTTATGTTGTGGATTGCTGTGAAAACAAGGTGCTTGGCTGTTTATCAGTCAAGTAGTGAGAACCTTAAAGCTGCATTAATCAAAAGGACAATGGAGGAAATTTAAATAATGAATACACAGCTCCGACATGATGTCTGGCTTAGGGTTTTCAATGGCTAATGTATAAGCAATAATCACACATTAGCATTCACGTGAAGTCCCATTTCTTTTAGCTCTACTTTGGGCTTCACCAACTTCTGAGAAAATCAGCTTTTAACTGCAAGTTGTTCCACTGTGCTTACTAGCTAGCTCTAGATGCTAACTTTGTCTCCTGTTGAGCGCTATATAGGTAGAATAGAATAGCTTTATAGGACAGTTTTGCTGAAAACAAGAGTCTGTTGATAGTGGAAACATAAAACATGTTCAATAAAACTATTACTAGTTAAACTTCATAAAGCTTCAGGGATTAGCTAGCTTGCATTCCTAGCAAGTTTGTGAGCTACATCACATGTACTTATTTGGGTCTCTGTTGTAATAAATCCTGATTAATGCAGCTTCAAGCAGTTTTTCCCTTTGAAGGGATACACGATATCAGCTTGCATGACTCCATTGATCAGGTATCGTTTTGAAATGTGATGGAACAGCAATGTTCTCATAAATTAATTTTTGGGGAGAATATCCTAATCAGCATGACGTTAATGCAACGTGAAAACACATGCGTCGAGATAAAATTCTATTGACATGACAATTATAGTGTTAACTTGTAACACTACAATTGACTTTTTTGTCATGTCAATAGAATTTGAAAGGAATGTTTCTTCTTTCTGATTGAAAAGTATCTCAGACACATCTGTACAAACAAATTATAATTAGTATTCTGGCATTTTATGTTTTACAGTGATCATTTTTTTTAAACATTTAATTTTAGAATGTATTTAGCAGTGAATTGTTTCGAGTATAAATATGAAATTGCTGTAACATTATCTGTGAAGAAATGGAATCAGTTGAATGTGTTTTATAAGGCAATTATGATCTCACAGAGCCTCTGTGTATCACTGATGCAATTATGTAAGAGAACAACCTGTAGAATATTATCACGCCACATCGCATGGCCCCTTAGATCACGTGTACAGAGTTGAAGCAGCCATCTTTGTAGTTGAAAGGATTGTCCGACTCATGTTAAAACTCCTTCACTTTATTTTACTGTAAACCATTTCATAAATAAAGTGCAATGACACTTATAAGGAAAACACAGTCTGGATATTATTATTAACACAATTTACATTGCTTACATTTCACTTTCATTTAATAAAATCTTCATTTCAAAGCCATCGTCTTTAACATCAATGGACTGTTGTTCTGTGCCCATGGACATGAGTACCTTCAAAGTCCCTGTACTCAAGCGTTCAGGAGTTGTCAATGTCTTCAATGATGAACAAATCCTTGGAGGGATACACACTTACATCACTGACACATCTTCTGAGGTTGCACTGCCCCCTCGTCACAGCAGCTCTCAGAACAGCCAGCCAGCGGCCTTTGAGGTCCAAGCCAGAGCAGGAGAACATGTAGGTGGTGTTGGATTGTCTTAAACAGAAACAAGGCCGACCCTGGAGATCCTGAGGGGAACCGTCCACACTGCAGCCCAGCAGAAGGATACTGGAGAGGGGCTTCAACTCCTGGAGACATGAAAGGGTGAAGGAAAGGATTAAAAAAATAAGTTGGTGGATGGCAAGCTGTCTAATCGAGAACATGCAATAAATATGACTTTTTGTACATGATGGCAAACAGAAAATGTTGTTGTGTAGATAGCAAGTTTCAAGATCGGATATTATATTGGTCCTTTTGACCATAATACAGTGTTTTCTGATATTACCTAGCCTGCCACATTACACTTTCCATTTCATTCAAATCTGGGTCTTGCAAATGATGTAAGACAATATCATATGCCCATTTGAGAAAATGAGTTACAATGATAACCAACCAAAACCATCCAAAATGATAATATAATGGAGACAACCTAAATAAATGAATGGGCATGAGAAGCAGGTCATTGTGGGTCATCGTTTAGGCTGAAGAAAGAAAATCCCTATTAGGTTTGATTTACAAAAGAAGAAGTAGTGTCAGTGTTCCAACCTTTAGCTGTATGAACACCAAGACCGACCGTTTATGCAGTTGATTGCACAACAGCTCTTTGCAATTTCAGCAGTATTTCCCTTTTTCCATGTGGGTGCATGGTCTGTTGTGTGGTCGAAGAGGAACGACTGTGGTGACATTTGTGTGTATGACAACCTCAATTGCACATCCTATAGAGACAGTCCCACTCCTGAACAGAGACAATGCAAACTATATAACTAAGTCACCAAATAGCATGTTTTCTGAAAAACAAAAGCATATATTCTCCATATGAAATAACCACATGGTAAAGCCTATTTTTGTATGGTGAATTAATAAAAGGACTTTTGTGTTTTCTCATTTAATTAGAGACTTAGGGCAAACAGTTTTCAGAGAAATTAGAGAATACATTTGAGGATTACTGTATGGCATACAGTAACCCAGTCTGGCTCGGAATAAGAAAATAAGAGGAATAGCTTCTTCCATAATAAACTCAACGATCAAACCGTATTTCACATTGTTAGAGACCCCTACCTGTAGAGCAGGGTACAGGTGGAGGACTGGGGGTTCAGTGCGGGTGATAACAGACCACACTTGTTGACAGGTCTTAGGGTTGTCACCATACAGCAGGAAGCCACTCATTTCAAAGTCACTGGACACTGTGGATGTCTGGGAACACACATAGAAGAAAACACAATGCTGTTAAAGCCTAACATCCATTTAATGTTGAATGTAACCTTGAAAAGAACAAGGCTAACCTCCAGTGTCCTCCTCTTCTTCCCCTCCATACTGTCCCCTCTCTGAGCGATCAGGACAAAGTAGCAGGCTTTACACACTTTGTTCAGCTTGTTGCCATCGTACTCCAAAGGCACTTTGTTGTCTGAACACTTCCAGCACACCACCTGGGGAGCAGAAACACCATCACTATCTTATCCTAAATTAAGCATTTGTTGAGTAGATAATTACCAAGACTTTGAAAAAAACAAACAAGAAACCATTTCAAGGTTTTACTGATCAGTGTATACATGTCCCCTGTGATGTGTTCATGTACCCTGTGTAAATGACACCTGCTATTCACTCACACATCCACAGGCTCTGCAGTGATGTCTTCTCCTGGTGAGTGCGTTGAAAGGTTCCTGGCATTTCATACACAAGGTCACTTCGTTGTCCCTGATCCAGCGAGGGGCGCGTCGGCCAAGTTCCTCCATCTGTAAATCAAACAGATAAGATGGGAGTGAAATGTTCTACTTTTTCAAAACAACCCCCTCCTGAAATAATCAATCTTACTGGATCTTCTTCCTTTGTCTCCTTAGAAGCCAATTTGAAGGTTTCATTTTTCTTCTGAAACATGTCAATGGCCTCCTGAATCACCTGGAAATAAAAACTTGTTAAAATAAAATAAAACAATCTATGTGATAAAAATACTATATAAAAAAAAACATCTACCTTTATCCATTCATCTCGGTCTTGTTCAGAGCTTGACAAAAACATAAAAAACCATGAGCTACACATTTAATGCAATGTTAATGGACTGACGTTCTATAATACAGGATTATCTGTTCACTGTTGATGTTTCTAATAATAATAATTTCACACACATGGCCTGCAGCTCAAGGATCCTCTCTTTCCCAGAGACCTGGAAGGTGTACAGGTGGTCTTCGTTGGTGGTCTGCTGCACCTGCATGCCATCCACTCCGATCCTGCAGCGGACCGTAAACCTCTGCCCAACCAGGCTGAATTTAGGATGGCAGCACAGCAGGAAGTTGTTAAACTGTGAAGAAGAAGAAGTTATACACCTTAATACAATCTATAATGTACACTTTAGGGCACTCTTAGAGTAGTTTAGAAAAAGTAATCTTGGGTTTTATTCTTTGCCAGAAAGGTAAAAGAAAAAAAGGATTTTTTTTTACAGTTTATGGATCATTTTCTGTGTCAATGTGTAGTGTGTCTGTTTCTAACCAGGAAGAGGTGCCTCTCCATGGCCGAGGTGTTCCTGGCAGCAAGCTTGAGCATACGGCCTTCCCTGAGGAACTCGTTGGTGGGGTTAACCACCTCCTCGTCTCCAACCATCTCATAGATCTCCAGCAGCCGCTTCAGGCTCTCCTACAGGTAAAGAAAGAGAAACAGATCTGTATGGACACAACCCTAGTTGTTAATGGACATTTTTGTCAGTAAAAAAGTATGTCTTGGCTTATTCAAATTACACTTTCAATATGAGCAAAATCCCTGGAGGTACTTGAAAGATTTCAAATTCACAAGAAAAAAAGGCCATAATGTCAGAGTCACTTTTGATGATATATTACCATACATGTGCTGGTTGTCAGTGATGAAATCTTACTTAACACAATAGTAAATGATATGACTTACAGCTTTGTGGATGGCACTGTTTGAGTGGGTGGCTGCCATGGAAATAGTCTCCAAGGCCTCTGCAGAAACACAAAGAAAGAGGTTTATTCTGATCATGAGGGAAAAGACGTACAAATAAATCTAACACACTCACAGCAGGGATGTGGTACAATAACCAAATTGAGATAGTAAAAATACTACAGTGTGCATACTGTGAGCAGGACCATAATCTGGGCTATCCTTGGGCAGCTTCTTGAGGTAATCCTTGAGCAGCATCTCATAACGTGGGACCCTCTGGACCGGTTCCAACATGTGGTGCTGCAGGGTCAGGCTGCCACACTCTTCCTGACTCTAAAAACATGACAAAACACACGTGACATCCTATTAAGACCTAAATAATTTGTTGTAAGTGAGTACCAATGCATATCCTGCTGGAAGCGCCTTGCCTGTATCTCCTGGACGATGTTTCTGAAGGCAGAGGAACGTTCAGTCCAGGTCCTCACCAGCTCCATGGCCTGGTCAAAGTTCCTGACGTAGTTGGCGTACATCCTCAGGAAGGGTGCGTGTTTCAGCAGAACGGTACCGAGGCCTGGGCTCTCACACCTACAGGTTTAGAGTAAGCAATAACATTGAGGGGTTATGTGCTGCCTTTTTATGTATAGTTATCCAATTTAAGCGAAAAATGTTCTGACCCACAACCTAATATTCTTCTTAGGAGTTGTGATTCTGTTTGAACAAGAATCCTTTCTTAGTTTGTAAAGGGACTAATTTCCTGTTTTCCAACTAAGGACTAGTAGACGCAATGACTTGACCTCTCACCAGTGGCTGATGCAGCTCTCCAGGTCAGGCAGCAGGAACTGGCTGTGGAAGGAGAAGATGGAGGAAATGTTGGAGAAGATGTTTCTGATCGCGTCAAGAGGAAAGGAGCCTCGGCCTGCCTCTTCTGTGAGCCGCGAGCAGAACACCTGTGACGGGAGTTATAGAGGTGTGAGACACTCAAATGGGAATGTGAATACACTGCCATGTTTAACCTTAGTCTCAGATTCCACAAAAGTGTCTTTTATTTGAAAATGTTGGCACTCACCTGGTCTAGCAGGTGGAGACGAGCCACGTAGGCCCTCTCTGTCTGCAGCAGCTCTTTGGCTATATTGTACAACTTCTGCTTGGTGTTCTCTTCATTTTCAGGCTCTCCTCCTCTCTCCTTCCTCATTTCATCACACAGTTCATCTTTACACTCATTGTGCATCCGGCCATCTTCTGTCGCTGCTTCACTCCACTGGCCAGAAGACTTGGAGCCATATCCTCCGGGTATCTTGCCTTCTGCCATTTTGTCATTGAAACCGTTCCCATTTACTAATGTGCCATCTCTTCCCTGCACGCTGCCATTCATTTGTCCTGGGGAGTGGTCTCTGCCGATGCTGGGTAGATGGGATTCACTCGAGGCGTGTCTGAGTCCGTGGTTAACCGGGGATTTGATGGTGATGACTGGCCCTTTGCAGTTTGGGGATTGCAGCGATTTCAGGGGTGAGCGGTCATCTTTTTCAGTTAGAATCCTGCAGAAATTGACAGGAAATTGAAGTGACATTCAGAAATGATTGGCTATATAAATTAAATAATGTATAAAGTCAATCAAGGTGCAGAAATGTATCAAATGAAAACAAATCCTACCCGCTCTCATCCATGTAAACAATCAAGTCAGGCATGCTGAGGGATTTCTTCTCTTTTCCTTCCTTCTTGCAGCTAGGGATTCTGCGCAGCCATGATTTAGAGTTCTTGGCGGGTCTAGAGCTCCCCATTCTCCCCTGCACAGGGCTGGGGGTCCGTAGTAATCCTGAAAGTGAGCTGAGGTTCCTTGGCGACAATTTAGCAGGACTGTGCCCACCTTCCCTGGATGGGCTACAGCTGTGAAGGCCTCTTTTGCCTGGACTTGGAGATCCTAAAAGTGGACTGCCTCTAAGAGAACCAGGAGAGAGTCTGGCGGGGCTGATATGTGCTCCAGACACATTTAAAAAACTGTTCCCCCCTCCTCTTATTGGACTAGGGGAGCCTAGACAGTTCTGTGCCGGGCTGACGCAGCCCACTCCTCTGTTAGGACTCTGCTCTTGTCGAGGTTGTAGCTTTGCAGTGGGGCTGCAGGCTAAAGCCGGCCCTTCCCTCTGAGGACTCTGGAGGTGAGCTGGTTTAGGAGGCACTGCAAAGAGAAAAACAGCCACAAACAATCAGTGAAAGCCGTAATCTCAAAGAATAAGGATGGATTTATTAGCAGGGGGTAAATCTTTTGGTATCTCAACTTTATTTTATTTCCAGAGGCTCATGATTCCGTTCAAAATCATATAAAAAACAACTTCCGAACATAGTAGTGCTTATTTAGGGATTTATTACAGCCGCCTGTGCCCTAATAAAGGCAGTGTGCTAAGTTATGGCATAAAAGCAGAGCAAAGTGTGTATACGTTTATGGAGTTTTAATACCTAAAAAAGGTATATGGAATGATTGCAGTAATGTTACACAACGTTTTCCAATATTTCTCCATTTTCAACTTTATGAAAATCAAGTAATACAAATAAATATGCTGCCCGTTTCAATACGTTTGGTAAGCTTAGGCTAGCTGCCTAATTACTTGACAACATTTCAGAACCATTTTCTTAGTTCTTCCTAAGAAAAAACGTTTTATACAATTACTTTTCGGAAGTTTGATCCCCTCTTTGATACCTCGTGGTTTTAAAGGCGATCCTTTAGCTGGGCTTCTTTCGTTGACTTTCTCTAACCCAGGCTTAGAGTTTGGTTCTGATCCACTGCTCACTAGTAAGAAAAAAAAAAAGTATATATATATATATATATATATATATATATATATACACACATATTTTTTTTAGATATATATATATCCTGCATGCTAAATCTTTCAAAAAAATACTCAATTAGGGACTTAATTAGATAAATCATATACGAGTCCAGTGAGTACATAATGTTCAAGGTAGGGTTTACTTTCTGTCCAGAATCAAGGATGCATCATAGTATTCACCGATGTTGCATTACCCTTAGACTGACATCCTTACTAGTATACACACACCCATTTGTTACTTTCAAATTGTGTAACCATTTGTTTTCTTACCTGCAGTTTATGTCCAATTGTATGCAAGATATCCATAACTTGAACAACAAAGAAAGACTTGCTGTTCACGCCTGGCTCTGCTGACAGATGTGTTGATCATGTGGAAAATGCAAAAGCCGACTTTCACAAGACTATAATACTTCTGCTTTCTTACTTCTCTCTTTTATTCATGTAGTCTACTTGTGCCAATTGGACACGTTATCGTGAGGATGTCGGTGGCAACTTTTGAAAATACATACTAGTACTATCCCTCCCACAGAATATTGTCATTTTTACACAGCAACTATTTCACTCAATCTGTATCAATTGATAGCCCCTCAGTTGTAATGCAAGAAAAAGCCCGTTTGTCTTTTCATGTTACAAATGTATTAACAGCCATAGCGTTGCCTATGTGTAAGGCTGCTTGTTCCATCGAGCCTCACACAAAGTGGAAGCATTATTTGCATTGTCGGCCCTGTTTCAGGCTGCATCTGACAGTACCATTGGAGCAAACATACTTAATCTAAACAGATAGCTGTGCTTCGATGGGGGAACAGAACAGCTTTGTGTGTGTGTATGTGTGTGAGAAAGGGATTTACAAAAACCAGTCTCAAAGTCCAGGCTGAATCAGGAGAAAGAGATTTCACTGCAGTAATCCAACAAGCTATGAGGCCAAAATTCAAAAACATAAATACAGTGGTATTTCATTCACACGCTGACAAGAACTTAACATAGCAGTGATTGATGTAAGCCAGGCACAGGGAGAGTAAATGCTTTAACTTGCTGCCCTATATAAATCACTCACACAGGGCAGTTTGTGCTTTTACAATCTGGTTGGTGTGAACAAAAGACCCTCGTGACGACATATTGGAAATTAATGAGACAGACATGATAGAGTTTAAAAACAATAACCAGTAATATCCAGTATTTTGTTGCCATAAACTCCAATGAAAACAGCCTATCTTTGGTGACTATAAAACAAACAATAGGGGCAAGTAGCTTAGAATGTAGAAAGGAAGTCACTTTTGAACATGTTTTTTCCACTTGCTTCCCATTAGTGAAAATGTATCTTTTTCTATTGTTTTGGTTAAAGGCCATTTCTCCACCTGCTACCATTGTATATTTAATGTTACTCATTTGACAAAAAAGATCTTGGACAAAAAACGTAATAAGGCAGTTCAAATTATAATAAATTCAGACAATACAGAATGTTTCAGGTGGGGTTTACTTGTTGTCAACCCGAACCAGTACAACAGTTGCAGTTGAATTTGCTATGCAGTAGTGTAGTATTAGAGCCAATATAAGTCTACTCGGGCAATATTCTTGTTTTTGTGTGATTATTATGATCTAAACAGCCAGTTTTAAATGAAAGGCACCTCACCTGTGTTTGAGACTACGCACTCCTCCGCATCTCTGACCTTCCGCCTGACCGCCGCTCTCCTGAACTCCTCCGCGCTGCAGTTCACAATCAGACTGTAACTCTTCTTCAAGTCAAACATTATCACAAAGTAAAAAGCCTCAGGTCTAACTTCTTGTAGCGGGATGAGATAGGGAGACCCCGAGACTCTGTGGTTCTGTATTTCACGTGCTCAATCAATCACCCCCACTGATATCTCTTCAGCGGACAAGCCCCGCCTCTCAGTTAAAGCACTGACCAATCAGCGCACAGTCTTCAGACTGGGGAGAGAATCTGAGATTTTGACAAGATCTCAGGGTTTACTTTACATGATGCTATCACTTGAAACCTGATTGAAATGTAATGATGTAATCCCCCCAGGACAATGCGTCACAGTGGCAGTTTATGTTGTTATCCCTGTTTAAGAGTATGTAGACCCCCTCATGTCATTTTAAATTGCACTACATTATTATTCATTTAGCAGACGCTTTTATCCAAAGCAACAAGTGCTTTCAACCATAAAGAAACAAGCTAAAAAAAAAGCAGGACCTTTTCAAAAAGACAAACCATTTGAAGTGCTATTAGAGGATAGATAAAACAAAAATATTTCACACTTTATGAATGACATAAGATATTGGAACTAGCATGAGGAAGAAGTCTGATGTAAGTGTGCAACATGTATGGTCTCTCATACAAACACACTTTTTCAACCTGTATTTATTTTTTATGGAAGGACAAGGAGGTAATTTGAGGTAAACACAAGTCATTCTTGGAATATGAGTGCTGCAGCAATATTGTGTTGGTAGATCAGTCATATAATATAAAGAGTTTTCTTCACAGTGAAACATCCTTGAAGCTTAGGGATAATGCAAGGTTTTGGTGAAATGTGTTGTTTTGTCTACTGGACGAAAAGCGCCTTGATTAATCATTTGATAATGGGCAATATCCATCGAGCAATACCTATATCCATCGATCACTGAATTCAAAGTCCAGAGTGCTCAACATTACATCATGGAACCACAAATCTGTGCGAGAGGATAGAAAAATCTATCCATTTCAACTAAAATACCTTTCACTTTTAGCCTGCCATGATCTTAAGGTGGACTGAATCAATTATTTATACAGCATGACAACTATCAGGGCAGTAAGCGCTTTTCCTCCTATGTCACATGTGTTGAATTTAACCTCTTTCCTCTCACCATGTAGAAAAATAGCGTTCTTAGTATCAGCATTTCACAGTCAAATTCAAATAAAAGTTTATTCACCATTGTATGACAGTACCAGCTGAAGATTTATTGAGGGGGAAGATCTCACCTTTTCCACCAAGGATGAGAAAAAAACACTTGCATCTTAGCCCTTCCTGCCTTTAATGATAATATGGGTACTTCTTCACTTAGTGATGCATAAAAACATCTAGCTGGTGTCTTTTAAGAATATATCATAGAGTTGTAACATACAGTCTTCCTCTGTCTGATAAAAATATATCAAATAGTATTCTCCCTCTATTGCTAAACATATTTACATGACATAGTTTAAAGGGGCCCTATCATGCTCATTTCGAGAAACTCCCTCTTGAGGGGACTTTGGGATTTGGGACTTAGCAGACCATTTACATGCACAAAAACACACTACAGGGAAGGGAAAACCTCCAAAAGCATAATATTGCCCCTTTAAGAATATGATGCTAGGAAGCAGCTAAAAAGTTAAATATAACTGACAGGTACAAACATCATTCTAAAAGCATGGTTCTTTACAAACTTGCATTTGGCTGTGAAGTCAGTTCTCATTAAGACCTTAATTATTGAATCAATAAGAATAAAACATTGTGAAAAATCCCTTATTTTCCTGCTATCAGTTTGTTTTAATGCGAGTGATTTTTTTCAGTTTCCTGCAGTGATGTATAGATGTACTCCAGGGTGTGTCAGTACACTGTGACATCACTGTGGGCGTGGTTAGATGTGCACACACCCTGATTGAGATAGTAAAACAAACTTAAAAGTTCAAACTACCCTTAAGTTACCCTTGAACTCTGTCTAAATCTGCTAATGGGGTTGAAATGGACCTTGAGATAAGATTTTCCTTAAAAACTACTTTTTTGCAGATAAATTATTCTAATGTAACTCAGGCTTTCTGAACTGAATCCTGTTTTCCCATTATGTCAATGATCAATTCTGTCCACTGGCTACTGAACACAAGCTTCAACATTCACGTTGTTCTGTAGATGATCATTCCTTAACTAAGTAATCATACAAAGGCAGCATTACAATTAAATGAGAAAGGCATGATTTTAGATGATTTAACTAAATGGATTCTTGATAATAAAGGGAAAACTGGTTTCAGGTTGAAAATGTGGTGTTTTAACGTAAAACACAATCCTTTAAAACTGCAACCTTGAGAACAATCAGAGCTAGTTCGACTCCCATTAGGCGTCCAACTCTGGGTTTTGTGTGTGGATACACAGACGTGTATAAACCACACATGTTCCTTGTCCATGATGTAATTTTTTACGTAGAAAGCCAAGAACAGACAGGCGCGTAGTCCAAACTTTGGCTCTCCTCTCATTCACACTGACACACACACTGTCCAGAAGCAATGCTCGATGAAGCTGGATGTCTGACTGAGGCAGGCAGACGAGTCTCTTCCTGTTCAGATGGAGGTCAGTGAGTCTCAGTACTCCACGGTAATTGCTTTGGTCTTGAGGTATTCCAAGAGAGCATCCTCTCCTGTGGATCAGAACAACAAAACAAAAATCACTGCACTGATTCGAGAACAGTTCAACCAAACAATGTGTCAGATTTAATTTGACTGACTTTTAGAGGTGGAAATAACTAGTATTTGAATCTAGAAAGAGTATTTAAAATATTTGTTTTTCTTTTAAGCCTTTTGCTCTTTTTATCCAGTGTGGGGAAACACACTGGATATTTCTCGCCTTGATGGGAGAACTATAGTTGCCACCTTAAGGTTGCTATTGGACATGATGCATAAACAACTTGATTATTCTAAATAGTCGCCTGGGAATATTTCCTAACTAAAAGTATTCATAATGACAGTGATTAATTAGTCAATTTAAAACAGTAACACAACTTTCTAATCTCCCAACCCCACATATCTACTCACCGAGGTCTTTTCCGAAGCCAGACTGCTTAAAGCCTCCGAAAGGGGAAGCCACGTCGGTCTTGTTGTAGGTGTTGACGAAAACCGTCCCAGCATCCAGCCGCTCGCTCACGTACATGGCCTTGTTGATGTCGCGTGTGAAGACGCCTGACGCCAGGCCGTACTCTGTGTCGTTGGCTCTCCGCAGCACGCCGTCCACATCGCTGTAGAGAGGTAACCGGTTAGAGGCAACCCTGCAGCAACCAGGGTGAGACACTCTTTTTCTCACACATCTCAAGACTCACCCATCTTTGAATTTGGAAACCACCATGATGGGGCCGAAGGACTCCTCTTTAGCGATGAACATGTGGTCCTCCACACCAGTGAACACAGTGGGCTCCATGAAGAAACCTGAAGGAACACGACCACTGGATGATAAGCTAATGCTAACATGATGCTAAACTTCAACAGAGAAGACCGAAAACAAGAACATCTAAAATAAAAACCTGTCTGTAATGTTTATAAAATGTACGATACATTTTCTCCTCGCTATACAAAAAAATCAGAGTTGTCACAATAAATACGGCTAAAGCTAACTGTTACTAAACATACACCTGTGTATGTGTGTAAATGCGACCTGACTGTAAAGAAAATGAACCACAGACATTTTGCTGTTGTTCATAATGTGTAGAAGCCAATTGCCTGAGGGAGGCTTTGTGTTTTACCTGGCCTGTCCACCTGTTTGCCCCCATACACCAGCGTAGCCCCCTCCTTCAGTCCGACCTCGCAGTACTCCAGCAGCTTGACCATGTGGGCTTTGTGATTCTGTGGCCCGTGGTCTGTGGAACGATCCAGAGGGTCTCCGATCTTCATCTTCTTGAGCTCTTCCACCTTAGAGGGAAATGGTGGAGAAATACAGACGATATTTTTCTGACTCATGATGATGTTTTTGTATCTTCTGCTCAACTTGACACAATCAAACTGCTTTATGGGAAGTGTCAGAGGGTGTGTCAGTGTTTGGCAGAGGTTGGAGTAAGTCATACATGTGCAAGTCATGAGCAAGTCTCAAGTCTTAACCTACAAGTCTCAAGCACGTCCCAAGTCACTGTGGTGAGAGTCAAGCAAGTCAAGTCATTGCTCAGGTCAAGCAAGTCACAAGTCAAGTCATACAAAATAACCCCAGTTTCCACATTTAAATCAGTTAAAATATTGTGGTTATGAAAAGTTTAGTTTTATTTTCAACATAAACAGCAATGGAGAGTGGGGCGCTGAAATTATAACGCTATAAGTTCTAAAAGGGCTCTAAAGTGAAAACAGGAGTACAACACAAATATTTGACATCAACATGTTGAGCCTCCTGCCCTGGCTCCCCTTCAGCAGGGTCACATGGTCTGTCTGAGGTGCTCCCCGTGACACTGTCTCATTGCTTTCCTAACTGTGTCTGTGCACAAAGAAATATTGCATCAAAGCCAATACAACGGAATAGTGTATTCATAATAGTGTATAATAATAATGTACCAGAGCGCATGATATGTGTTTGTGTGCAGACAGTGCGACATTAAGATTAAACACATTTCTTTCATTTGGGAACACCCACATATACATATGGAGTTGGACAGATGTGTGTAAATGAGTTTATGGTAATTTGAAAACAAATGCCGTTGTCGGACACACACAAACACACCGAACACACACACACACAGAGCTGAGCAGAGCACAAACACACATACATCATGCGCCTGTGACCAGACATCTCCTTCATAAAACGAGTAATGGGGGATTAATCGGGCAGTTCGATGTGTGTGTGTAGAGGTGTGTGTGGTTAACACGTAGCAGCCTGCGGTCGCTCTTTAGCTGTTCTAATGAAAGTAGACACGGTGAAGGCGTTGCATAAAAGGCACAGCTCTTTGCGCGCTGGTGCTGCACTTCTCAGAGGCGGAGTTACACGTCCCGCTGCCTCCTGGTGCTGTAGCGATTTCATGAAGTGAATGAGAGTCCGAGTTTGAAATATATCTAAAATAATGTATGCACTGCCATTTCCCAACATAAACATTACAGTCTGCGATGAAACGGTCGCCTGTGTGCTCGCTTCACTTCCTACTTGGCGCTCCGGTAACTTTCTCGTGCGAATGAGATACAGTATCTTTTTTTTTTTTCATTGCCCTTTTCCGTACGATACAAAAACAAATGCAAATATTTTATTTTAAAAAGTAAAGTCGTTTCGAGTCATCCGTCTCAAGTCAAGTCAAGTCTCAAGCCATGAATACCAAGTCAAAGTCAAGTCAAGTATTTTATCAATGTTAGTCAAGCAAGTCTCAAGTCCAAAAATATGCGACTCGAGTCCCCCACCTCTGGTGTTTGGCTTACTCACCACTCGGCTGATGTACTCATCGTGAATGGACTCCTCCACAAACAGACGTCCAGCAGCAATGCAGTTCTCTCCCTTGTTGAAATAAACCGAGCTCATGCCCTGTGGAGCAGCACACACACAGACAGAATTAAGAGCAAGGCATTTGACGCAGAGTTTATGGCTGGTTCCTGAGCTCAGTGAAAGACCTTGACACTCTCTCACTAGGCTCTCACCATGCGAACAGCCTTGTCCATGTCACAGTCACTGAAGATGATGAGGGGCGACTTCCCTCCCAGCTCCAGAGACACCTTCTTCAGGTTACTGAGCGCACAGCTGGGACAGGAAACCACAGAAAAAAGAGGCATGAAGTTTTACCAAATCCAGTAACAATGTTTGAGTCTGAGTCAGTAAGTTTCAGGTCATACCTCTTCATGATCTGTTTGCCGATGGGTGTTGAGCCAGTGAAGCCAAGCTTGCGGATGTCTGGGTGGTCAGACAAGCGCTGTCCCACCATACCACCTTGTAGAGAGAACAGGGTTAGGAGAAAAGATGATGGTTCAATGAGGGATCTTCCAAAGTTAAAGATAAAAGTATCAAAGTCAGGTGAGCATTTTAGTTATTCCTATTCTCTCCCTGTCACAATAGGGTGTCACAGACACAGCACAAGGTATCGAAGGTAGGCTGTATATCCTTATGTAACAGTGGTAATTGTCAACAAATCGCATACAATTACTATAGACCAACAATTTGTCCGTCCATCCCTTGATATTTTCTGATAAATCTATAAATACAAGTACAAATAAACAGTTAAATTCTTTAGTTTTTAAAACTGATGGTAACTAAATGCTTCATTTATTTTCCGGGGACTATTTTCAGCGGTGGATTAATCCACATTTGGTGCTTTGGTGAGCATTTCTTGCAGCTTATGAAAGAACATATGCTTCATGGACAGAGGACTAAGATATCAGGTTTTGGATTTAGGATTCGGAAACACATTAATTGTTGCTTTTGGACTTTTTGTTGAATCCGTAACTTCAAAATGTGCATTTTATAAAACGTGTGCGCTGTTGATTTATGATTTTTAGTTTATATGTGTATTTGAGATTATGACATGAAGGACACAGATGATTGATAAATAAATAAACACATTTTTTAGACTATGTGAATCCTGTATTTGTATTCATACCTGAGCCGGGCAAAATGTTAATGACTCCTTTTGGAATGCCAGCTTTCGCTGACAGCTCAGCAAACTTCAGTGCCGTCAATGGAGTGACCTAAAAAAGATTTAGAAAGATGTTTGAGACACAACCTCCTCTGAGACCACAGTAAGTAGTTCAACCTTGGTCAGTGCTTTATCTTAAAAAAGGTGAATGTACCTAAAAATGAAACAGTTGATGTACTAAAACGAGAGTGTGTGTTCTCACCTGTGCGGGTTTAAGAACAAGTGTGTTTCCTGCTGCGAGGCAGGCAGCACTCTTCCACGCCAGCATCATGAGAGGGTAGTTCCATGGGATGATAATGGCACACACACTGACGCAGAAACAACACACACACACCTCTGTAAATACATTCATTATATTTAAATAATAACTTTAAAACACAGGGCAGCATTAAGTCAATTTAGAGCATTTACCCGATAGGTTCTCTCTTTGTGAAGGTCAGATTGCGATTGGGCCTCGCTTGGTTGATGGGGATCGTCTTGCCCTAAAACAAAGAACCACACGCACCTCTGATATTAAAATCAGTGTTTATCAATTATGCATAGTGTGTTTGTGTGTGTGTGCGCCTGAATGTTAACCCACGTGGATCTTGTCACACCAGCCAGCGAAGTACCGGAAGGTCTGGATGGACATGCCAACGTGTGTCTTGAGGGCCAGCGTGTACACAGCGCCTGAGTCGATGGACTCGATGGTGGCCAGCTCCTCCTCGTGCTCCTCCATCAGGTCTGCCAGCCTGGAGGAAGTCAAAGGGGAGGGTGAGGGTTTGTTCTAAAATGTTATGTTGCACAGGCATCGAATGATACTGCTAATCCAACATTTCACTGCCTGTATCAAAATAGGATATGAGGTAAAGTTAGCGGACTATCTTATTAGCTATCTGACCTATCTATTCTGGAATTATTATTTTTAACTCCTAAGTGTTGAATCTTCCTCTAGAGTCCCTTTGTCTGCTGGTAAAGGTGTTTTGAGAGCACATATGTAATGTACAAGCAGACCCGTGTTCTTCAGGCTTTGAATAATCAGGATTGATTGCTTGTTTATTTATGTAATACAACTTTAGGCCTCTATGTGGAGCTACTCACTTGAAAAGCATAGTTCCTCGGTCTCTGGGGTTCATCCTGCCCCAGGGTCCTTCATAAAAAGCTTCTTTGGCAGCAGCCACAGCCCGGTCCACATCACCCACAGAGGCGTAGGCCACCTTACAGATCACCTGGAGAAAGACATAATGGTCACACACAGTTTCAAAATAAGAACATGTTCTGTGGGTGTGGATTCATATGACCGTATGTCCATGTGACTCACCGATCCGTCAGTAGGGTTGATGGTATCGTAGACCTTGCCGTTTTCAGCATCCTCAAAGTTGCCGTTGATAAAACACTGGTATGGCATCTTCAATGTCATGTTGTTTATCTCTTTGGTTACCTGGGTGCAATACAGCAGTGACATTCCACAATCAGAAGTGTGATGAAAGACATTACAATTGTGAAGACAGTCTGATTTGGAAGTTAAATGAAAGGATCTCACATTTAAATAAATATCAGCCTGTTGAACACAGTTCGACTTCACTAAGACATCAAAGTGGGAGACTCACATAGTCGACGACCAGCTCTTCTTCCTGGTCCTCTCCCCTTAGCCTGCGGACAAACATCTGGATGAAGTCCTGGAAGGTAGTGGCCATGTACACGTCCTCGGTCTGCAGCTGGATGCCGGCACACTTCTGCTTCACCTCCTCAACCAGCCTGGACATAGAGATTTCAGATATATATTTAGCTAAATTAATTGCATTTAAAAAGTGCTTTTCCAGTCTTTATGACCCCTCTAAGGCCTTTTCACAAACAAGTCAGCATTCACCCATTCTTACAGAGACAGAGGCTGCCATACAAGGTGCCATCTGCTAAAAGAAACAAAGATCCACTCACACTCTGGTCATTTCTGACTGATTATCGCACTAGCCTCACCTGACCACGTCCATGGAGGCGGCTCCGGACTTGAAGAAGTCTGTGGTGTCCTCAACGGCGGGGACATTGCTGAGGATACCCTTCCAGATGTTCTGTGATAAAGAAAAGGATTTTAAATCAGCATCGGCTTTGGGTCAAACACCAAGTTAAAACAGTCAAGATTAATATCATCATTAAAGAGACGACAAAACTCCTGCACAGCCACAATCAGCTAAACAAAATCAAACTCCAGTAACTTGCCCTGATCTCCTCTGCTATCTTCTTCTCATCATCAGTCAGCTCCACACTGGAGCTTTCCCCAGAGGAGAAGTATTTCGCAGCAGAGATCATCTTCCCATCTTCAAACTGCAGGTTCTTCACCAGGAGCTGATGAATAAACAGGATGGATCAAATACAGGGGGGTCAACTCATTCTGTAATGGACTTATCAGCTAACAGAGGCATGAGCGTTGCTAAGCTCGCCCAGCGTTTCCTTTGTTTTGTCGTACAACAGGTGATAGAGACACATACAGCTTTCCCATCTGTTCCATACAGCACTAGCCCGTTCTTGGTCACCAGGCCGGGCTGCGATGCCCCCTCGATCTCCAGGGGCTGACCGGCTGGTGCAGACCCCCCCAACATGGACGAGCCATAGAGGGTCACAGTCTAAGGAGGGACATTAAGAGAAGCACTTAAAAAACAATATTTTGTCAGTTTGAGGTCATTATTTACTATATACTGCTGTCCAGCACATGTGTTTAAAGACAAGTTGGTCTTGTAAATTGCGACTCTTATTTCATGTCTGGTTGATAAGACATTCTTTACTTCCTTCATTAGTATTTTTGCTGATAGCATATGTTATTTTCAATTTTTTATGAAAAAAAAGTATATTAAAAAAACTACAAAAAAGTTAACAAGGTGCCAATAGATGATAGACTTGATGACCTTTAATGTCAATGCTCTGAAAAGTAATTTACATTCAATTATTAAAAACAGGATTGAAAAGAAAAGATGCTTTATTAACTGGTTTTATTGATCCCACCCTGTAAAACTGTGCATTTCAACTCATCCGTAGAATGTCAGAATCATTATCAGCCATCCAAACCTCTGTAAGTCTGACCTTGTGTGTGTGTGTGTGTTTTATTTGCATTTGTGTTCCAGAAAACACACCAAACCATCGATGACAGTGGTTGCTCCGGGGACTTTGTCATGGCCGCGGATCCAGTTGTGGATGGCTTCAGCCGGCTGGGCCATGTTGACCTGAGGGGCAGAAAGACACCGCAGTCAAAATGCTGACGACTCAGATTCCTTTTCAGATCAGGTCGTCTACATTTCTGAGAATGAGAGGGAAGCCCAACAGCTGGTGAGAGACAAGTGGAAAGCTGATGCTGGGAGAAAAAACAACGTCTGCACTAAGAATAGCACATTTTTACACAGTGCCAGCAACGTGGCTATGAGTGACAAATCAGAGAGCAGCTAAGACCGGCCCCACCTCTTTCTTTACTCTTGTAAGATAAACACTAGTCACTCTGTCCCTGGACAGAGAACAATTATCACATTTTTGAGTGATGAGAGAAAAAGGTTTAACAAGAAATAAGTTAGGGTCTAAAGGGTCTTAATGAATATTGGTATTTGACACCAAGGAACCCTGACCAAAATAGATCCAGCTTTTAGAATTCTAAAAATGTCACTCACACATACCAGAACTTTTAACCGACATACGTTGTCTGTAAATCCAGTCATCAATGTAATGCAGCTTTTTTGATTTTTGCTACATTAAGGCAGATCGCTGCAGCCACATAGTGTTGCTGCAATGCATACACTCTAGACAAGGATTCATTTATAAATGTACAAATCATTGGATTTTAATGTTAAGAACCAGGTGAGAATGTAGGAGCTCCTACGACACTAATGCCACTTTGCCCAGCTGGTGATCCAGCATGTTGGGAGTGAGAGCTCTCACCTTGGCGTTGGATTTCTTCTGAATGCCTTCATAGGTGGCTCCTTCCTCTGACTGGGGAATCCGGGGAGCCTTCCCATCAGCAATGAGCTGAACAGACTCCACCTGCACCAGGAAACAGTGTGTTTTATGGGAAAGAGTATGACGATATGTCCCGACAGGACTACTTGATAGATTGTTATATTCCAAAAAGCCTGTATGTAAATACATGCTGATAACACACTCCTCATGTGATCAAAAGGATTACTTCATGCAAAAATATTGAATTCCAGATGGTTACCATAGCCTTGATGCCCTCTGGGAAGAGGAAGCGGTTGTAAAGTGTGTCCACAGTGTCGTTGGGCTCCACAGCACACTCCCTCTGCAGCAGGATTGGTCCGGTATCCAGTCCATCATCAGCCCAGAACACTGAGAATCCAGCCTTCTTATCACCATGGATCAGGGTCCTTGTAAAACATAAAACACAAAAATCACATGAAGTTTTACAGAGATACTACAGTTTAGCACAATTCAGTTTTCACTACCTGAAACGTGAAATACAGACTAATTTTAAACTTTGATGACTGTAAAATATTTGGACAGAGCTAATCTAGCAGTTGGCCCCTATAGTCAAGATGCTAGGCTAACCACCTACTGGCTTTAGCTTTAATAATAGTTAATGGACAGACATCACAGAGTAATTACTCCCCTCATCCCACTATATCTTCTGACTTTCAATTAATTGATGCAGCTGGTAGCATGTCACCACTGCCAAACAGTTAAACATGTTGTGTTCTACCCAGACCCGGCGCCAGAACAAATCTAAAGGGAGGGCATATGATTGACATGGGAGGGCACACAAAACCGCCATGTGCTGCGGGCCTGCGGCACAATATATATCAAACAGCAAGGCCAACAGCATTGCGTAAAGACGCACACTTATCGCAAATACATACACAAATAAAGGGCAACATAGAAACCACTTTTGAAACATTGTGTGCGTGGCAGCACAGACACTGGTAAATCACGAGCAAGGCACACTGGTTAAGGATGGCAGCTTCCTCATCGTTGCACTCGGAGAGAAATAGATGGAGACGATGAACTGTTTAGCCCGCCTTGGGCATGGTTTATTTTCCTATGTGTTGTGGAAATATTTTCCAAGGCCCATAACTTTGACCCAGTTTATCAGTTCAAACTGTCCTGACTGAGCACACGCACCTCGTAACCTTGGCTGCTGTGCTCTCAGTGTTCTGTCTCCCTGTTCCTGCCTGTTGACGTCAGCTGATAGAGGTGTTATGATTCTATGTTCCTGCCTGTTGACGTCAGCTGATAGAGGTGTTATGATTTTATCTTGTTATGCAGCATGTTGATGATGCTCTCAGAACTAGCTAAACACATGGGTCTGAGGTAGAGTTCTTTAGAATTGATGTGGCAACCCACCCGTGCAGTCAGACCGTGACTGCTGTGACTTGTGATGGGAATGCTCCGGCCGTAACTCCAAATAAACCTCCAGTGTTTGACATCGAAGCTCCTGCTCCACCGTGTCTCTTGCTACACAGAAGTTTCCCTTACACTATGCACTGCAGGTGCATCCTTTCGCTCAGCCGAGCTAACTTAGAACAATATTTTTGGCCAACTCTGCATCTTTGTGCAGCGTATACTCAAACAGCGACAGGAAGAGCCCACTGCCTGACTCGGACATGCTGTGGAGTGAATCGTGGTCACCTCTGAGAGGACACGTTCCGTGCCAGCTGATCTGTGCGCACCAAAGTACTAATTTCCTTATTTGTTTCCTCGCGTATCTCTCTCTCCACAAACTCTCACATGAAATGTGTTCTTTTGATGCGGCATGTCTTAGCAGTCCTTTATCAGTCTGTAATGCGTGTTTCCAGTCGCAAAAACCTTTGACAGTAAAAGCCGCATCAGATGAAGACGTATTTACTTTAAACTGTCTACAGGGGAAACAAAAGGCTGCGTCTGCTTTTAACGAATAATCAAGCCATGGTCTTTTGTTGTACCATGCAGCGGCAAAAGTGCGCTTCTTTCATGAAAACAATCTCCCTGGATAACGATCCAGTTTCACCTGGTTGGGTTTATTAACCCCAAGATCATCTGGGGCTGTTGGTCTTTGAGCAGTTGCTGGCCCAATAGTACCTGTTGATGTGCAAGGTAGCGTCGGTAGCGTCGGGACGGGTGGCGCAGTGGTCTGTGCATCTGATCATCAGATCAAGGGGGGTGCTGGGGAACTCCAGTTCGAAAACCCGGTCCTGCCGCCACTGCGTCAGGCCGTTGTGTCCTTGGGCAAGACACTTCACCCGGGTTTGCTCCTGTGGGTATTGTCCACAGCACATGTATGATACCAATGTGTACTTGTAAAAGCGCCTCGATGACTTCGAGGCGTGAAGATGGACGGTGTGGCGCAGTGCGCTGTGCAATGATCATCAGATCAAGGGGTGAAACCCGCCGCTGCTGCGTCTGTAAAGCCGGTGTGTCCTTGGGCAAGACACTTCACCTGAACTTGCTCCTGTGGGTATTGTCCACAGTACATGACCATTGCATGTATGTGTGATGTGTATTTGTGAAGCGCTTTGAGCATCTAGAAAAGCGCTATAATAAATATAAGGAATTATTATTATTATTTGTAGTGGAGGCACCGGCACAGAGGAGGAGGAGGATGCTGGCAGGTGTGGTACAGGGTGTGGCAACGCAGGTGCTGATGGTAGGGGCACAAGGAGCTGTGCCTCGGAGGACAGCGTTGGTGGCGGCCGCCTTGATGAGTCAAGGATTGGGCTCGCTAACTCAGACCCGGTGTTTGCCGAGGTCAAGCTTGTGACATTAAGGCGTGCTGCTGCAACGGCAGGTGCAGGGTCGCCAGCAGCACCATCGGCTGCAGTTCTTTCATCGCTATTTCGTTTTAATAAATCCTTAGACCTTTTAAGCCAATTTCTGATGTCCATTTTGTAATTCAAACAGAAATGGGAGTCGACAGAATGCACAATAAACAAATCCAGAATAGGCGGCAGAGTGTGACGCTGTGAACAGACACAGGAATTTATTTGACGTAGCCTGCGATTATAGTGTTTTGTTACTATCTGACATCCCATAAATCATAGCATAAAAGTTCACAGTTTATTTATAATTTAAAAAAAATAATATATATATTTTTTAAATGTTATAAATAATAAAAAACGTGTTTATTGGGGGAGGGCAGGAATGTCAAATGGGAGGGCCTGGCCCCCTCCCACGGCGCCGGTCATGGTTCTACCGTTGCAAACAAACAGAAGCTATTTATTTAGACAGTGCTAAAAGAAACAGATAGATAGTAAGGGTGGAGGAGAAATAGACTAGCAAGAGGGAGAGATAAGGAAACCAGTTTGTCAGCGGTTTTGGGTCAAACAGAACTGGTTTAAACTTCCTTTACACACAACTCTACACAGACCGAAAGCAGCAAACACCCTTTAGCTCCACACTGAAACCGGAAAACAGAGGGCATGGGAACTATTGACTTTTATTTCTCTGAAGTCCAATTCACAAACTATTAAAGAGTAAGCTAGCTTGTGTAACTTTTGCGTAACAGCTGTGTTAAAGCAAAAGGGATAGTTACAGGCTAACATTAAGTTGAGAACTAGAGAAGACTCATAAAGCTATCACATTTAGCCAGTGATACAAGATAAAGTTAGCTAACACAATATCGAATATCGATCAGGGGTTAGTTAAAATTTGCTAAAATTATCTACCGCAGGCTACTGGTCATACCAGAATATTTGTATGCCAAACAATGTGGTATTTAATGTCACTGTTTATGCTATCTGAACATACACATTTTAGCCTGTCTTTTGATTGGAATAATTTATAGCAATTTTTGTTTTTAATTTCATTTTATTAATTCTATATACATGTATTTTCTCTTTTTGTGTTTATTCGTCTCGATGTTTTTGATAGATAGTCAAAAATGTCCAAGATCTGAATAGTGTTTTGTAAAAATGTGGATTAAAACTGTATAAAAAGTCAATCTATAACAGCTTCTGGCAGACAAACAATTGCTAACCAATCCAAAAATGGGATACACTGCCATTACAGGCGACCAAACAAAACAAAACATTACATTGTTTTGTATTATGCATTTCTCTAGGTTTGAAAGTTATAACATTTCTATAATCGAATTTCACAATTCAACAAAACGTAATCATATAAACTCTTTTAGTTATATTTTGTTTCAATAAGCGTTTAATTCTGGCCTCACATTGGCTGTGACCATGAGGTTTCTTAACACTTGTAATACACATGTCTGGTGTTCCTGTGTATATTAGCATTTGATAACAGCATGGTGCTACTGTGACCATTGTCAGGTTATTATCATATGGCTGTTACGGGTTGTAATTAACATGTCTAATGTCTGTTTTTTGATCCCATATGGTTTTACACGTTGGTGCAATTATTCTTGAATTCTTTGACTCTTAAATCAATAGCACAACCTTGTTTTAACTTTCACATGTGTTCATTTCTCACCAGAAGATGATTTTATTGTGGACTTTCCCCAACATAGTAATTTAAAGACAATTTATTATAAAAAAAAGTTGCTTTACTGATAACCCAGACTTGTTTGCGCCTAATGACTTATAGGAATGTGAACGTCGCTGTTGTCATTTCTTTACCACTGATAATCTATGTGGGCAGTGAGCCAAAAGCACAGAAAAGCAGTGATACTGTCATGTTGTCAATATTATTTACTGTCTGCTTCCTATTAAAGGCCTGCCCGATGTGTGATATCAAAGATATATTATTTTAGGATATTATCACCCACTCTTCCCTCACCCCTTCCCCTCCCCTCTTCCTCACCAGTTGATGGCCGACGCTCCTCTATGCAGGGGCAGGATAGAGGGGTGGTAGATGATGGAGCCGTGCTTGGGGTCATCGATTACGTTCATGGGGATGAACTGGGAGCAGAAGGGCATGACGTTGAGCTCGGCGCCCACAGCCTTGTACGCTTCCACCACCTCTGGGATGGGCTTCCCCTTGACTCGCCACCGTGGGAACTTGAACACCGGCGTCCCGTCCTTCTCTGCCGCCACCGCTGAAAGAGTAAAGGAGAATTTATAAGTATAGTTCAGAAACCTGAAATAAATTGCAATGAGAATTTTGGAGTTCATGGTTGGAGCCCTAACCCTAAAAGCAATAGTGTTTAAATTGATTTCCTAGCTTATTTAGAAATAATATCAGCTCATTGGACTAGCTCTATTCCACACTTCAGTTTATTTATAATGTCTATAATTGATCAAACTTGATCAAATTTCATAAGTTAGGACCTTTTTGGAAACTTTGCAGGATTTAAGATATGAGATTTGACAGTCTGAATTGATATTATAAAACACTATAAGATATTGTTGAATCTTAACTATTCAAAATATTGTAGGAAGGTATATCTGTTTTGATACACCATAAGAAATATATTATATTTTTAACAGAACATTCCTAAATGAATATCTTATCAATATCAACATTTTTTTATTATTCTTATCTGTATTTTTATTTTTCATTGCATGAATAGACACTATAGTAGATTGTTCATATCCTAAAGAATCAACCAATACAAACTTACTGCTTGAATAACAGACAAACGCTTAATATGCATTTTGTGTCTCTAAGTACTTTTTCAGTATTGACCTCCCTCACTTGTTGTTTAGTAGGCAGGATAGCTTAAAGGTACAGTGAATAAGAAAGGAAATAGTTCAATATTGGCTTTAAACCCTTAGAGTAAAGTAAGATGGTCAAGAGGCAGCGGAGGATAGCTGCTGATGAGGATTTTTCCTGGAAAGATTGCATCATATCAAAGAGTACGGCTCGATTGTAGACTTTTCACCTCAGAGCTGCATCTCCGGGCCACACAGGGCCTCTCCCCACACAGACAATGGAGCCACTATAGCGCAGCTAATGCAGGGTAAAGGCCCGTCTTTGTGCAGGGGCACTGTGGAGGACCCAGGACGGAGGATCATCACAGGCCGGCACATCCAACATTTTCTTTCCAATTATTTCTAATGCAAACTCAAAACATTGATTCCTTTCCATGTATTTGTTATCTCTCAATGTCTAATTAAAATGGGACCAGGAGCTATTTATACACAAGGACAAATGTACGTTGTTAATTATTGTGTTAAATAGGTCTTTATTTGTTATATTGACTATTTACTATTCAGCTATAACTGTGCCAATAAGCAAATACATTTGTCTGGTTGAAAAACAATATCACATATTGTTTTAAAAGGAATTTAAAGATCCTAATCATAATAAACTCATCTAACACGAAATGGCTGTGTGGAATTCTAGACTGCACACAGCTGTCACCCTGCCCTGTTTTCCAAGAGACTGTTGGCTTTGAGGTGACAGATAGACAGAAACAACACATGGGAGAAAACTCACCCAGCGGGTCTGCCTTGCCATCCTTGTCGGGGACCGTGAACACACCCACCACCTTGTGCCCCTGCTTCCTCAGGTTGCTGTACACCTCCTGGCCGAACAAGCTCTGGCCGATTATAGCTAGTTTCAGCTTATTCTGGTAGTAATTCTGAAGGTAGAGAGTACACAAAAACATTAGTTTCAGCTTCACCCAGTGTGAATCTGCATTAGTTGTCTCATTCAAGCCACAGCGCTTTAATAACTGTGTGTGTACAAAGGGCTTTTGCTCAGGAGAACAGGATTAACAACACATTTTCTTGAACTCTACTCTAAAAATGTTATGCAACTGTAATTATCCATTGATCCCCATGACATATAAATCCACCCAATGCACCTTTAATACAGGAACTAAAGTTGAGCAATGCCACACCTTCAGTTATTCATCAAAAGAACCAACACTGCAAACAACTTCATAACTGGCTACAAAGACTTACTTACTGGTGCTACACAAGTATCATTTAATTTGTGATTTATATGTAAAAATGTTTTGATGAATCAACTAATTGTTTGGTCTACAAATTTCAGATTAATGGTTGTGTCTGACACACAGTCCCATCCCAAAGTTATTAACTTTGTGTGCGATTTACAAAGATTGAAACACATGAAAAACTGTAGTTAAAGGTTTGTTTTTGTTTGCACTTTAAATAAGCAATTAACTCATTTTTTAAATGGTTATACATTTTTCACCTTATTAGCAAGAAATTAAATGAATTGTCAGCCTTATATAAAACATATATGAGTGCATTTTAAAAGCGTGAACTGAACGAGATAGGGGTGGGATTGAGGGGGTGCACATTCTTGCCTGTCCCAGGACCCTTCAAATTACGATTCCACCCCTGGCCCAAATGTCATTCAATCTGTCAAATTGCTCAAAGCCAGCTCTGAGAAAAGCTATTGGTTGACACACAGTACACAGCCCTAATCTAGAGTGAGAGAAATTCAAGTGGCCCGCTCCCATCTGACTGTGACAGCACATGTGTGAGAGAAGGAGGTTTCAGGTTTCCCATGCTCAGATTAATGGTCCTGTCGAGTACTCGAAGCTGACATTGGATTTAGAAACGTGATTCATGATGTATTCAAAGTTATATATTCCAACCAGCACACCGTGGAAATGACAGTGCTACAACCTCAAAGTAATCACAATGAATGGGTAGCTGTTTGCAGCCCAGCATGATCGTATCTAAGCCGCTGTCGGTACAGTGGAGCTCATATGCTGATGCAACTCCACCAGATCTTGTACAGTAGCAGTGAGAGAGTGGAGCGCACAGTAACGTGGCACTGATACACCATCCATGTCTCTGTTTTTTTTTAAATATGGTAGCTAATGGAGTGACTATTTACAACATGGACATGAACTGTGACTCAATTAACCGTAATCAGAGTCGAGCCTGGCTCAGTCCTCTACACTACGACCTGACATGCGTTCAGTATTCACTGGTATGTTTTTATCAATGCAAGTATAAAAGGCACCATTCAATCTTTGGTGCAGAATAAGAAGCGTTACTCACGGACGAGGTGGAGAATTTCCTTAAGACTTGACTCGCTGTCCACAACATAATGGCGGTGTTTAGTGTATTATATAAAATATAAATGTTGCAGAATCTGCTGCTGAGCTATGTGCTGCTGGCCACACACACACACCTTCCTCTATATGTGTGTGTGAGTGTGTGGTCAGAGGAGTGGCCGTTGACAGGGCTCGCCACAACCAGCTTATACTCGACAGCAGCAGCCTGAGTACGTGCACCGTACGTGCGCGCTCACGCGGCGCTTATAACGCTTATAACGTATGTTTGCCAACGCTTCATCCATGCTATCACCTCGAATGCGCGGTCATGTGTGGGAATGCATAACGTCTTAAACTGACTGTATTTTCACGAGTTTATAAAGGATTTCTGCAGAAATGCAAACAAATGGAGTCAATCATTGGTTATATAACATATTTCTTGAGAGATTTTAAAGATGAAATATTAACTTAAAACATTTTTATACTCGTATAAAACAAATACAAACAGCTCAGCAAGACAGAAGGGTCTTTAAGCAGACATTAGCCAGGTGGTTTTTTATATATATTTGAAATATTTTTCCTCTGAGATTAATGAAAATATATTAAGAACATGTCAAACCTGTTAAGCCCTGAGCCTGTGTTTCAGGTCTCAGGCTCGAAAATGACATTCCCAGAACAAATGACCATATCTTCCCTTCTAAAAGGGTTAAATTAATAATATTTTTTCTCAAAGTAATGATAAACCTGTCAGAATCAATATAGATGTTTTTTATTTTAAAGAAAATTCAGATTGAACATGGTAAAAAACTGTAAATTATAGTGTCCGTCCAAAAGACATGTTGTACTTATAGTGAAAACTAACCTTGGATGATGGGTTAGTAGACTAAAGGCTTTAGGAATCCAAAGTACAACATATAATAAGTACCCTGTATCAAGATTGATTCAAAACAAGTGATATTTGACCTTTTTAGACAGATTTAGCAAAAAAACCCTCTTCTGGGGCCATTTGGGTGGATTTTCCTTATCTCTGGCCCCCCTTCTTCGATTTTGACATGTGACATCTCTTTCTGACCGTTAGAGCCAGAGCCCTAGAGATACTAAGGGCCCTTCTCACTTCGGTTAAATTGAATCCTTGCATCCCTCACTTGCGTCGTTTCCCTGTGACTAGTCCCTCCCACCAGGGAAGCATGGAGAGACGCAAGGAAACCACGAGAAGCAGGGAAATTAGTTTTAAGAGCAATGGGACGTCCTTTCCTCCGAAGCCTCACGTGAAGCGACGTCCGTTTGTGATGACGCTGCACAGCTGATCGTCTGACAGCAGCTTTGTCCCCGTTATTTCCACACACACCCTCGCCTCTTTTAGTGCAAATCTACTGACACAAACATTTGTATCATCTGTTGTAGACCCAAATAAATAAAATAAAATAAGAACTCATTCTCAAAAAAGATAAACGCTATTCTTAATGTATTAACGAACATTAGTTGGATTAATATTGATTAGAGCAGTGGTTCCCAAACTTTTTGTGCCCAAGGCACACCAAAGGACAAGTAAAAATCTCAAGGCACACCTATTGTGCAAAATAGCCCTTATAACACGTGTTATCACTGATATCATGTAAAATATCTGTAAATGTGCATAATTATTTACTAATGCCAAATAAAATGTGACAAAGACAACTATATTACTCATGAAATATTTATTAACGAAATATTTCAGAAATTAATTTGAAACGTTATCAAATTAGGCTTCATCAAAGCAGCAACACACTCATTTAAACCAGACAGGTCACAACATTAAAAATGAGACAAAGGAAATTCAGCACAGAGAACTGTCAATGCAAGGAAGCTGCATTATCCATGGTCCTGAACTACAAATTATAAATGTAACATTTCAGCAGAGATGGGGTCGTTACTAAAAAAAAGTAATATATTACATATTACATATTACTTTAAAAAAGTAAAAAAAGTAATATATTACACTACTTCGTTACTCTCTACATAAAGTAACTCGTTACTTTACTCGTTACTTTACTCGCAGGGCCGGCCCGCCCCTCCCTGCAAGCAGATCACGCAGACTGCTAAAGTTTCAAATGTTCTCTTTAGTTCAGTTTCCATTGTCGCATAAGACTGATCCAGATCCTGAATGTTTTCATCTGACCATGGCTGTTCTCTGTCTCCTGCTATCTGTATATTTTGTGCAGTCTATCTCTGCTCACTCTGTTGCGTCGGTGTGTTCTCCTGCGTGTTGGCCATGTGTTGCACTGGAACCAGACACCGCAAAGACTTCAGCCGAGCACGTACGAACTGCGCATGCGTGAGTGGCAATAACTCTCCTTACCAGCAGGTGGCGGTAGTGTGTATTCGTCATTCAAAACAGGCAACAACCGGAAGACAGAGAAGAAGAACAGACTGTGATATAAACAAACAACAAATAGCGTGTGTGGTAGCTCCACCTTAGCATGTGTTCTTTGCAGGTGCTTGTTGAGGTTTGACGTGGTGTTTACAGCAGTGGATAACAGCTTCTGGCCTGGACACAGTTTGCACCTCACCGTCACATTCCTGACTATTCTTCGGATGAACTCAAAATAATGGGCATACCTCCACCCCTCGAGAGTTATCGCTGACTCAGCCATGTGTATGCAGCACTGCACGTGGAGATGTGGACGCGCAAGTCGCGCAGATTACGTACATATAAACCTACAAAGTACTGATATAGTAAATTAATTTATTTTTGTGTAGTTGTATATTGCAATAATAAGGTATGGTTGTCACAAAATCCCACGGCACACCCGGACTTGCCTCACGGCACACCAGTGTGCCGCGGCACACCGTTTGGGAACCACTGGATTAGAGTGCACAATAGAAATAAAATTATCGAGAGAAGAAAAAGAGATATATTATCTATCAAAACCCAGTTAGATTAACATTCATTGGATTGCACACTTTGTTTGTTTGTTTGGACATGTAGCAAATTAACATTTTAAATAGCACTTAATGACTGATTGAATGGAAATGACAATAAATGAAAATGTAAAACGAAAAAAGCGATCATGAAAATGTTTCCAAAAAATGAATAAAATGATTTGTGACCACTTTGTTGTTCAGATATATCACATATTTGTAACTAAATGATACATTAATTGAAACAAAACACGGTATAAACTGAGGAGTGAGTCCCGTGAGGTTCATGTATTTTCTTCACTCCGCTGGGAAACTGCTCTCATGTCAAGAACATAGACTGTATATATAAGAAGCGTCAGATCAGTGCATGCACTGCATCGTCCAATCAGTGAGCGATACACAGTAATGGGGCGGGGCGAGTGTCTGAGGATTTCATCGAAGGATCTGGTGGTTCCTCGATTATAGCTCTCCATTATCGCTCCTCGATCCTCCGGCAAAAATAAGGCCACTGGGACCATAGATATATATAAACACTAGATGACTCACCCGCGCTGCTGGCCAATGGAGACCGACGTTGTCACTTGGCCGCCATCTTGCCACAGGCAGTTCTCTCATTCATAACATTATGTAGACCCTCCAGAAAAACGCGATTCTGCGATCGCAGAAATTACCGCATAATCAGCAAAATGGCGCATATTTTTAAAAAGCCGCATATTTATCAAAAGGCCGCATAATCCCCGCATTTTTCCACACAAAGTTGAAAAAAAAGAAGTGAACTCGTCTTGACGTGAAGTGATGACGATGCGCGACGTCATCAGCTCGCGCATCACAGAAGGTAAACAACACCGTAGAGTGAACGTGTGGAGCTCACACGAGTTTCTCTTCACCAAGATGAAAAAATCTAATCCATCTCATTTACCGACGAACATTTCTGCTAAAGACCGGGCAAAGCAGTACCCCGATGTCTGGGGGGAAACTATTCTGCACCCCGTGCAACTGTGTTGGAGCATAAGAGAACATCGACGGTGACGACCCACTTTGATTCATTCAAACATTCGAACATGCTTTCTGCTGCTGCGGACAAGAAAGCCAAACAACTCACGTTCACCGAGACATCGACCTCCAAAACCCTTTCGAGGGCTACACGAAACGAAGTGAGTAGCCTACAAGACTGAAGCTGGTCAGATAACGAACGAGTAAATGAAAACAGAATGAGGCGGAGAAGTGTGTGTGTGTGTGTGAGAGAGAAAGTGTGATTAAAATAGCCCAATTGCTTTTACAATAAATAAACATTGAATGTGTTTAATTGAATAGTAAAGGGGTTTAACGTTAGTGGCAGGTTGTGTGTGAGAGAGAATAAATAAATAAGACAGTCCAATATTTATTTTTTCCGCATATTTCGCAACTTTCCGCATATTTCGCAACTCCCCGCAATTTCACCGCATAAAATCACATAAAACCCCGCATGTTTGATCGCATAATCAAGGATTTTAGCCCGCATAATCAAGGATTTTAGCCCGCATAATCAAGGATTTTAGCCCGCGTTTTTCTGGAGGGTCTAATTATGGTTTACTATTTAAATAACCATAGCTTGCTCAATTTTCAACCAATTTTCAAAAGGTTTGGTTTTTTATAAACATCAAAGATGTAGTTATGATACTGCATACTTATAATCATGGACTTTCATATGAAAATAACATTAATCAGATAAAGCAATAGCTATATACACACACAAACACACACACACACACACACACACACACACACACACACACACACACACACAAGGTATTTATATTAAATATTTGCCGGTGTATATATTTCCATTTATTTTATTATATTGTTAATATTTAAAATAAATTATAAAATTAAAATACATTTATATTTTATATATAAAAATCGGTCTCATGTTACCACTCTGTAAGCCAAGAGTTGTTAATTTAGCAATGCCTTAGCTTGAAGAACAGGGACACAACTAATGACAATAGCATATGTTGGTATATTATTTAGATATTCACACCTTTATAAGAAGAACCAAACCAACATAAAATGTGCTCACAGTTCTGTCTAATTTATCACAATTATTTTTTACATGAGATCTTCATATCATCCTAGTTTTGTATTTAGTTTCTAGATTTGTAAACAAATCCAGAACCTTTGAAATATGTGATTGAAAAAAGACCAAGAATAATATAAACTGTACCATGTGTCCTTCTGTAGTCCATTTGTGGTTTGTCTTGTCTCACCCCAGCTGATATATCACAAAATCTACTTTTTAAATTGTTCCCTATATTGCCCCTATGCCCCTGTAAGGTGTCCTTGGGTGTTATGAAAGGCGGCCCCCCAAAATAAATGTATTATTATTATTAAGAAGAACAACTTGGTGTGGTGTGGAGGGGATGTAGGAAGCAGGAGCAGGTGGGGAGAGATGGGGCTTCAAGGTTCAAGGTTATTTGTTTTAAATGTGTCTTGGAGATAAGGACCAGCTGCACACAATAAAATACAGGATAACACAAAACCAATAAGACACACGGTGACACATGGCACACCAACAATCAATCATCGTCCAGCCTCAGCTTTGGTATTCTTTCACAACCATGTTATGGGTTTATTAGACTGAGCAAACATAAACATATGTGGTGATCCCACGGGTTCTTGTTTGCAGACAGCGGCGATTGGAGCATCCGTAGGCTGCACAAAAGTCCGGCATAGTCAGGTACTTCTGTAAACACAAAGCCAGCAAATTCCTGTATCATAATGCAAGATGTTTTTAACAAGCCAAACCACTTGGAAGAAATCATGTGTAACTTAAGTTATGTTGAAAAGAAAGAGCAGTTCTGCCTCTCCCACTGGTGTAAAGTTGCTGGGTGAACTTTGTAATACTAGGTCTCACTCACAGCCTCTTGTTATTAGCCAGCTAATAAATACAACCACATATACACAGAAAAGCTGCAATTTCAACATGTCTAAGCATCCTGTTTCATAGCCATGCTAATAATGTTTCTAATAAACCAAACCGTTTGTAAATCAGTCAAGATTTCAGAGAGTTAAGAGTATTTTTGTGCAGATCACTCACCTTACAACAGCTACCATAACGCAAGATGGCGGCCGGTCAGCTACGCTGGAAAATCTCCCATGAGCCATTCTAGTGTCTATATATCTATGGCTGCTTCTCATGTCGACTATCTTAATTTCCTCGCTCCTCGGTCCTCGGTCTCACCGGAAGTTGATTTGCCTGCGCCATCTTGAGTACCGTCCCATGGCTCTTATTTCTGCCGGAGGATCGAGGAGCGAGGAGCGATCATGGAGGAGCGATAACCGAGGAACCACCAGACCATCCTCCGATGAAATCCTCAGATACTCACCCCGCCCCCTTACTGTGTATCGCTCACTGATTGGACGAGGCAGTGCATGCACTGATCTGATGCTTCTTGACATGAGAGCAATACCCCAGCGGAGTGAAGAAAATACATGAATATCACGGGACTCACTCCTCAGTTTATACCGTGTTTTGTTTCAATTCATGTTTCATTTAGTTACAGTTACATGTGATCTGAACAAAAGTGGTCAAAAATCATTATTGGAAACATTTTCATGATCGCTTTTTTCGTTTTACAGTTTCATTTATTGTCATTTCCATTCAATCACAGCTGAGGCATTAATCAAACTATTGTTCGTTTAAATACATTTTAAGAATGGCGTTTATCTTTTTTGAGAATGACTTCTTATTTTATTTCATGTATTTGGATCTACAACAGATGATACTAATGTTTATGTCAGTAAATGTGCACTAACAGAGGCGGGGGTGTTTGTGGAAATAACGGGAACAGAGCTGGCTGCTGCCAGACGAACAGCTGTGCAGCGTCATCACAAACGGACGTCGCTTCACGTGACGCTCTGGAGGAAAGGACATCCCACTGCTCTTAAAACTCATTTCCCTGCTTCTCGTGGTTTCCTTGCGTCCCTCCATGCTTCCCTGGTGGGAGGGACTAAACGCAGGGAAACGACGCAAGTGAGGGAAGCAAGGATTTCATTTAATCGACCTGAGAAGCAGCCTATGACTGGGACGCTACTCAAGATGGCGCAGACAAATCAACTTCCGGTGAGACCGAGACCGAGGAACGAGGAAATGAAAAATAAGAGAAGTGAGAAGGGCCCTAAGGGTTAAGACACTCCCATAGACCTCCGTTGTAAAAAATGGCGGCGCCTACTTCCGGGGTATGGACATCGAAATAGTTCCAAATATTGTCATTTGGGCGTTGGACCTCATTCACTTACGGCGCGTCGATTAGTTCCAGAGGTAAGTTGCTGAAATATCGAACTCTTTTGAATTGTCAACTGTCTATATTGTGTCAGAGGCCCTTTATGGTGCTTATACTGGTCTTCATTTGTATATGCACAGCGCAATTATCTATATTTTATCTTGGTTGTTACAACCAATTTTGCTAGCATTGCCTGCTAGTTAGCTAGCGCAACTTCGTCAGCTTTGAAGGTAAGATTTCAGTAATGAATCGCTAGCAGCTTATATATCAATGATGCTGGGTAACTAACAAGCAGGATTTAGATTGATTATGTGTTTTTATTGTTATTTTGGTTTTTATCTGCTGAACCTGACCGTGTTAGCCATCCTTAGTCAGCTTTTTCTGTATGATATGACTTAACTGCTAGCACTAGTAGAAACGAGGTGGCGTTTGTGATAAATATTTCATTTAATATTTAATTGAATTTTGGGATATACTAACATTTCATTATGTGACATGTTGACTGTACTTAGTTTTTTTGTTGTACTGTTCCGTGTTAACTCATCTGTACTGTACAACTAGCCTAGCGCTACTTTTTAATGCTTGATGGCACGACGCTGAAGTTGGCTTCCGATTCAGAGCATCCGATTCGGCAGTTAAGGGGAAAGTTAAAGGTGGGGTAGGTAAGTTTCAGAAACCGGCTCGAGATACACTTTTTGTTATATTCCATGGAATGCTCTTAACATCCCGATAGCAATGAATATCTTAAGTGCTTTGACAACAAATCCATAAAAAAAATTCATCTGTAGAAGCCGTAATAGTAGGCTTGTTTGAGACACATTGCGGCTCGCCTCGAAAGTAGACGAGAGTAGCCGATCGCAGCCGGGGGAGGTGTCAAAAAGCTCGTCTTAAGTCGGACAGCTCGGATTCGGAGTCGGCTTGACTGGCTGGGTTTGCAATGGCGGAAATTGCGTTGGCGTTTTTCGTTGCAGATGAAGTGGATGCAATAGAAATCCCACATGTATTGTATGGAGAATGACATGACTTTATTGTTATTGCACATATTACAGGTACTGAGACAACAAAATGCAGTTTAGCTTCTAACCAGGTGCAACAAGCAGTGAAGTGGAAAGTAATGTAGAACAATCTACAGAATAACATATAGAATGAATTGAATGATGAATAAACAGTGGGGTATGAATACACTAGATATCAGCCTGTGAGCAGTATGAACAGTGTGTATGAATATGCTAAGATATATAAAGTATGAAAACGGTAAGCAGTATAGTATAAAATATATAGATATTAATTTCATGATGATAAACATTGTGGAACAATGATGAAAAATGGGAATGGATGTGGCGACGTAAAACTGACACAAAACAACAACAAACTTTTGCCAGCCAATTGGAGAGTTTCATCAGCAGCACGTGGTAAAAACCAACAATGAGCGCTCCGCTCGAGATACCAGCGAGCCGTTTCACATCAAGCATTTCGCTTCCGCAGCTCGTGGAGAGCAACTGCGCCAACTCGCCTCGCTCTCAAGGCTGCGGGCGTCTTTGTCCCGCGAGATTTCAAAGTCTCATGTGGGCGAGCCTCCAAAGCAAGTCCGACAAAATGACTAACCATCATGCAACGCACTAGCAAGAGTTAATCGCAACTGGTCTTGCTTGTCTCAAACAAGCCTACTGTAAAAAGTACAACCAATCCGTTTAGCCGGCCCGGCTAAACGGATTGGATGGCCTACCTGCCTGTCAGCCTTCCATCGGGGCACAAACTCAGGGGCGGACTGGCCATCGGGACGTTCGGGACGAATCCCGGTGGGCCGGTACTGAAGTGGGCCGGTCGGACGATGTGGGCCGGCCGGTAACCGGCAGGGCTCGACATTAAATGGCCCGCTGGCCCGGAAGCACTAGACACCCCGGGCCAGCATAACGTATTTTCCACTTGCCCGCTTGGGCCACTAAAAATATTGCTTTAAAAAAATGTTTTCTGTGGTATTGGTGTCTTGACTAGCAATTTAGTTAAATTGTTTCGTTTATTAACGCTACAGCATAGCGTTCCGTGAGTCGGTTGTCGTTGTTGGGTGAAAAATAAACAGCTGTTTGCTGCGGAGCGCAGCACGAGCAGGCTCCCGTGAGCGGGAGCGCGCTCCTTCACTACAGACTATCGCGCCACCTAACCATTCGCCAAATGTTTTTAATACTAGCGGTAACCGGTCAAGCGCCGTGCAAAAAACAATCTTCAAATAAAAGAAAGTCACCGGAGGAGTTAAAGGAGAGTGACAGGGAGTATGAGAAGAAGAGGGAGAGAAAGTTTCAGCCAGCTTGATCGATGGAGTTGGCTTCTATAGAGTGGTGCAGTCAGGGGCGCCGCCAGGGATTTTGGGCCCCATGAAAATATATCACATTGGGCCCCACCACCAGGCACAGGCCACTTTGTTTATAAATTACCTCGAGGGCCGTACCAAATGGTCTAGCGGATTGTATACGGCCCAGGGGCCGGAGGTTCCCCACCCCTGCTTTAATATAATAACATTAGTATTAATATCATAACCAACATGTCGGTGATTAACATTTTGTTTACCTAATACAGACTGATCACTCAATGCTTCAAACAGCTCCCGGAATCGTAAGTTCTAATATTACACTAGATAGTAAACTAGAATGCTTTTCAGCCATTAACCTTGAACAATTACATTCAATGATTCTCTCTTCTAAACCATCAACGTGCATGTTAGACCCAATTCCAACTAAGCTGTTGAAGGAAGTTTTTCCATTAATTAGCACTTCTTTATTAAATATTATGAATATGTCTTTATTATCAGGCTATGTTCCACAATCATTCAAAGTAGCAGTGATAAAACCGCTTCTTAAAAAGCACAACCTCGATCCAGAGGTTTTAGCCAACTATAGACCTATTTCTAATCTTCCGTTCCTCTCAAAAATTCTTGAGAAAGCGGTCGCAAAACAGTTGTGTGATTACTTAAAAAACAATGATTTATTTGAAGATTTTCAGTCTGGCTTTAGAACACATCATAGCACAGAGACAGCTCTGGTTAAAGTCACAAATGATATTCTAATAGCCTCAGACAAGGGACTTGTCTCTATTCTTGTTTTGCTCGATCTTAGTGCTGCATTTGATACTATCGACCATGATATCCTATTGCAAAGACTAGAGCACTTAGTTGGCATACAGGGAACTGCTTTAGGCTGGTTTAGGTCCTATCTATCTGAACGCTCTCAGTTTGTACGTGTTAACGATGAATCTTCCACGCAAACCAAAGTTAGCCATGGAGTGCCACAGGGCTCAGTGCTCGGACCTATTTTGTTCACATTATATATGCTTCCGTTAGGCAATATTATAAGGAATCATTCTGTAAACTTTCATTGTTATGCGGATGATACTCAACTATATTTATCAATCAAGCCTGATGAAATTAATCATCTAAATAAAATTCAAGACTGCCTTAAGGACTTAAAAACGTGGATGACCTTAAACTTTTTGATGTTAAACACGACCAAAACTGAAGTTATTGTACTTGGCCCGAAGAATCTACGAAACAAATTATCTAAAGACATACTAACTATGGATGGCATTAATTTGGCCTCCAGTGAGACTGTAAGGAATCTTGGTGTTATATTTGATCAGGATTTATCCTTTAACGCCCACATAAAATCAATTTCAAGGACCGCCTACTTCCATCTACGTAACATTGCAAACATCAGGCATATCTTGCCTCAAAACGATGCAGAGAAACTAGTCCATGCATTTGTTACTTCTAGGCTGGATTATTGTAACTCTTTATTATCAGGGAGTACTAAGAAGTCAATCAAGTCGCTTCAGCTGATTCAAAATGCTGCGGCTCGTGTACTAACCAGAGTTAGGAAAAGGGACCACATTACTCCTGTTCTGGCTGCCTTACACTGGCTCCCTATAGAACACAGGATAGAATTTAAAATTCTTCTTCTCGCCTACAAAGCCCTTAATGGGCAGGCGCCATCTTACCTTAAAGAACTCATTATACCCTACTGTCCTACTAGGGCATTGCGTTCCAAGAATGCAGGGTTGTTGGTTGTTCCTAGAATCTTTAAAAGTACAATGGGAGCCAGAGCCTTTTCTTATCAAGCTCCACATTTGTGGAATCAGCTTCCAGTTTGTGTTCGGGCGGCAGACACCCTATCCGTTTTTAAGAGTGCGCTTAAGACCTTCCTTTTTGATAAAGCTTATAGTTAGGGCTGATTAGATTCAGCCCCTAGTTTTGCTGATATAGGCTTAGTTTGTCGGGGGACATCTTACTTCTTCCTTCTCTCTGTCTATACCCGTGTACACTCATGTTCCGATTAACCCAGCTTCCCCAAATGTCTTTCTTTTTGGTGTCTATATACGCTGGGATCCGGAGTCATGGATGATCCTGCGGTCCTGTGTCCTGGATCGCGAGCGCTGGATCTTGAGTCGTGGCTGTGGTCCTGGATCATAGGTCCTGGATGGATATCCTCGTGGATTCATCTTCCTATTATACACACATGCATTTCCAAACATTTGGACTACCTATGTTGCAAATGTATTATCTTTTCAATTTACACACGGCATCTATTGCACGTCTGTCCGTCCTGGGAGAGGGATCCCTCCTCTGTTGCTCTCCCTGAGGTTTCTCCCATTTTTCCCTTTAAACTGGGTTTTCTTTGGAAGTTTTTCCTTGTACGATGTGAGGGTCTAAGGACAGAGGGTGTCGTATTGTCATACTGATATTCTGTACACACTGTGAAGACCACTGAGACAAATGTAACATTTGTGATATTGGGCTATATAAATAAACATTGATTGATTGATTGATTGATTGATTGATTGATCATCCTAAATAGACTAAAAGCAGTTATTTGTTTTATATGATCAAATCTAAACAATTATGGTTTTCTATCTGTGTTTTTCATCTTTGTTTTACTTTTATGTATGCACCTCGACACCAAGTCAAATTCCTTGTACGTGTCAACCTACCTGGTAATAAACCCGCTTCTGATTCTGATCTCACTAAGATTTATGGAATAATAGTTTATTTATTTATTTTTGATTGATGAAATAGAGCTTGTCCTTTGTCTATTTCTACATAAGCTCCCACCTTCACTTCCCTTGATTCACAATTCCTCTTTTTAATATATATATATATTGTATTTTCCACGGTGGTGTTGCCACTATTACTTAAGTAAAATGCATGAATACTCCCACTTCTTTTGAACAACTAAACCTTTAGTCTACCTCAGAAAAACTCAAAAACCCACAGTCATTGAATTGTTTCTGTATAATAGACATGAATGAAAACATTGATTTCCAGTCAATTCCATATTTACAATAAATTACCTAATCAATGTATCATGATCTGGAATAATAGATCAGATGCTACTGAATGACCCAAACATAAACTGTACTGTACAGTAGATACACCGTTATTATTTTATATTGATCTGTCTAACTTCTTTAAATATTATATACATATACACCGAGTGGCACATTTTACAGTTAAAAAAACATTAGTGTGTTATCATGGCACTTCTAAATGACCTCAAACCTTGTTTGGCGATTCTGTACTACAATTTTCAGGTGACGCATACACCGTTATAACTGGAATAAACTAATATAAACCTGGCACATTTATTAGTCTGGATCTGCTTTAAAAGTCGTTTCTAAAAACATCAAATTGGTTCATAATTGTGCAAATTAGAATCTGAATTGTCTTTACTGAGCTTTGTTAAAGATGATCCAGAAGGTAACACTGCTTTCTGACCTGTATGTTTTTACTCATGAAAGTGTTCGAATGCTTCTGGAATATTACAGGAATTCAAGTATTGCATCATTGTTGTGACTCGACAGATATGTTAGGTTTAGTTATGTTTTTATTTTGAAAGTAATCTTTCCTGTCATTTCAGATCCCACAGTTCCTGTCTTTGTGTGTTTCCCGCCAGTGAGATTGCTTGGCCCTGCCCTGATTGTTTTCACCTGTGCCCATCCCCCTCACCTATATATAGCCCTGGTGTTTCTCTGTTCCTTTGTCAGTTCGTTATGTTTCATGTCGTGAGCACCCAGGCCTTTTGACTCCTGATACCTACCTTGGGATTTAGACCTTTTGTCAAGTGAGTTTTTGTGTTGCTGTACAACTTTGTTTTGGCTTTTTATCTACTTTCTATTTTTTGTGAAAGTACGATTTAATTTGTGATTAAAGAACATTCTATTTTTGGACATCTGTTTCCGAATCCTGCTTTTAGGTCCTGCGTCCTGTATCTCGGTTCATAACAGTACGAACTGACCAAAATATGGACCCAGCGGATTCAGAGACAGTGAAGATAGCTCTGCGAGCTCAAGGAACAAGACTACACCAGCATGAGGAGCAGCTGGGCGCAATCAACCTGGGGGTGAGGGACCTGACCGGCCGTCAGGAAAACTTTCAAGCCTCAGTCAATACTCAGGTGAATCACCTTGCCGAACAGCTGCACCGTGTCCTCGCTCACCTGGAAGCTGGTTCATCCCCTCAGCACCCTGCTGTTGCTCACACACCTATTGTTCCAGCTGACCATGTGCCACTCCATGCTCCACCGCCTCGTCTGGCATCTCCAGAGCGATTCTCCGGAGATTCCGGTGACTGCCGCCCTTTCATTGTTCATTGTGATCTCCATTATAAATATAACCCTGCTGCATTCCCCACTGATCACTCCAAAGTGGCCTTCATGGTGAGTCACTTAACGGGGAGAGCAGCGGCCTGGGCTACGTCCGAATGGGCGAGAGATTCATCTACCTGTAATTCTCTGGATGTATTTACAGACACTCTCACCAAGGTGTTTAATCGCACGGCTCCTGGAAGGGAGGCAGCCAGAGCACTGATGCAGATTAAGCAGAGTCAGCGCAGAGTATCGGACTATGCCATTGAGTTCAGGACCCTTGCAGCAGATAGTGGCTGGAATTCTGCAGCACTGCTCGACGCCTTTTTGTCTGGTCTTTCGGATTCCATTAAAGACCAGTTAATACCTTTGGACCTCCCAGAAGACTTGGATTCTGTCATTGCACTGGCAGTTCGAATAGACAATAGACTGGCCGAAAGACAAAAAGAAAGGTTCAAGAGTGTGGCACGTCTGCCTCGACACCAAGGGGACACACCAAGCCATCGTCCCGCCTGGAGACCTCCTACCGATACTCCTCCTGAGAGAAGAATGCTCCCTAGTGTCTCAGAGGAGCCCATGCAGTTGGGTCGGGCTAAGTTGACTCCGGAAGAACGTCTTCGGCGCATTCAGGAGGGCAGGTGTTTTTACTGTGGGGAGCAGGGGCACCTCCTGGCTTCATGTACAGCAAAAGATCGGGCTCATCAGGGACAAGGAGGACCCTGGTGAGCCGACTGTCATCTGGATTCCCTCCTCGTACCTTGACACAGGTACAAGTAAAAATAGACAGACATGTTTTAACTCAGGGGGTTCTCATAGACTCTGGTGCGGATGGAAGTTTAATGGATTGGGGGTTGGCCAAGAAGTGGAACTGTGGGGTAATTCCTTTGACGCAACCGTTAAAGGCCTCTGCTCTGGATGGTCGGTTATTGTTTACCGTTACCCACTGTACTATGCCCATTGAAGTAACCGTAAATGCAACACATACTGAACACATGACTTTCCATTTATTTGACTCTGCTCAGCATCCACTTATTCTTGGTTACCCATGGTTAGTCAAGCACAACCCACACATAGACTGGAGATCTGGGAGAGTTAAGGGATGGGGAGAGGACTGCAAGCATTTCTGTTTGAGAGACAATAAGACTGATGACAACACTCCCCATGCAAGAAGGATTGCATGTACAGAAATGACTGAGGCTATCCAAGTACAGGAGCAAGATTTCCCTGACAAGTCCAAGGTGCCCAGTTGCTATCGGGACCTAAAGGAGGTTTTTAGTAAAGCCCGAGCCACTGCCCTGCCACCACATAGGCCTAATGACTGTGCAATAAACTTGGTACCTGGCTCCCCAATTCCAAAGGGTCGCCTCTACTCTCTTTCCGGACCCGAAAGGGAGGCCATGAACAATTATATTGAGACCTCCTTGCAGGCCGGACTCATTCGCCCTTCCTCGTCACCGGCGGGAGCGGGCTTCTTTTTCGTAGACAAAAAAGATGGATCACTCCGGCCCTGTATAGACTACAGCCCTCTGAATGCAATCACCATCAAAAACAGGTACCCTCTCCCACTCATCTCCTCCGCCTTTGAACTTTTGCAAGACGCCAACATTTTCACCAAACTGGATTTAAGGAATGCTTATCATTTGGTGAGAATCAGGGAGGGGGACGAATGGAAGACTGGATTTAACACACCTAGTGGACACTATGAGTACCTAGTGATGCCTTTTGGCTTGACAAACGCACCGGCAGTATTTCAGGCCCTCATAAATGAGGTGTTGGGGGACTTCCTGAATAAGTTTGTGTTTGTATATCTTGATGACATTTTGATTTTTTTCTCCTGACAACATAACCCACCAGCAGCATGTCCGTCAAGTCCTTGACCGCCTGCTACAGAACCAACTTTATGTTAAAGCAGAGAAGTGCGAGTTCCATGTCCAAACCACATCGTTCCTGGGTTTCATCATTGCCCCCGGTCAACTAAAGATGGACCCTGCCAAGGTCAGTGCCGTGGCCAGTTCCTGTCAACAGGAAAAAACTACAGCAGTTTCTGGGGTTTGCAAATTTTTATAGACGTTTCATCAGAAATGTCAGTTATATTGCTTCCCCGCTACATGTACTTACCTCTCCTCATGTCCCGTTTGAATGGAACTCCAAAGCTGCTAATGCTTTTCAAGCTCTAAAGGAGATGTTCACCTCTGCTCCCATCCTCACCATCCCAGATCCACTTCGACAGTTCGTGGTAGAGGTGGATGCCTCTAACCTCGGTGTGGGGGCAGTTCTCTCTCAGCGGGCTGCAAAGGATAATAAGCTCCATCCCTGTGCTTTTCTCTCCCGTAAGTTGTCCTCAGCGGAAAGGAACTACGACGTGGGAAATCGTGAACTACTGGCAGTGAAACAAGCCTTGGAGGAGTGGAGACATTGGCTAGAGGGGGCCACTCAGCCGTTCCTGGTATGGACAGACCATAAGAACCTCGAATACATGAAAAAGGCTAAGAGACTGAATTCACGCCAGGCTAGATGGACACTTTTTTTCAGTCGTTTTGATTTTACCTTGTCATTTAGACCTGGCTCCCAGAACACCAAGCCAGATGCCTTGTCCCGTCTGTTTGACCCTGAGCCTGCTGCCAAGGAACCAGAACCCATCCTACCACTGAACCGTGTGGTAGGAGCGGTAACTTGGCAGATAGAAAAAGAGGTGCAGCAAGCAAATGTTGAGAGTCCAGCACCTAGTGAGTGTCCGCCTAATAGGCTGTTTGTTACAGTGCCCTTACGCTCCAAGATCATTCACTGGGCTCACACGTCCTTGCTCACTTGTCATCCTGGGATTAGAGGAACCATGTTTGCACTTAAGCAGCGTTTCTGGTGGCCGTCCATGGCTAAAGATGTTGGTGAATATGTGAATGCCTGTCCTGTTTGTGCTTGCAGCAAAACCTCTTCCATGCCTCGGGCTGGGTTGCTGCAGCCGTTGCCCATTCCCCAACGGCCCTGGTCTGACATATCCATGGACTTTGTTACTGGACTCCCGGTGTCTCAAGGTAAGACCACTGTACTAACAGTGGTAGATCGTTTTTCGAAAATGACTCATTTTATTCCATTGACCAAGCTACCCTCGGCCAAGGAAACGGCGGAAATTATGATGGTCAATGTGTTCCGGATACATGGATTTCCCAGGGATATTGTGTCAGACCGGGGCCCACAGTTTGTTTCCAAGTTCTGGAAGGAGTTCTGCAGTCTCATTGGAGCCACCGCTAGCCTCTCCTCTGGGTATCACCCCCAGTCCAACGGACAAACGGAGAGATTAAATCAAGTGTTGGAGACATGTCTGAGGTGCTTGGTGGCTCAGAATCCCTCATCGTGGAGCAAGCATCTAACCTGGGTGGAATACGCCCACAATTCTCTTCCTACCTCTGCCACTGGTATGACTCCCTTCCAGTGCGTCTTTGGCTACCAACCACCCGTGTTTGCTGAGACTGAAAAGGAGGTCTTGGTCCCGTCTGCACATGCCCTGGTCAGACGTTGCCATCGCATCTGGGCGGCTGCCCGTCGAACCCTTCTAAGGAGTTCTTCTTCAATGAAAAGGGGGGCTGACCGACACCGCCGGCCAGCTCCAGTGTACCAGCCTGGGCAGAAGGTGTGGTTGTCCACGAAAGATCTACCCCTCCATGTTGCTTCAAGAAAATTAGCCCCCAGGTTTGTTGGTCCCTTTCCAATAACGAAGATCGTGAACCCTGTGTCTGTGCGCCTGCGACTCCCCAGATCCCTGCGGGTCCACCCTACATTCCACGTTGGGAAGATCAAGCCTGTCAAGGAAAGCAGTTTGGTGCCCGCAACTAAACCTCCGCCACCCCCCAGAATGGTTGATGGTGGCCTTGTTTATACAGTAAAGAAACTGCTGGCAGTCCGGAGAAGGGGACGTGGCAGGCAGTTCCTCGTTGACTGGAAAGGCTATGGAGCAGAGAATAGGATGTGGATCCCGTCTCGCTACGTTGTGGATCAGGAGTTGATCAGGGATTTCGACAGGCAACATCCTAATCTGCCTGGGCCGTCAGGAGACGTCCCTAGAGGGGGGGGTAATGTTGTGACTCGACAGATATGTTAGGTTTAGTTATGTTTTTATTTTGAAAGTAATCTTTCCTGTCATTTCAGATCCCACAGTTCCTGTCTTTGTGTGTTTCCCGCCAGTGAGATTGCTTGGCCCTGCCCTGATTGTTTTCACCTGTGCCCATCCCCCTCACATATATATATATATATATATATATATATATATATATATATATATATATAGCCCTGGTGTTTCTCTGTTCCTTTGTCAGTTCGTTATGTTTCATGTCGTGAGCACCCAGGCCTTTTGACTCCTGATACCTACCTTGGGATTTAGACCTTTTGTCAAGTGAGTTTTTGTGTTGCTGTACAACTTTGTTTTGGCTTTTTATCTACTTTCTATTTTTTGTGAAAGTACGATTTAATTTGTGATTAAAGAACATTCTATTTTTGGACATCTGTGTCCGAATCCTGCTTTTGGGTCCTGCGTCCTGTATCTCGGTTCATAACAATCATTTCTCCAGACAACAAGACATTTGTGATTTTAATCAAAATAACTGACACTTCGCAATCTCACTTTATGTTGGGAAAATCGAGAAATGATTTGTATTGGGCACATAATCAACTACAAAAAAAAATCACACCACAAAACTGTTTGTGTTTGTGCCACAGTTTAACTGGATTCCCCAAAACTTCATATCAGTTCTTCCGATTCTTTTAATTCCTTTAAAACCAAACAATTCAGCACGATGAACGAGACAAAATAATGTTTTGCTGCTTCTGTAATATTGAATACTTGAAGTTGTCAGCGGCTCACTGCGGTTGTTCAGGTCACGTGATCTAGAAAGTCTGATCTCCCGGGGGTTATTGATTAGTTGCCTGTGCAGTCACATGTACATAATGAGCCTGTATAAAAGGCTGGATACCCAGATTTCCCATCGCCATGAATGCAACAGTAGATAACTCGGCACTAACTGTTGTCTCTCCTCACAGTTGCGGCAGATGCAGGAGATGCTGGAGAAGATCCAGGATCAGATTCAAACTCAAAGACGGCTATTAACACAGAACAGTGTCTCTCTGTAACTGAGATGAAAAGATTTAAGAAAGCTCAGATTTTAAAGCACATATTTCTGGTGCAAGTGTTTATTTCTATTATCTATAGGTCAACATGCATACTATTTAATTTTCTATATGAAACTCATAAAGATTTTTGTTCCTAGTTTTATTTGGACTTCACTGCCTGATAGTACGTATGGTTGATTGTTTTATGTTCATTTCCCTTCAGCTGAGGTTCCTGATTATTCGTGTGGTTTATGGATTGTCTCCAAGATTCATTTTGATTTAGTGTAAGTGTCTGCATGTTTATCATTGGTGCCACCTCTCCAGACCAGGTCCTGATCTAAAACCACTAGAACTACACTCATCAAATCTGGACTGGATTATCCCAGAGGGTCTAAAGATTCTTTATAACACAGTTTCAGATTTGTGAAACCTTAATTCTATTTGTGAAAATACAAACAAGGGAGATTGCAGTGCTTTTTTTTTTACATGTAGACCACATTAGACCAGGTCCTGATCTAAAACCACTTTTCCTAGACTCATCAAATATGGACTGGATTATCCCAGAGGCTCTAAAGATTCTTTATAACACAGTTTCAGATTTGTTAAATCTTTATTCTATTTGTGAAAATACAAACACAGGTGGAAGGCTGAGGTTGCTGCATCAGGCCAGGATCAGGATCAGAAAGTGAACCTCCCAGCTGGGCAAGCCTTTATGCCTTCTTGAGGCTCCGCCTCTAGATGGGTGGGCACAAACAGGACGACACTCCCAGTACCTGCCAGAGGACACCAAGGCAGGGAGCACAGACAGGCAGAAGGGGGGAGGGGTCGTCACAACATGTTCTTTTGTTTTGTTTTATTGTTTTGTCTTTTTATTTAAGTATTCCAGTAATGTATGTTGCATGTTTTAATTTGATTGTATTTACTTGTTTAAATGAAATTTGTTTTAGGTTCACTTATAAAATCTGTCCAGGGACAACAGATGAAAAATAGCCTCTTGGCTAACTCTGGCACATTTACAGGAATGTTAATTAATGTGCACTGTCCCTGTTAAACAAATGAATGAATAAATAAAAATAAGTGTATGCTCCTCGTTTAGGTGATAATTCTTTAGCTACATCGTTTTCGTATCTTAAATACGGTTTCATAGCAAACAAAAAAATGAAAGAGATGTTAAAGGAATTCAGGTTCATGAGATAAAGAAAAAGGCTAACCTTCAGTCTTTCATCCACTTTGAACAGCTTCTGCTGCTTTGTCCTAAAGCAAAATATGAATAGCAATTATTTTTCTGAGAGAGAAGACAGGATTACAACCAACTTTCTCATACCATTGTTACCAAAGTGTTATTTTCTAATCTTGTAATGTTTTTCACATTCCAAGAAATCCTAGTACTCAAGATGACATACTGTAATTAGGCAAACAAAGCTTGTTGCTTAAAGTAAACTCGAACAATGCTAGTTATATACTATATTTAATTTCCTGTTGAAATGTTTTGCCTGCAACTGTAAATACATTAAGTTTATATAAGTATACCTACTTATCTGTTGAATTTTTATTTGCAACAAAAAATTATAATACATTTGAGAAGTAAAGACTTTATTCTTCCTTAATTAGCTGTCCATACTTACCCGATTTGATGAGTGTAGGTATAGTGGTTTCAGATCAGGACCTGGTCTAATGTGGTCTACATGTAAAAAAAGCACTGAAATCTCCCTTGTTTGTATTTTCACAAATAGAATAAAGGTTTCACAAATCTGAAACTGTGTTATAAAGAATCTTTAGCCTCTCTAGGATAATTCAGTCCAAATAAATCAGCTATGTAGCGATTTAAGAGGTTCAAACACGGAGGATTGTTCGCTCAGCGCTGTAAATGAAATGTCCCTTAACTTTCACCTTAACTGCCGAATCGGATGCTCTGAATCGGAAGCCAACTTCAGCGTCGTCTTGATGGCATGCTAGGATAGATTCCTTTGTATTGTAATATACACACTAGTTTAATGATTGTTCTTCAAAGGTATTATTCAGTCTTAAAAAAATAGGCTACTCTACAGCAGTGAATGAAGGATGAGCCTAAAACATGGTCATGCATCCAAAATGTTTATTTTTAACAAAATAAACACTTAAAAAAAAAAGCACTTTTTTTTGTATTCAGCCTCATATGTCAGCCATGGCTGGTGCTGGCGGAGGGTGCTGCTGCTGGCGGAGGGTGCTGCTGCTGGAGGAGGGTGCTGCTGCTGAAGGGTGCTGCTGCTGAAGGAGGCTGCTGCTGAAGGAGGCTGATGCTGGCAACGGCTGCAGGTGATGACTGCTGAAAGAAGAGGAGGCTGGAGGCTGCTGACGGTGGACCGGGAATGGAGATGCCAAGTACATCGATGGCAACGAGTAAGGTGTTTGGCAGTGGCCTAGATGTTATGACCTTCCCTGCAGAGGTCTGTTGGGTCTTCTTTGCCTTCTTACTCTGACTCTTGCTGCCAAGATACCCTTTATGTTTATCCTTCCTCTCAGCCCTGATACACTTTGATGCAATCCTTAACTTCAGCCTGATGTATGTTGAGAGGATTTTTTTCTTCAGGTCATGGCATGAGGGAAGGTTGCTGTCCAGCAACATGGCTTCTTGTTCCAGCTGTGACACTGCATTTGAGGACTCCATGAGGGAATCGCTCGTCCTCACACGGAACAGCTGCTCCACGTTCTGAATAAGGGTGAAAACCTCATCAGATGGATGGTAATCTGGCTCTAATTTGGTCTGTGTTGAAGATTTTTTTAAACTTTAGATATTTAAATATTATGTTGTAGAATATCTTAGGCCCTCACAGAGGGCCTAGAGAGGGCCCTTGACGGCTCGCCAATTCTCAATTTAATTTATCATTTCTTTGCCCCACCATATATTTTGTTGTCCAAGGCAGGCCCGGACTGGCCATCGGGAGGACCGGGAGGTTTCCCGATGGCCTGGCCTGTTAAGTGGCCTGCTTTATATTTGTATTGTGAACGCTGCGCTGTGTATGGAATGCCATTTAAGCCAATATTAAATAAATAAATATATACATAAATAATTAAATAAATACATATATATATAAATATGCCTATGAAATAAATTATAAAATAAATAAATTAGGCAATAAATATGTATACATGTACATTTAAATACACATTTATTTATTTCATGGGACTTTTATTTCATAATGACACATTTATTTATTTCAAGAGACTTGTATTTCATAATGACACATTTATTTATTTCAAGAGACTTGTATTTCATAATGACACATTTATTTATTTCAAGAGACTCGTATTTCATAATGACATATTTATTTATTTCAGATGACTTGTATTTCATAATGACGCGTTTCTTTATTTCAAGAGACTCGTATTTCATAATGGCTTATTTCATGTGACTTCTATTTCATGATCAGACATTTCCATTCGTTATATGCAAATGAACGGGGCGTGGTTCGCTCACAGGTCCAGAGACCCAGACCAAAGCAACAGCACCACACTGACTACTCGAGAAGAGGAAGAAAATGGAGGAGAAGGACTATAAGGCAAACTACTAAATGAAAATAACAACATGGAAGACGTCGGTGGGCTCCAAGACTTAACTGGTTCTTATCTGGTCTTCTCTGGTCTTATCTGGTCCGCCCAATGCTGCTCTTCTGAGAGCAACCGCTCTGACAGCTCTCTCTAGTCTCTACTGGGAAACAGCTAAAAGTCCTTCTGGAGGTAAGCAACGCTACACAATTACACCCAGTCTGAGAGTAAAATATGTCTCGAAGGTTCGTTTTGCTTTCTTACAACGTTAAGTTAATGTTAACGTAACCTTACGTTTGCTAGGAGGCTATCGTTACGAGCTAGCTGTCTTAGCTAACAACAGTTAGCAGCTAACGTTTTCTGCCGTTTGTGTTGCCCCTGAAAAACGTGATGTAGTTATTTAAGGGTATGTTAAATTAACGTTATTTTACAAGTTGAGAGAGTTAAGTTGTGTTTAAAATCGTCAATGTAATGCACGTTAGAGGTTTTGTGTTGGACATGAAGTTAGCTAACGTTAGCTAACTCCACCAGGTTAGCATGTTAAGCTGTACTTTCTGTCGCAGCTAGCTTAATACAAAGAGGGGTTTTGTGCTTCATTGCAAACCTTTCTTTGTTAATCTACCTGAAACTGTAGGGACAGTTTGTTTCTACTCAACTATACAGACCATTGTTGAGGAGATGCAAAACATACTGTATATGAGTTGGGTCCAACATATACCTTGAGTAATGTTACTTTGCTGCTAAAAATGAAACATCATTATCAGATGAGGACATCACCAAAGTGTGTGAGCCTGTCAGGGGATTTGATCTGTTCTCTGCATGTCCTAAACACTGCTCTAGTATTACTTATCTTGTAACATGTAAGTCTCCCGCTCTTGTCATCTTTCAGGCTTTGCATTTGAACTCCTATGACTGGTTGCGGACTTGAAGGGAACGCCTTCCTGACATCCAGGTGAGATTATAATACATTTGAATTCCAAACTTTTTAAATATGATTGTTTTGGGGCATTTCAGTTTTATTGGACAGGCAGTAGAGATCTACTGGAAACAGTGGAGAGGGAGGAGATGATATGCAGCATACGGCCAGCCGGATGGTTGCTGCTCCGTGTGGAACGTGTCCTATCAGGTAAAGCACTTTGGTACCCAGTTATTTATGGTGTTGAGTTTGAATTTAGCTTTTGGAATGTAATTTCCAACTGTGCATTGTAAAGACTGAAAAAACAGCCTCAGGTTAAAGCTTGACATGATTTGGTCTTTTACTTAAGAAGGTGTTTGTCCTCCTGTGTTGTCTTATTTCCTTATCTTTCTTTCAGGTGTAACATCTACCAATGGTTGTACATGACAGAGACCTCCTCCGCCTCTTTGCTGTCTTACTAGTCAATCCTTCTGATCAGGTCCTTTCCTAAATAGTGGTAAGTTTTACAGTTCAGTGTACGTTAATTTAGTAACTTAATGCTTTACCGCTGTTGAATAAATCCTATATTGCTAGTGATTTTATTAAAACTACGATTTGTAAACTTTTTGATTCCAATTACAATAATCTTTTTGTTATAATTGTAAAACATATCTTAACATCCATCAGCAATCAATACAACAAATCATCCAACACTAAATAGAAGAAATCTGGACCTATTTCTTTTTATACAGCAGCATGTTTTGGGACTGCTCATTGATGTCATCAAGAGCCATTGAGTCTACCTTTTGTAGTCGGCCTCTCAGAATGTTTATCATTTATTTGTATTTTAACATTCCTATAATAATTAGTTTTTTTTATTGTTTTGTTCTTTATTTTTGTTGTGAGAATCACTTTGCAATTATTGTGTAAGTGCTATATAAATAGTTATACTAATATTATTGTTGTCCATCCATCCATCCATCTTCTCCCGCTTATCCGTGGTCGGGTCGCGGGGGTAGCAGTTCCAGCAGAGAGCCCCAAACTTTCTTTTCCCTGGCGACATCAACCAGCTCTGACTGGGGGATCCCAAGGCGCTCCCAGGCCAGCGAAGAGATATAATCCCTCCACCTGGTCCTAGGTCTACCCCTTGGTCTCTTCCCAGCTGGACGTGCCTGGAACACCTCCCTAGGGAGGCGCCCAGGTGGCATCCTAACTAGGTGCCCGAACCACCTCAACTGGCTTCTTTCGACGTGAAGGAGGAGCGGCTCAACTCCGAGTCCCTCCCTGATGACCGAACTTCTCACCTTATCTCTAAGGGAGACACCAGCCACCCGGCGGAGGAAACCCATCTCGGCCGCTTGTATCCGCGATCTCGTTCTTTCGGTCATGACCCATCCTTCATGACCATAGGTGAGGGTAGGAACGAAAATGGCCCGGTAGACAGAGAGCTTTGCCTTCCGGCTCAGCTCCCTTTTCGTCACAACGGTGCGGTAAAGCGACTGCAATACCGCTCCCGCTGCTCCGATTCTCCGGCCCATCTCACGCTCCATTGATCCCTCACTCGAGAACAAGACCCCGAGATACTTGAACTCCTTCACTTGGGGTAAGGACTCATTCCCTACTTGGAGTGGACAGTCCATCGGTTTCCTGCTGAGAACCATGGCCTCAGATTTGGAGGTGCTGATCCTCATCCCAGCCGCTTCACACTCGGTTGCGAACCGATCCAGTGAGTGCTGAAGGTCGCAGACCGATGAAGCCATCAGAACCACATCATCTGCAAAAAGCAGTGGTGCAATCCTTAGTCCACCGAACTGCAGACCCCCCCCCCCCCACGACTACGCCTCGAAATCCGATCCATGTATATTACAAACAGGATTGGTGACAAAGCGCAGCCCTGGCGGAGGCCAACCCTCACCGGAAATGGGTCCGACTTACTGCCGAGGACCCGGACACAGCTCTCGCTTTGGGAGTACAGAGATTGGATGGCCCTGAGTAGAGACCCCCTCACCCCATACTCCCGCAGCACCTCCCACAGTAACTCCCTGGGAACCCGGTCATACGCCTTCTCCAAGTCTACAAAACACATGTAGACCGGATAAGCGTACTCCCAGGCCCCCTCCAGGATCCTTGCGAGAGTAAAAAGCTGATCCGTCGTTCCACGACCAGGACGGAATCCGCATTGTTCCTCCTCAATCTGAGGTTCGACAATCGGCCTGACCCTCCTTTCGAGTACCCTGGAGTAAACTTTCCCGGGGAGGCTGAGTAGTGTGATGCCTCTGTAATTGGCACACACCCTCTGATCCCCCTTTTTGAAAAGGGGGACCACCACCCCGGTCTGCCACTCCTTCGGTACCGTTTCCGACTTCCACGCAACGTTGATGAGACGTGTCAACCATGACAGTCCCTCAACACCCAGAGCCTTCAGCATTTCCGGGCAGATCTCATCCACCCCCGGGGCTTTGCCACTGTGGAGTTGTTTGACGACCTCAGTGACCTCCCCCCGGGAGATTGGCGTTGATCCCCCGTCATACTCCAGCTCTGCCTCTAACATAGAGGGCGGAGTTGTCGGGTTCAGGAGTTCCTCAAAGTGTTCCTTCCAACGTCCCAACACTCCATCAGTTGAGGTCAACAACGTCCCATCCTTACTGTACACAGCTTGGATGGTTCCCTGCTTCCCCCTCCTGAGGTGTCGGACAGTTTTCAGAACAACTTTGGTGCCGCCCGAAAGTCCTTCTCCATGTCTTCTCCGAACTTCTCCCACACCCGCTGCTTTGCCTCGGCCACGGATGAGGCTGCTGCCCTTCGGGCCTGTCGGTACCTTGCAACTGCTTCGGGAGTCCCCCGGGATAACAAATCCCTGAAGGCCTCCTTCTTCAGTCGGACGGCTTCCCTGACCACCGGTGTCCACCAGGAGGTTCGAGGGTTACCGCCCCTTGAGGCACCTAAGACCTTGAGACCACAGCTCCCCACCGCGGCTTCGGCAATAGAGGCTTTGAACACCGACCACTCTGGTTCAATGTCCCCAACCTCCACAGGAATGCCCGAAAAGCTCCGCCGGAGGTGTGAGTTGAAGGCCTCCTGAACTTGGGCCTCCTCCAGACGTTCCCAGTTCACCCGAACTACACGTTTGGGCTTACCAGGTCTATCCAGAGGCTTCCCCCGCCACTCGACCCAACTCACCACCAGATGGTGATCAGTTGACAACTCCGCCCCTCTCTTTACCCGAGTGTCCAAAACATACGGCCTCAGGTCCGATGATACGATAACGAAATCGATCATGGACCTTCTGCCTAGGGTGCTCTGGTACCACGTACACTTATGAGCATCCTTATGTTCGAACATGGTGTTTGTTATGGCCAATCCATGACTAGCACAGAAGTCCAGTAACAAACCACCACTCCGGTTCAGATCAGGGGGGCCGTTCCTCCCAATCACGCCCCTCCAAGTGTCTCCATCATTGCCCACATGTGCGTTGAAGTCTCCCAGCAAGACTAAGGAGTCCCCTTCAGGAGCCCCATACAGGACTCTTTCCAGGGTCTCCAAGAAGGCCGAATACTCTGAACTGCTGTTGGGTGCATAAGCACACACAACAGTCAGAGTTTTCCCCCCCATAACCCGCAGGCGTAGGGAGGCGACCCTCTCGTCCACTGGGGTAAACTCCAACAACGAAGCACCTAACCGGGGACTTGTGAGTATCCCCACACCCGCCCGGCGCCTCACACCTTGAGCAACTCCGGAGAAGAATAGAGTCCAACCCCTATCCAGAAGTAAGGTTCCAGAGCCGACGCTGTGCGTAGTGGTGAGCCCAACCAGATCCAACTGGTACCGCTCCACCTCCCGCACAAGCTCCGGCTCCTTCCCCCCCAGAGAGGTGACGTTCCACGTCCCCAAAGCCAGCTTCTGCCGCCCGGGTCTGGTCCGTCGAGACCCTCCGCTTTCACTGCCACCCGTCTGGCAGCGCACCCGACCCCATCGATGTTTCCCGTAGGTGGTGGGCCCGCGGGACAGAGAAGCGGAGGTGTTGCCCACGTTGCCTTTTCGGGCTGGGCCCGGCCGGGCTCCGTGGCAAGCCCGGCCACCAGACGCTCGCCGACGAGTCCTCCTTCTGGGCCTGGCTCCAGAAGGGGACCCCGGGCTTCCTCCGGGCCGGGTATCCTCACTTCTTGTTTATTATTGTTGTTACTATTATTAATAATGTCTTCTTTGTTTTCTTTATTCATCGCTGCAGAAAGGATCATGCCAGCCCACATCAAACACCTGATCAAGAGCTTGTGAACCTCACTGCTGCAGACACCTGTGTGATATTCCACTCTGACTGGAACCCTCAAAATGACCTGCAGGTACAATATATATATATATATATATATATCTGCTCTGTCCGTCCTAAAGATAGTTCAATAGGGCTACAACAACAACAGTCTTTCCGTTTATTCCCTCGGTTCTTTAAGTTTATATTTTCCCATTTAATGCTTAAAAACGTTGAACAGCAGCTGCACATGATGCTCTTTTGACCCCTCTTTTAATTTTTTATTTCAAGCTCGGTTCGTCATCGTTTTGGCCAGTCTAAGGCGGTGAAGGTGTACCGTCTGATCACTAGAAACTATGAGAGGGAAATGCTGGATAAAGCTAGTCTGAAGCTCGGGCTGGACCGTCCCGTCCTGCAGAGCATGAGTGGCAACAACAACGGGGTGAGAAAAATAAAATCTGTCATATTTCTAGATGCCAAGTCATGTTTGGGTCAGTCGCTGTTGCAGTACGCTTAGTTTATTTTCAAAAAGAGTTTTCTAAATCCACTTGTGTAAATGTCTCTCTGCGTCGCCTTTAGCCGGTCCAGCAGTTCTCCAAGAAGGAGATCGAGGACCTGCTGAGGAAAGGAGCCTACGCCGCCATCATGGACGAGAACGACGAAGGCAATCGCTTCTGCTAGGAGGACATGGACCAGATCCTGCAGCGAAGAGCCTCCATCATCACCATCACCAGGTATGTTCTTAGCAGCACTAGCCACTTGCGCTTTGTGAGACACCAAGTACTTGGTTATTTGAAATGTAATATTGATGATGTAATAATTAAAACTAGGGATGGGTACCGAGCCCTGGTATTAAATGGGCCCCGGGGCTGAATTATGAAAGACCGTGGTACCGTTAACGTCCAACGTTATCGATCTTTTTATCGGTCCTGGAGACATTTAAAAAATAGATGTCATGTATTATATCTACATAAACATTATATCGCAGTCTTACTGTTGCCAACTCCGTTTCTAATATGCAATAAGACTACAAAGTGCGTCTATGATTTATTTTCGATCTTTCCAATCCAGACGAGAGATCTCTCTCCCCTGTCGGTGTGCGAGGGGGTGGGGCAGTTTACACACAGAACCTGCTACATGCATGCAACACACACACACACGCGCGTGCGCACACAAACACATGGCGGAGAGAACTAAGCACCCCTTAAGCCCCGCCCCCCCGAGCACACACTCTCGGCTCACTAGAATGAATGGAGAGAGAGAATAAATCTAGATTCGGCTTTTAGTGCATTTTACAACTTTAAGGACTTAATTATTCTAGGGCTATACAATAGTTCATACTGGGTAGTTTATTTAGTTTCAAAAAAATTATCCACCGATTTACAGACGTCTCTTTCCCAATGTTAGTCAATGGGAAAAAGTATTTCTGGGCCGGTCGATGTCACAGACTGATAAGGAAATTGTAGTACCGCCGTTTGGACACAACGAATATTTTCCTCAGAGTCCGGCGCACTTCCTGGGGGCTTTGTCTTGAGGTGGAAAATGCTTGTTGCCAATAGTGCAAAAAGAGTTTAGCATGTAAGGGCGGTAACACGAGCTATTTGTCTAAACATTTAGCAAAAGTGCTCCACATCCAGACGGAAGAATGCACCGGACTGTCTTTCTAGTAGCTCTGTAGCTCCATGCACGAGTAACGTTTCTACGTCAGGTGTTATGTATGCTAGTAGCAACACACAAAGTTAACTCAATGATACAAACATGGGTTAATGATTAGAGGTAACTGAGTTATTTATTTTGTTAAAGTTTCAGCTATTCTGTTTGCAGTTCTATCATCACATTATTGAATACGATTTGTTAAAACATTGTTGTTTCTTATTTTCAGTTTGCTTCAAGCTGTGGCTGTACGAGAAAGACGTGGAGGACCAAGAGATGCTGGCCAGATTGGCAAAGACCGGAAGAATCATAATAGAGAAGATAATGGGAATTAACAAGAAAAAGAAAAACATTTTTTACAATTTCTTTGTTGCTGTTTACATTTTGAATTATATTTGTTATTTTTAAATCAAATGCATCTATTTTAAATCTGTGTATCTACCGTCCAAGTGTTTTTCTTTATTAAACACGTAAACGGAAGAGCGTTTGAGTGGCCTTTTTGCTGTTTGCTTTTTACCTTACTAAATGGTCTAATGGTCAGTGCAACGGGGGGCGGGGCGAAACTCACGGAAGTGATTTCAAAACAAAAGCGGTGATAATATTATAAACAAAGGGAAACAAGGTGAATTTATCGATCACAACGAAAACGGCCAAGACACATATTGAGCCCAGAAAATGGATGTTATTAAGGGCTGTAAATATAATAAGCCTATGTCTAAAATGGACAACATTGTTAGGAGATTTAAACTATACAGCGATTCTGCACTGCGGTCAACTCCGCCGTCTCTCGCGTTTTTTTTCTTTCAAATCAGCTGCTCTTCATGCCTGCTATATTTGACCAGTGATACAAATATGTTTTACCACAAGTTCTTAAGGAAACTGACACTGTTGGACTCGGTTCTAGTTTGACTTCTACCAGAAATAAAATGAAGTAGCCTACTTTTGCTGTGTAGCTACTTTGTGAGTAATCCTCTGTCAGAGTCTCCTCCTTAGTAGGCTACATAATGCATGTTTTTCTGCTATCTTTGATGAATGATAAAAATATGATTTTACCATTAGTTCTTAATTAAATTGATACTGTTTGACTTTGTATTATTTAGCCTGCTACTTACAATACATTGAAGTACTTTTACTGTGTATTGTTTGAGGAATACTCTGTCAAAATCCCCTGCTGAGAACAAAATCTGGCCACTTCTGCTAAGTTTGATGACGGAATTATTTTGTGTTGCCATTAGTTCTTCGTGAGATAATGGATCCTGTTGGACTCAGTACGACTGAAACTACCCCCACAAGTACTATGAAGTACTTACTGTGTACTTTTCCAACAATCCTCTGTCAATGTCCCCTCCTGAGAACAAGAATGCATGTTTCTCTGGAATAAGCGTTAAAAAACCTTTCTTCATGAGACTGATATTGTTGGACAGAGTATTTTAAGAGGATGGTAGACTGCACAATGACACACTCTGTCACTCTTGTTGGCCTATTGATGATGCTGCTGTCTTTTAATATATGATTATTTCTCAGCCACTAGTTCATCACAGATTCTTCAGTCTCATCAGCCTCATCCTTCCCTCAGTCCCAGTCAACGCCTCCAGCACACTTCCAGTGTCTGACTCCATATGATATTGTCCTGATGCTGTAAGGGTGATGCCCCATGATCACACAGTGCCAAGGACCTCATATTATGTATGTCATTCATCTTATTGTAGCTGACATCTTCGCGGATTCATCTTCTTATTACAGACACATGCATTTCCAAACATTCGGTCTTCCTATGCTGTAAGTATTATCTCTTCGAGTTACACACGGCATCTATTGCACGTCTGTCCGACCTGGGAGAGGGATCCCTCCTCTGTTGCTCTCCCTGAGGTTTCTCCCATGTTTCCCTTTAAACTGTGGGTTTTCTCTGGAAGTTTTTCCTTGTACGATGTGAGGGTCTAAGGACAGAGGGTCTAAGGACAGAGGGTGTCGTTTTTCTCATACTGATATTCTGAACAATCTGTGTTGTTATATTAGCTGTAAAGTGTCTCTACTGTAGGCTATTTGTATTATATGTACAGCACTTTGGCTCGACCAAAAATCGTTTATAAATGTGCTATATAAATAAAACTTGATTTGATTTGATTAAGATTACATCACCCATTATGACAATTTGCTTTCCTTTTTCTCTTCTCTTAACTGAATAGTCCTGTCTTTAAGTATAATACAATGTAAAGTCCTTTTCCTGCACCATTTTAAGGCTTCAAAACAGGCATTTTTACTGTATGTGTTTGGAGAAATGACACAATCAATGGCCCAGAATTGTACTTTATAAACTATGAATCTTGTGGTGCTTGAAGAATTACACACTGGCTAAGCCGGCCAGGTTATATATTTTGTAGCCATTTTTTGCAATATTTATAAAAATGTCACTAGTTATTTAAACAAACCACTATCTGAGGATAATACAAGCAACCATAAAACACCCTTTACTAAAGCCATTGAAGCCCATGAAGAATTTATCCTTTCACAAATCTTTTCAACTGCTGTAAGTTAGGGCACTCTCTGTGCAGAATTTGCGAGGAATGAACTAGGAGCAGAGAAATAATCATATATTAAAAGACAGCAGCTTCATAAGAGGCCAACCAGAGTGACAGAGTGTGTCAGTGTGCTGAAGGATAGACCAGCTATCCAGGCCAGACTCTAAAGACTTTCCAAGGGGTACAAATGCTGCTGCCGGAGTACTGACTGGAAGTATTGCTGGTATCAAGTCTACCATCCTCTTAAAATACTCTGTCCAACAATATCAGTCTCATGAAGAAAGTTTTTTTTAACGTTTATTCAAAATAGCAGAGAAACATGCATTCTTGTACTCAGGAGGGGACATTGACAGAGGATTGTTGGAAAAGTACACAGTAAGTACTTCATAGTACTTGTGGGGGTAGTTTCAGTCGTACTGAGTCCAACATGATCCATTATCTCACGAAGAACTAATGGCAACACAAAATAATTCCGTCATCAAACTTAGCAGAAGTGGCCAGATTTTGTTCTCAGCAGGGGATTTTGACAGAGTATTCCTCAAACAATACACAGTAAAAGTACTTCAATGTATTGTAAGTAGCAGGCTAAATAATACAAAGTCAAACAGTATCAATTTAATTAAGAACTAATGGTAAAATCATATTTTTATCATTCATCAAAGATAGCAGAAAAACATGCATTATGTAGCATACTAAGGAGGAGACTCTGACAGAGGATTACTCACAAAGTAGCTACACAGCAAAAGTAGGCTACTTCAATTTATTTCTGGTAGAAGTCAAACTAGAACCGAGTCCAACAGTGTCAGTTTCCTTAAGAACTTGTGGTAAAACATATTTGTATCACTGGTCAAATATAGCAGGCATGAAGAGCAGCTGATTTGAAAGAAAAAAAACGCGAGAGACGGCGGAGTTGACCGCAGTGCAGAATCGCTGTATAGTTTAAATCTCCTAACAATGTTGTCCATTTTAGACATAGGCTTATTATATTTACAGCCCTTAATAACATCCATTTTCTGGGCTCAATATGTGTCTTGGCCATTTTCGTTGTGATCGATAAATTCACCTTGTTTCCCTTTGTTTATAATATTATCACCGCTTTTGTTTTGAAATCACTTCCGTGAGTTTCGCCCCGCCCCCCGTTGCACTGACCATTAGACCATTTAGTAAGGTAAAAAGCAAACAGCAAAAAGGCCACTCAAACGCTCTTCCGTTTACGTGTTTAATAAAGAAAAACACTTGGACGGTAGATACACAGATTTAAAATAGATGCATTTGATTTAAAAATAACAAATATAATTCAAAATGTAAACAGCAACAAAGAAATTGTAAAAAATGTTTTTCTTTTTCTTGTTAATTCCCATTATCGTTCTCTATTATGTATCTTCCGGTCTTTGCCAATCTGGCCAGCATCTCTTGGTCCTCCACGTCTTTCTCGTACAGCCACAGCTTGAAGCAAACTGAAAATAAGAAACAACAATGTTTTAACAAATCGTATTCAATAATGTGATGATAGAACTGCAAACAGAATAGCTGAAACTTTAACAAAATAAATAACTCAGTTACCTCTAATCATTAACCCATGTTTGTATCATTGAGTTAACTTTGTGTGTTGCTACTAGCATACATAACACCTGACGTAGAAACGTTACTCGTGCATGGAGCTACAGAGCTACTAGAAAGACAGTCCGGTGCATTCTTCCGTCTGGATGTGGAGCACTTTTGCTAAATGTTTAGACAAATAGCTCGTGTTACCGCCCTTACATGCTAAACTCTTTTTGCACTATTGGCAACAAGCATTTTCCACCTCAAGACAAAGCCCCCAGGAAGTGCGCCGGACTCTGAGGAAAATATTCGTTGTGTCCAAACGGCGGTACTACAATTTCCTTATCAGTCTGTGACATCGACCGGCCCAGAAATACTTTTTCCCATTGACTAACATTGGGAAAGAGACGTCTGTAAATCGGTGGATAATTTTTTTGAAACTAAATAAACTACCCAGTATGAACTATTGTATAGCCCTAGAATCATTAAGTCCTTAAAGTTGTAAAATGCACTAAAAGCCGAATCTAGATTTATTCTCTCTCTCCATTCATTCTAGTGAGCCGAGAGTGTGTGCTCGGGGGACGGGGCTTAAGGGGTGCTTAGTTCTCTCCGCCATGTGTTTGTGTGCGCACGCGCGCGTGTGTGTGTGTGTGTGTGTGTGTGTGTGTGTGTTGCATGCATGTAGCAGGTTCTGTGTGTAAACTGCCCCACCCCCTCGCACACCGACAGGGGAGAGAGATCTCTCGTCTGGATTGGAAAGATCGAAAATAAATCATAGACGCACTTTGTAGTCTTATTGCATATTAGAAACGGAGTTGGCAACAGTAAGACTGCGATATAATGTTTATGTAGATATAATACATGACATCTATTTTTTAAATGTCTCCAGCACCGATAAAAAGATCGATAACGTTGGACGTTAACGGTACCACGGTCTTTCATAATTCAGCCCCGGGGCCCATTTAATACCAGGGCTCGGTACCCATCCCTAGTTTTAATTATTACATCATCAATATTACATTTCAAATAACCAAGTACTTGGTGTCTCACAAAGCGCAAGTGGCTAGTGCTGCTAAGAACATACCTGGTGATGGTGATGATGGAGGCTCTTCGCTGCAGGATCTGGTCCATGTCCTCCTAGCAGAAGCGATTGCCTTCGTCGTTCTCGTCCATGATGGCGGCGTAGGCTCCTTTCCTCAGCAGGTCCTCGATCTCCTTCTTGGAGAACTGCTGGACCGGCTAAAGGCGACGCAGAGAGACATTTACACAAGTGGATTTAGAAAACTCTTTTTGAAAATAAACTAAGCGTACTGCAACAGCGACTGACCCAAACATGACTTGGCATCTAGAAATATGACAGATTTTATTTTTCTCACCCCGTTGTTGTTGCCACTCATGCTCTGCAGGACGGGACGGTCCAGCCCGAGCTTCAGACTAGCTTTATCCAGCATTTCCCTCTCATAGTTTCTAGTGATCAGACGGTACACCTTCACCGCCTTAGACTGGCCAAAACGATGACGAACCGAGCTTGAGCTTGAAATAAAAAATTAAAAGAGGGGTCAAAAGAGCATCATGTGCAGCTGCTGTTCAACGTTTTTAAGCATTAAATGGGAAAATATACACTTAAAGAACCGAGGGAATAAACGGAAAGACTGTTGTTGTTGTTGTAGCCCTATTGAACTATCTTTAGGACGGACAGAGCAGATATATATATATATATATATATTGTACCTGCAGGTCATTTTGAGGGTTCCAGTCAGAGTGGAATATCACACAGGTGTCTGCAGCAGTGAGGTTCACAAGCTCTTGATCAGGTGTTTGATGTGGGCTGGCATGATCCTTTCTGCAGCGATGAATAAAGAAAACAAAGAAGACATTATTAATAATAGTAACAACAATAATATTAGTATAACTATTTATATAGCACTTACACAATAATTGCAAAGTGATTCTCACAACAAAAATAAAGAACAAAACAATAAAAAAAACTAATTATTATAGGAATGTTAAAATACAAATAAATGATAAACATTCTGAGAGGCCGACTACAAAAGGTAGACTCAATGGCTCTTGATGACATCAATGAGCAGTCCCAAAACATGCTGCTGTATAAAAAGAAATAGGTCCAGATTTCTTCTATTTAGTGTTGGATGATTTGTTGTATTGATTGCTGATGGATGTTAAGATATGTTTTACAATTATAACAAAAAGATTATTGTAATTGGAATCAAAAAGTTTACAAATCGTAGTTTTAATAAAATCACTAGCAATATAGGATTTATTCAACAGCGGTAAAGCATTAAGTTACTAAATTAACGTACACTGAACTGTAAAACTTACCACTATTTAGGAAAGGACCTGATCAGAAGGATTGACTAGTAAGACAGCAAAGAGGCGGAGGAGGTCTCTGTCATGTACAACCATTGGTAGATGTTACACCTGAAAGAAAGATAAGGAAATAAGACAACACAGGAGGACAAACACCTTCTTAAGTAAAAGACCAAATCATGTCAAGCTTTAACCTGAGGCTGTTTTTTCAGTCTTTACAATGCACAGTTGGAAATTACATTCCAAAAGCTAAATTAAAACTCAACACCATAAATAACTGGGTACCAAAGTGCTTTACCTGATAGGACACGTTCCACACGGAGCAGCAACCATCCGGCTGGCCGTATGCTGCATATCATCTCCTCCCTCTCCACTGTTTCCAGTAGATCTCTACTGCCTGTCCAATAAAACTGAAATGCCCCAAAACAATCATATTTAAAAAGTTTGGAATTCAAATGTATTATAACCTCACCTGGATGTCAGGAAGGCGTTCCCTTCAAGTCCGCAACCAGTCATAGGAGTTCAAATGCAAAGCCTGAAAGATGACAAGAGTGGGAGACTTACATATTACAAGATAAGTAATACCAGAGCAGTGTTTAGGACATGCAGAGAACAGATCAAATCCCCTGACAGGCTCACACACTTTGGTGATGTCCTCATCTGATAATGATGTTTCATTTTTAGCAGCAAAGTAACATTACTCAAGGTATATGTTGGACTCAACTCATATACAGTATGTTTTGCATCTCCTCAACAATGGTCTGTATAGTTGAGTAGAAACAAACTGTCCCTACAGTTTCAGGTAGATTAACAAAGAAAAGTTTGCAATGAAGCACAAAACCCCTCTTTGTATTAAGCTAGCTGCGACAGAAAGTACAGCTTAACATGCTAACCTGGTGGAGTTAGCTAACGTTAGCTAACTTCATGTCCAACACAAAACCTCTAACGTGCATTACATTGACGATTTTAAACACAACTTAACTCTCTCAACTTGTAAAATAACGTTAATTTAACATACCCTTAAATAACTACACGTTTTTCAGGGGCAACACAAACGGCAGAAAACGTTAGCTGCTAACTGTTGTTAGCTAAGACAGCTAGCTCGTAACGATAGCCTCCTAGCAAACGTAAGGTTACGTTAACATTAACTTAACGTTGTAAGAAAGCAAAACGAACCTTCGAGACATATTTTACTCTCAGACTGGGTGTAATTGTGTAGCGTTGCTTACCTCCAGAAGGACTTTTAGCTGTTTCCCAGTAGAGACTAGAGAGAGCTGTCAGAGCGGTTGCTCTCAGAAGAGCAGCATTGGGCGGACCAGATAAGACCAGAGAAGACCATATAAGAACCAGTTAAGTCTTGGAGCCCACCGACGTCTTCCATGTTGTTATTTTCATTTAGTAGTTTGCCTTATAGTCCTTCTCCTCCATTTTCTTCCTCTTCTCGAGTAGTCAGTGTGGTGCTGTTGCTTTGGTCTGGGTCTCTGGACCTGTGAGCTAACCACGCCCCGTTCATTTGCATATAACGAATGGAAATGTCTGATCATGAAATAGAAGTCACATGAAATAAGCCATTATGAAATACGAGTCTCTTGAAATAAAGAAACGCGTCATTATGAAATACAAGTCATCTGAAATAAATAAATATGTCATTATGAAATACGAGTCTCTTGAAATAAATAAATGTGTCATTATGAAATACAAGTCTCTTGAAATAAATAAATGTGTCATTATGAAATACAAGTCTCTTGAAATAAATAAATGTGTCATTATGAAATAAAAGTCCCATGAAATAAATAAATGTGTATTTAAATGTACATGTATACATATTTATTGCCTAATTTATTTATTTTATAATTTATTTCATAGGCATATTTATATATATATATATATATGTATTTATTTAATTATTTATGTATATATTTAGTTATTTAATATTGGCTTAAATGGCATTCCATACAATGTGGGTCTGACTCTGCCTCACAGAGAGTGACTGGCTGTCTACATGATGTGGCCTGCCGACATGGCCACTTTCATACAGATCATACACTAATGCCCTCGATTGGTCTCTGTGTGTCATTCAAGCTCGGGAGGGTGTGTATGTGTGGCGCGAGTGAGCGAGAGAGAAAGCGCGTGCACCGTTTACGTGTATTGTTGTTGTTAGCATCTGGTGCTAGCTAGCTGCGCTAATGGATATAATGAGCTGTCAACAAGGTGGAGGAGAGTCCTCTCCTGTCAAACTGAGAGACTGATAACTACAGCTCAGGTGAGGTAAAGGACTCTTGAGTGTTTAGATAGTTAACTTAGTCTAAGTTATCTCTGTGGGTCTCAAACGGTTTGGTCACCATTTAACACATATTTCCATTTGAAGGGGGAGTGATTAGTAAAATATGGATGAATAATACAAATAAAATGTTAACTAGGTGAAAAAAGAAGATAAACTTTAAAAACGTGTTGAGAGCTAAAACTAGTCTTTGCTGCTGCCTCAAAGAGGAGCAGAGGGAGAGGAGGGAGACAGGTGAGGCTGGTTCAGGAGCCCAGACACACTCACAACTATAAATGAACCAAAAACAAATAAACAAGTTTCAATATTTTTTCATATTGGATATGGTATGTTATTGGTTATGGCCATGTTCTTATGATTTTATGATTATTTAAATGCAGTGGCGACCCGTGTCTATCACAACTGGACCTTCTGTAGACACACACACCCCCCGCCGCAGTCCCCCCGCCCCTCCATGGCATTATAATGTCCGTCTTTTCACTGAATTGTCGTCTTGAAAAGTGTACTCACAACAATTCCGCAACAACTGTTCACCTGTTGCACTTGTCATTTCAACGTTAAAAACAATAAAACGGCATGAATTGCTTTGTGGCATTTATCTAGATCCTCTGTCTCGAGCCATTTAACTAGCGGGCCTCATGCGGCTTTCACACCAGCGCTTTTCAGTTTCTAGCTCCGAGCGGGAGCTTTTCTGGTTCAGCTCCGGTTTCCCTTTTCAGCTCCCGCTCTGTACACACCGCCCACTGGCGCCCCAGAGCTGCCCTTGCTGCGTCATGACGTCACCGTTTACATCGCTGATTTGCCCCCCAACGGCAGCTCACAACAACAACAACAACAACTGCGTCGGGTCGATGATCGTGTTGCTTTTAATCACACGAAGCCAGAATAAATTGAATAACGACTTCTCCAACCTTATACTTTTCTCCAGAGTGCCGTGGTTCATTGTTTATTAATGTGTTTCTGCAGCATTTACCGACCGCTGCAGTATTGGCTGCTCTTCCACGGGAGTTTATTCTCCCGTTAGCTCCCGGTTAGCTCACACTGCAGCGGCCGCTCTAAAGTATTCACTGTCCGACTCACACAAGCAGCTGATGCATATCCCCAGTTCCCCTTAGCCTTAGTGAATGTGTGTCAGTCTGAATTGACACTGTTTGCTATCACAACGCTGTTATGAAAGTTTCTCTGGTATAAAACGGGTGATGTTAGCATAGCAACCGAAGCTAAACTGACTACTTGCATCCGATAGCTGCAATAATACAAAACAACACGTCTGCCTCTCTCCACAATGATCGATAACAGTGAACGGATGGTCACAAATAAGGCACAAATAAACAGAATCACACGAAGCCTGGTTAGTGTTGCCTGACTTTATAAAGTGTGTTTATAGGCACTACTGCTTGTAGGCAGGCATAACAGTCGACCCATGGGAGGTGGGTTTAGTTTCCTGCACGCCTCGACATAAGAGAGACGTAAGCGACGTCACCTCTTAGCTCCAAAGCTCTTGCCTCTGGACCGACAATTTTTTGGAGCTGGAAATGAAGCGGATTCCGGAGCTAAGAGCCGGCGCAGCTCCGGTGTGAACTGGAAAACCCGGCGCTTTTCAGGCTCTAGCTCCGAGCCGGAGCTGAAAAGGCGCTGGTGTGAAAGGGGCATTAGAGTACCCTGGAACCATGGGCGCGGGAAGGGGGGTGCTGAGGGCGCTGCAGCACCCCCTAGCGGCAGGCAGGACTCTCTGAGTGTTTAGATAGTTAACTTTAGTCTAAGTTATCTCAGTGGGTCTCAAACGGTTTGGTCACAAATTATTCAAAAGATTATTTCCGCGGCACACCTTCATATGATCATTATCGTTATAAAACAAATAAGAGAATAAAGGAAAAACAGTTATGAAATACTATATGGCAGTACAACAAGAATACAGTTTGATACAGTTTGTAAAATATCCATAAAGAAAAAGAACATCTGCTTACAGTTGTGTTTCATCTGGGTGTTGAGAGATGTATCCATAGATCTCTTAATGTTGCTCTCAAAGTGCACCAGATTGATGCTTTTAACTTCAATATTTAAAAAAAATCTTCCCGGGGGAGCATCCACCCAGACCCCCCTAGAGGAGGTGAGGTCCGCTCCCCACTCGTAAAAAATAGCACTTTACCCCTGCCTATATGCCGTGAGCTGATTATCGAGCCTTCATTGTAACAGTCGCGGGTGCACTGTGTGTTTGCGTGTGGGGAGTGCTTTTGTGCGTGCTCTATAGTGCCCGTAATAGTGTTCACTGGAGTCCAGAACCTCAGCACCCCCACTCAAAATACCTTCCCGCGCCTCTGCCTGGAACCGAGGGAAACTCTGAAAGAATAAGCCCATTGGCTACAAATTAATATATGATTGGTTGATCAAACTGTCAGTCCAAACGTACGCTCTCATTCAGTGCAACGGCCAGGGCATTCGATCAAGGATGTAGAATACCTTGGTTGAAGGATATTCTACCCAGAGACCCAGAACAAGATCTGATTGGTTGCTTTCTTTTCTAACACAAAACCACTGAAATGCGTAGTGCATGGTCCGAGAAGGACAAACAAATCAACGTAACACTGTAATATTACAGATCAACAACACAGATACGAATCTCATTTATTCATTTTATATACATTTTATTTATATAATTAAATCGATTTTTTGTTTGTTTTATCTGAGTATTCCAGGGTATTCTCTGAATACCTTGAAGGCCCTGACGGTTCGCCACTGTTTAAATGTATACAGTTCTGTTTCATATGGGTGTAGTCTCTTTATTTCCCCCTCAAAGTGAACCAGATTGATGCATTTAAGTCCAACATTTAAAAAAAAATCTTACCGGGGGAGCATGCCCCCGGACCCCCATAGAGGAGTTGAGGTCCACCTCCACTTATGTTCACATGGATAGGTTCCTAAATAGATTTGTAAACATTTTTTACATAGTAACCCATGTCCATATGTTTATTCTGGGGTAGTAGATTTAAAGTTTAGGGCTATCACTATGGGCAGCAACGCTGTAAATATTGACAAATAAATCCAGGAAAATGGCACAAAAGAAAACTGGTAGTGGCCTGGCTGGGTGTATAATTCCCGGCCTGACTTATTGTCCCAGTCCGGCCCTGGTCCAAGGGCAGTAATTTGGTCTGTGTTGAAGATTGTTTTACACTTTAGATTAATCAAAATTGTGTTTTTTGGCTGAATTAATCTTTTTCTGTTGAACCCTAACCCTCTTTGTTCTCCTTCTCATTCATTTTACTTTGTTTTGTTCTAACACACATCACTTTTTCCATACACTGTTCTTAATACTTGTTCACACATGTGTTTGTTCCTTTTACTTTGTTCTTCCTGTTGTTCTTGTTCAAACACATATATCAATTGTTCATCCACTGTTGTGGTAAAATGATATTCATAGTCTTAACAGGATCATGCTACCCATGCTAACATAAACACAAGCGTTTCCCTCCAAAAATGTAAAAATCTAAGTAATATAGGCTACCAAGCTTTCCGTTGTCACCCTGCATCTCCAAATGCAAAACTGTCAATAAAAAGTATGCAATAATGCAATTACAGCTGAAAAAGTACTTGGGTGTGTGTGGTTTTTTTATATATATATTTACCATTCAATAACGCAATCGCTGCTGTCTGTCTGTCCCATAGAAGAACATGACAGCGCAGCGCAACTATACTACGGACGTGACTGCCCTGGCAGTGACAGCAACATAGCCTGCTTGTCCTATACCACACTTTCCCCTCAAAATATCGTTAAATAACGAAACTTGTAAATAGTGCCAATCCATACAAAGTGTGGATCATGTAAATATGAAAGCAATCTTTAAAAAATAACCGCGTTGGTTTAATCTATGACTATTTTGACCAAGTTTGTGCTGTTTTTGCCATAGAGAAGCATTGCCACGTAAGTGCGTTTGGAACTATCCCGGCATACATAAACCAGGTGGCCGGCTGGCGGCGACATCAAAGAGTGTCGTAACTCTTATCTCTCTAGAGCCAATAGAATCGAAGGGAAATCGTCCCGCACACACTCATGTTAAAAAAAAGATGGCATCTTCGTGAACAGTTTTGCTCCAGAGTGAAGCTGTCTCTAGATCTGACATCTCAAAACTGAAAAGCAGATTTATTTCTCATGGATTATCAGAAATCATTCAAAGTGACAGACACATTGGATTAACCTATGGATTAAATTCAGCATAGTTTTTTATCGTTTTAATGCCATTGAAGACCACTTTTGACCAGACTACCACACAGGTGAGCCATTTTGCCGTTTTTAGCTAACTAGCTCCATATATTTTGATGTGTGTTCTTGTCATTATCTCCGATAATTCGTATAATTGAGTGATAATGAGGGTACCCATCGATTCTGTGAAACAATGCGTTGAGATGTGCGCAAAGATAAATAATAAGGTTTTGTGAGTGAATTTCGGTGCAGTCATCTGTTAGCATTTTTCGCTCGTTGCTAATTCAGAGGCTCAGCGTTAGCATTGTGGGGGTTTTTTTGAATTTTTTTTTTAAAATGATCAGTTAGATGAGTTTCTTTCCGTTACATGGATATAAAACATTCATAGTTTATTAAATGAACATGCCCTCAGACACTGTTTTCTGTTACCGGGGTCTCTCAGGCTTAACTTAAAGGGGACCTATCATGCAAAATGCACCTTTGTACGTCTTTTATACATGAATATGTGTCCCCGGTGTCAGAAAAGTGTCAGAAAACACAACCCACTCTATTTTCCTCCTTCGCCAAATCTCTAAAAAAGGGGCTGCAACGGATCTGAAAAAAACGGATCCAGATTTCAACACTTTTCTACGTCACAGAGAAGTCCTCGGCTTATTGGTCAACTCTCCACCTATCAGGGGAATGAGCCACGGCCACGTGCATTGCCAAACCTCTCATTCGCATAGGCTATCGGCAGGCCAAATCAACCCACATCTGTGTTTTTGCCTGCTCTTGCCAGGATGTCTAAGCCAGTTAAACGTTGTGCTGTTGTTGGCTGCAAGACTCGGGACAGGGGACTGCATGCAATGCCATCAGTGGAAAAAGAAATGAATCTGTGGCTAGACTTCATCTACAAGGGACATGTGCCAGAAGACCATGGCAGATTTCTGTTTGTGTGTTCCAAACATTTTACGACGGACATGTTTATGAACTTATCTCAAGTCCAACACGGATATGCCTCCAAAGTAATGCTAAACCCGGGATCAATACCAACCATCCGGGACCAGGCCAGTGAGGACACATCCAATTTTGAAGCTGTAAGTTTTTATTTAGCGGTGTTTTTCCTGATAAAGCTATCTCTAGCTTGTAGCATGTAGCATGTAGCTTCGCTGTATCAATGTCGCCTCAAACCCAAATAGTAATCGGTTAGGTGTTTATATATTTTTGTAGCATTTTATTTTGTACGCTCCGCAGTCTTTGCTTTGTCTTTTATTTGAATTATCAGGCATTTGCTAACATGTTCAGACATACTGCCGTAATGGCGATCTGTGTGAAGGCTGTAAAGCCACGCCCTAGGCGATAACACAAGTATTTATTCTCCTCTTTATTAGTATTTTGTATCCTCTAAAATCATATTGAGTAAGTTATAATAACAAACGTAATCTTCTGTAGGCAAGTGCCGTTTTTTCCAGCGTTATATGTAAAAGCTTTTGTGATTGTAGTCTGTAAGAACGATCAGATATCATCGATCTGTAAGCTAAGCTACGCTACGCTAATGAGACATGCCGTTTTTTCCAGCGTTATATGTAAAAGCTTTTGTGATTGTAGTCTGTAAGAACGATCAGATATCATCGATCTGTAAGCTACGCTACGCTAATGAGACATGCCGTTTTTTTCCAGCGTGATATTTAAAAGCTTTTGTGATTGTAGTCTGTAAGAACGATCAGATATCATCGATCTGTAAGCTACGCTACGCTAATGAGACATGCCGTTTTTTCCAGCGTTATATTTAAAAGCTTTTGTGATTGTAGTCTGTAAGAACGATCAGATATCATCGATCTGTAAGCTAAGCTACGCTACGCTAATGAGACATGCCGTTTTTTCCAGCGTTATATGTAAAAGCTTTTGTGATTGTAGTCTGTAAGAACGATCAGATATCATCGATCTGTAAGCTAAGCTACGCTAATGAGACATGCCGTTTTTTGCAGCATTATATGTAAAAGCTTTTGTGTGTTTACTTGTTTGCGCACATGAATATAAATGGGGGTGTGTTAGGATACAACACTGTGTATGTATGCGAGGGGACACACACACACACCACGAGTAAAAACTGAGCTAAAGCCCCGTTGGTCTGTTGTTGTTGACAAGGCCTTACCTCTAGCAACAGGCTAATTAGTGGCTAGCACTCATTACAGTCAGTCTAATGAGCTCAGCCCCTCTCCAACACATCATCTGTATTGAGTCAGAAACACAGCATGCACGTTACGGTTCAAAACTAACTCAGATTGGAAAAGGCTAAGCAAAGAGCTTTGCTAAATAGAGAGTTTTGCTAAATAGAGAGTTTTAGCCCCATCTTTTGGGATTTCAGACTATATTTATCCAAATAGTATTTTCTCATCCTGAATACTAAGTTGAGATGATTTTGTTCTAACTATGTGTTCTTCTTTACAGGCCAGCACCTCACATACTTACTAATTAGTGATAATTTGTACATCCTTTGCTATTATTTACATTTTTTTGTATCATGGCGGAAATGAAAGACTGTACCTGGCAGCCCTGCACTACAATGAAAACGCTGAGCGTGCACAAGCCACTACATCCACTGGAAACCCTCTGTATAAACTGCAGTTCCCAAAGGCCAGGAAGGGAGAATGCAGAGCAAAACCAGTAAAGACTGACCCCACATTCCGTAAGTGTTAATATTTATTATACAACTATTTACAAATATAAAATAAAAAAATTAGAAAGAAGTTTCAGTTTTTTACATGCATATACTAATCTAAACCACATTTTTTTTGGTGCTTTTTTTTACCATTGCACAGCCCTACGTGGCCAACTTGATGGACCTCATCTTCGACCAAGTCTTTGTGGACCCTGCACCATTATGAGCGACCTGACATCGCCGGGTATGCTACACGGTTCAATTTGGCTGCTGTCTGAACCCAACATCGATATTTCACGGATCAGGAAACTCCCTGCGTATCCTGAGGACAACGCAGGCCGGAATCACCACTCTGATCCTGCGTCCAAGGAAGCCCCAGCACCAGCTCACAAAGCTTCTGTAAAAATATTTAGTGTCATTTATACAAAATACAAGTAGGCTACATTTAGTTTTTTTTATGGGTTTTTTTAACCGTTGATTTTGACAATAAAGTTCCGAGTTGATATCAAAATGTGTCGTGATTATTCATGTTTGGATGGGTAAAGAATATTCTGAATTCAAAAGCATAAGGTTGTGTGTGTGGACCTTTTTGTCGTACACATGGGTGTGTTATACCATTGCTGTGTAGTATATAATATAATAGTACATGTACAATGACAGAATGAAAGCTTGCATAAAGCCATATACACCAGTATTTATTTCCATGAACAATATTAGCATTCGTTTTACAATTTCAGTCAAAACAAACAAACCACTCACTGCTCTATTTGCCTCAACTGTAGTCCACCATGTTCAGCTCTGTAAATATTCAATGCATTCTACAGGAAGAACATATTTAGGCACACAGGCTCCAATCCAGGATGGTCCACCATACAGGTTACAGAGTCCTCAAGTTACTGCATCCGTCTTGACACATTGTGATAGACATATATTGAATGACATGTGAAATGTATTTAAACAGACAACTTAGTAAAGCTGTCAAAAATGTTACCTGTGGTATCTCCATGCAGCACACATTCTCCGTTCAGAAGGCATCGTGGCGCAATTTGCACAAAGAAGTCAATAACTGAGCTTTTAAAAACACATGAAACTACACACATTACAAGTTATTCAACTTTCCAACGGTTGTTGCACGATGTTGGAAGAAAATGACTGTAAACTATTAATAAACGCAATGAGGCCATTGTATATATGCTGAAAATATGAATGTCTCCCTTTATAAATATATATCGCTGTTTTTGCATTACAAACTGTACACATTGCATTCTTGCTAATTAGCCAAAATATGAACGGAATAAGGAGCAAGCATCGTAACAAACAGAGTAAAAATAAATAGGGACAACAGCTTGTCAGCTAACCATTCAGAAACGTCCTGCTGCAACCGAGATTTTTGCACCTCCACCAAAACCTCCGCTGCTTCAGGGTCAGTTTCTGGATCAAATTGATAGTATGCTTGAACACATGCATTGCTCTGAGATGACATGTTTATTCCACACTCGTAATCACAGCAAGCACGGTAACGTGACTCTCGCCGGCTCATGCCTACTCTTCTGCAGGGGGGCGTGGTCAGCTGCTGCTCAGAATTTTCAAAGACAGGTTTGGAATAGAGCGAAAATGAGCGAAACGAGGCATGGTTAAAAAATGATCTGTTTGGTATTTTGAAAAATAAAATGTATAAATATACCTTATATAGGTATGGTCATACACTATATCATTTAAATATAGCATGATAGGTCTCCTTTAAGATACTAAACCAAATAATTGAAAACATGTCATTATTTTGAGATACATTGTAAAAATGTTTACATACCAAGCCAAAAAAAAAAGGTTCTCAATATTTTGTCATTATAAGAACAAGCAGGATGTGTTTTCATCACCGTGGTTCAAACAGGCTTCCATAAGTTTCTCTGTACTTGCCTTGGCAGCGTTCACCTGCTCTGCACCTGCCCAGACTCCCACACAAACACACAGCTGGCACCATCCACATTCAACTGCATTGCACAGGTTCCTGTGGAGGAGAGGGTGGAATAGTCCACTGACGACCTGTAGGGGAGCAGGGCAGAGACACATACCCCCTTTTTCACGTCAGCTGGAAAGAAAATTCCTTCAAGGTAGACTGTGCCCTGCGGAGCTGACAACTTCTCATTCTTCCAATAGGAAATCCCTTTATCCGATAAGGTAGTACAAATAACGATGACTTAAATTATTATGCTTGCACGATTATTACAACACTGCTTTGCTGATGCCACTGACTGCTACACATGTATGTTGTTTTAGAACAGAGGCAAGGGATGAATCACAATATGTCATACTGTACATATAGTCCTAAAAAAAATAATGCAGCCTTGATAAGAAAAAGAATTCACTCGATCCCTTATTGAACAAACACGTGTATGGTTTTTGTCAAACATCAGGCTGTTTTAGGACTTTGTCAATTAATTTGTTCTAAATGACTTCCTATGTTTTTCTGGTGTCTAATTACAGATTTCTTTTATAAAACCAGTGTTTTGTGACCTCAGCCAAAAGCAACCAATGACAGCTTTTTCTTTTTGAATAGATAATATAGGATAGATAGCTATGTCTATTAGCATTTAACATTATATGCCAATTACCTGCACCTTTCTTAATGTATTTACTTTATTAATACATTACTTTAATAACATAGAAAATATAAAAGAAGTTGTCAGAAGAAATAAATTAACATTTTGCTATGATGGATTCTTCTTACAGTACATTTCTTTAGTCCTTAGTAGTTTTAATATTTTGGTAGATTGAGGGTTAGAGGCAACAAGAACTAAATATATTTTAAATCAAGCCCAGCGCAGAAGGTCCAGAACTGATTACTGCATTTGATCGATTCCATACTTGATTTTACAATATTTCATTGAGATAACATAAAGGATTCATAGAGAAACTCGGGGAGCAGCTGTGATTTATTGTGAATATCTTCAACAACATTAAAAAGAAGAATAACGGTAAGAGCACTGGTGGTGGATGTTGCTTGGGGGAGGAGGGGGGGTTTCCCACCTTGGGAGGTCATCCCGCTGTTCTTCAACAATGTGTGAACAAACTGCTTTAGCAGACGGCCGAATCCCTTCTAACACCGCCACTCTAAATCAAAAGTGCCATTTTCTCCCGGTTCATTCCATTGCAATCTTTCAATCACACAGTGCATCTCAACAAAACCAGTCAGAAGTGTGTGTGGCGTACAGTAAACTGTCAAAACAAAATCATTATAAAGTCCTGCTCCCGAATAAGAAGCAGTCCTGGAAGGCAAAAAAGGGAACATGCCCAAAATCTCTTTTAACATTCTGTAAAATAATTTACTTTGTGTCACCACAGGAAACGAGGTGGGGGAAATCACTGGTAGATGACTTTTCCACAGACAAGGTGCCAGTGCTGAAGAACTCAAACCAAGGAAAGGCTAAAACTCAAAACAAAACCCTAAATCAGCTGTTATTGGAGAGAAAAAGTCCTGACATGATGTTGAAGGTTGTAAAAGATTTACCATGATTGTATTTCTTTCCCCCTATAGTCATGTCTTGTGTACATCTTGATTACTCTCCCTTTTAACTGTAAAAAGCCTCACTAGTTTTATGGCACTGGCACTTTGTTGTTCCAAAGCCTTGCTCGGTGTATGAAAGGAGGGTTTGGGGGGTCAGGCACAATTCCCCAAGAAAAAAAGGACCCATGCTAGTGTACACACTCTACAACACGTTTACAGGTGATAAACAAGACGTTCTCCCTTTTCACGTCACAGCCTGTGCTGGAGGAGTGAGGGCAGAGGAGTGATGAGGTCACAGGAAGCGGATTCCTGCTCCAAACTGTACACCATCACATATCCTAAGAGAGGAGAGAAGAAAGAGAAAGAACAAGTAAGGAATGAGTGTCACCTTAAGACAATTCTTTATTTCCTTAATCAGTTTGCAGAATTTTAAATAAGAGATAAAGATGCAGAACCAGATAGCGTTGTTGTTTTTTTCACTCCTCATTAAACAAGTCGGTAAGGAGAGTTAGTTGTGTGTGTTATGCTTGTAGCAGGCTAATGTAGCCTCTAGTTTCAGTGTAGAGGCGGAGAGAACAAGCTTCTTTTACACTTGTACCATTTGTAGCAAAAAAACTAAATGTCGGGGCCAAAATGGGTTGAAATTGTCCAAATTGAGCGCACTATTTACATGATGCCGTTGTGTGAAAGCCAGTCAGTGTTTGGATTTCTCTGACAACACTGACATCTAGACATTGTTGAATCAGAAATGGAAGAAAGACATATTGTAGCTGTCTCTGGAACTACATTCAGAAAACAATTATTAAAAAATGTTCAGACTTTTTACATGTTTATTTTACACATCAGCATCATAATGTAGTTATTTTGGTATCCTTAAAACCAAATAAAAACAATTGCAATTAAATCACAGCAAATTGTGTTTACTTTGTGGTTACACTGCTGTAGTAAACTGGATTTCACCAATGCGAATTACCGCATAACCCAAATGGTCCTGAGATCAAACCTGTGCAATCAATGCAAGACAAAAACCCTCTTGCAGTTTGTTATGAGTCCAGAAATACCCCTGTAATATCTGGGAGTGTTAGTGAATAGTGTACCTGTCTCCACTCTGAACTCCCATGGGCACACAGTAGTTGAGCTCCAGCCTGGCGATGTTACCGAGCCGCAACACGATGCCTGCTCCGTACGACCAGCGAAGACACTCTGCCATCTTCTGAAGGTGAGCCCGGGGACCCTCACCTGCACACATAACACCCGACATGTCAACGCCCACCTGGGAAATCCCACTGTCACTCAGAAGTGATTCACATTTCAGAAACATACTGAAAAGATGCTTGAGAATATTGAAATGTGGCTTAAATGCACTCTAACAAATTCTGGAGTGGGGATTTATTGATTGTTCATTTCTATGTGTTCACTTGGTACTTCTTTGAACACTGCAGGTGCTGTATTTATGCATTTACTAATTTCTTTAATCACCCACCGTAGTTGAGGTTGCAGAGGTTTCCTGCATTGAGGAAGAAGTGCGTTCTGAAAAGGTCACCGAAGCCCCCCTTGCCCGGTCTGAAGGGCAGAGGAGTGTAGAGGTGCAGACCACCTGCCCAGTACGCCTCTCCACCAAGATAGTCACCTGGAGCACAAAGAGAGGGCATTAAACCAATATATGTAGAGTACTTACTTAAACATACACACAAGCTTACAGCCGTAGCACTTTATTCATTATTTTAAGTACTTCTCTTTATGGAGCGGTATTGTGTGTGGATGCTGACAGTGTAGAATTAGACATGAAACATGACGTGGAACAGCGGTTTCCAGCTGTAATCAATCATAGGGTGTTGTAGTCTTATTGTCTTTACCACTAAGTCCCAACAATATTTAATGGTTGGTAAAACTATATTTTTTGTTAACTAAGAAGTTTGTCTTTGTCTTATAGTTTTGGACAGTAAGCCCCATGTTGACTGTCCCATTCTTTTTCACAAAGATGATTGATTAAGGTACAGCTGATTTAAAAAAGAAAAAAACTCATTAATTGAACTATAATGTTTTGTACCTTCACTCTGTGGCCCAATGCTATACATCCCAAACCCTCGTACACTGGTGGGACCTCCAAGGTAGAACCTGGAAAAAATTGATTCATTCATTAAACCATATACCCAGAATGTCATTAATAGTACAACATTTAAGACAAAAAAACAAAACACAAAAAAATTGGTCAATTGACAAGTAGCCCAAGCTTATAGTCAAGTTTAGATTTGTAAACAGATATGATCATCTTGAGAGCATGATCTTTATCAAAAGAGCCACAGTGTGTTCTCATTGGGAGTAGTAAATGAAGGTCAGATGTGTCAGCCAGGTGGCAGCTCTTGGATCAGACGTACCTGTCAGCGATGCAGGACGGCTGTCCTCCGATGGGACAAAGCATCCCGCCCCACAGAGAAGCAGACAAGACCTGAGAGGACACACAACATTTCTGTTAATAACACAAAACCTTAGAAGTATTCAGTTAAGCAGAACAACGTTTGTTGTTCCACTCCTCTAGTGCGGATTTATCGCCCACTGGTGGTTCGTTAATGCAATTCATCAACTAAAAGCACACTGAAAGAAAGAACAAACTCAGGTGCAGATTTTAAAAGACAAATATTGTTAAACCAGTCTGGCGTCTTATTTCTGTCTTACCGAGTCCCAGAAAAGTCGTTTGTTGAGCTGTAGCTCAAAATCCTCTTTCAAGAAGCTGGCGTCTCCACCTGTGTACCCAGCCAGTTCCTGCAGGACAAACACATGAAATGTTTATAATCATATATTCATGTATTTTCAGGGTCCCTTATTATTAGACACATGTGCACACTAACCTGGTTGATCCGGAGTAATGCACCCCTGCTGGGGAAGATAGCAGAATTCCTTGAATCGATCGACACAGTGTGCTGCAAACAAACAAAACAGGAGATGTGTTGAACTGGTGGGGTGGAAGATATAATATTTATAGCACTAATAAACGTGTATTTAAAATGATATGACACAAGGATGAGTCCAGGCTCCAGGTTGTACCGAGAGGGCAGATTTCAGCGAGTGTCCGCTCTCCTCCCGCACGGCGAAGGACGCACTGCGCGCCAGGCAGCCCAGCTCCCTCCACACACCCTCCCACTTCAACGTGTGGTTGGTCATCCCGAGGGGGAACTGCAGGAGGAACGGAAAGGGGAGAACGTCAGCTGAAGACGTTTGAGTTAACTCATCAGTTACACTTTTCCTAGCAGATAATGTGTCGATCCTGCATGGTTCAACAGTATTAAATGCTGGCAAATTCAAATGTTCAGATTGGATTTACACACTGCTGTGCACAAATGCAGAGCATGCATGTCCACAGTCACATGTTCGACGCTTTCTCCCTAGATTCTATAACTATGTCAATGCATTTAAAAATAAAAAGAGTCCACAAATACAAATAAAAGGTTATTATGGTACAAACTAAGCAGTTTAAAACATGGGTGAAATGAATCTCGAATGAATTTATTTGTGTACATAAACATAAGGAGGAAATGTATCTGTATTGATATTGGTTAATCATTTTAATGGTCTCTTTTTCCATGCAGAAACAAACACGGCCTCTTACATTAAACTCTGCAGATGCGCCTCTGTCAGTTTCTTTTAAGGAGCTCCATGGGAACTGACCGGTGACTTTGTACAGGTTGAGGATGAGGCTGAAACAGAGGACACAGTGTCTTAAAACAAAACTCAGAGCCCTGGTGGTGCATTTACTGGCAATCCAAGATTTAGGAATCAGCCATCTGTAAAAATTGCTTAAACTTTATGAAGTCAGACATTTCTTGGACACACAGTCAACAGTCTATTTGCAACATTCACTGACATACTTGCGTTCAAAGTTTCCGGGTTGGGGCTTGAAGAAGGACAGGCCGTATGACGTCTCCTTGGTCCCGTAGGAGAACTGGAAGGTGAGTTTCTCAGCTCGACCGAACACGTTAGGTAACTTCAGACCCAGCACCTGAAAGACCAAACCAATACTATGAAGCCACCATGTTCTGTGATCATTTCTGTTTCACTGTAAAAGCAGCCTGTGTCCAGTTTCATCCAATGTTATTAACTTGTTACAATAACCTCTTTTCTGCTGTGGCATGACGAAAGGTTTTTTTCTATAAACATTGAAAAACACATTTCCTGTTATTACTAGAACTAAAACGGTTTCCTTAATAATCTACCCTCATCGAATAATCATTACATCTCTAATCTAATGGAATAAGCTTTACCTGACACCTATAACATAACCAATATAACATAAACCTGTTTCTTATTCTGAATATAAAAGTGTAGTAAGGAAAGGAAATTAAAAAAGGTTCTGGCTTTTTGTGCCATAGTTAACATAATAGAACAGACGGACTGCAATAAATTCTGATTTAAGTGATTAAAATGCCCACTGGCCTTATAACCTAAGTTGACAATTGTATCACCTGGCAGCCAATTGAGCGAGAATTTGAATGAACTATCTTATTGAATAGTGCTCCATCCATAGCCAATAAAGTGACAAATATGACTGACATGAATTATATGCAAGTGTTGTTTCTCTCACCATGCTTCCTTCATTGTTGCCAACCATGGTGTTGTAGCTTCCTGTCAGCCTCTTTACCTCCGTCACTTCAAAAGTTACATCCAGACCGTTGGGCAAGGCATCTGAACCTGGGGAAGAGAACCAATCAGGAGGAAGAAGGTGTGTTACAGCCATTATTCAATAAACTGTTTGTTTTTGGGGCGGTATTTTTTATTACAAGGTCGGAATGAGTTACCTTCAGATGTATCGATAAGAACCTCCACCTCTTTGAAGATTCCCAGGCGGAGAAGCTTCTGTCTGGCGATGTGAGATTTTTTCATCACCTGTAACCGAAAAAGAAACAGAGCTCTGCAACTTCTCCAATACTGAAACTGAGTGCTATCATTACTTAATGTACTCAGTAATAAATACGTACATCAATGAGGTTTTTTGCGTGGAAAACCTCAGAGATCTCATAGCCGAGCAGATCCTCTTTAGTTCTTCCAAGACCCTGGACGTTAACATGTTGGACGACCACCTGCAAAAATATGTTTTACCTGGATTACTCCAACAAAACCATCGTATACAAATGCAGACACATGCATGTAGCTGCAGGTACTTGGACTGTGATAGCAATTCAAATCCATAGTTCTTTTACAGATACTATTTATAAATACTTAGATTTGTTTTTATCACAAAATCTAGTCTGATATTACTGCAACTTACAGCTTTGTTTTCGAGGATCTCCTGCTTGGATTCCTGCTCCGGTTCTGGAAGCTCGACCAAGTCATCAGGGTGGACGCCCAAATCTCGGCCATGCATCGGGAGAGGATCCAGACTCTGCAACCATGATAAGCACCATGCCTTTAAGTAACACTACATTAACAATGTAATGCAAAGTTAAAAACAATTTATAAAAATCTCCCTAATAAACCTTCTTTGACTACAGAAGTTGAGCCAAACTAACTATATTTCCGAGTTTAAATTTGGTTTGTGTATCTAAAAGTCAGGTGAGACTTTTAAAATAATCTTAAAAGTCTGATACACTTAAACCAAGGAAGGTATGTATGGCACCTTTAAAAAGGACTGCTGTCATTGAGTCATTAGGTCAAAGAGTGGGCCTTTAAAAGAGAGTATCTGATGTCCTACGACAAGTGAAAGTCACTGCATGGGGAGTCAGTTTGGAAGGTGGTAAGGTAAGTAGGTTAAAGAAGCACATTTCTCAAATGAAAGACTGTGACAGTAAATTGAATCTATTTGTGGTGTTAATTACACAGTATGAAATGGCTTTTAGTGATATTCTTGTATGAAAACACAAAACCACGTTAAAATACTACCACAAATCGTGGTTACAACGAGTTAGTTTGTCATACATATGATATCTAAATTTGAAAATCCCGCCAGGCTTATATTGGTAACATTAATGAGCTTTAGTCAAAGATACAGCTTTTCACCACATGCAGTTCCCCAGTATACACGTAATGTAACCAGACAGTATTCTTTAGTGTTCGTCTTTATCCAGCTGTATTGAACAGTACATCGAGTCCAAATGCTAGTGAGTCTGACTGGGCAGGGAGGTCATGTAAAAAAGGTAGGTAAAAAAGGCACATAAAGGCCAGCTGCCAGGGATAATGGAGTTTACCTTAGCATGGACAGTCCCCATGGTTAATATCCGCTCCTAAAGGCCTCTTCAGTCGGGGTTACCTGCTCTGTAAACAGGAGAAAACTGAAAAATGACAGCGGCTACTTTCTCCACTACCTATCCCCCTTCAAGGGAGACGCCATGACAGTTGATGAGATCTCGCGTTGCGTTCATGCACTCCTCGTTTTCTACGTGAAGCTTAAGAGCTGTCTTTCATTCTAACCTTGTCACGTGGTTTTATAAATGTATTTTTATGTTTCCCGTATACAAGGTCATGCATATATAGCAGGGTGACAGGCAACAGTGCTGCTGGATACGTGGCTTTATAATGAGTTAGATCAAAGGAAGCAATGAGTGGATTTGGAATAAAAAGCTTCCAACTGAGATACAATTATAGAAGCTAGCAAATGCATTGCTCTTAAATGCATCATTCTGTCTTCTCTCTGTGATTGGTTAGAAATGAGAAATCATTGAAGTGGGAGGTGACAGGCTCAGTCAGAGTCACGTTTTGAAGGAGCTTGTCCAGAAGATGGCAGTATTTGTCTACTTTCTCGCCGTCTTCACTTCAAAATGAACAGAAGCTGGCAGCGTCTGAATAAAGCACTCGTTAATTGCACCTGCATTTGGAAAGAGAACAATTTTGGTGAGTTCCCAGACAGTTTCGGCCTTGTCTTTAAGTGTGGTTTTTGTTGTGGTTTCTGTAAATTAAAAATGGGGTCAATAAAAGTGTTACTAGACATAGCTAGAGGCTATCTATACATTCAGTATGAAAGAAAACTACTGAAATAATGTAACGACCTCAAGTCTTTTAATTTACTTTTAAGTTTTTTTTATAACTCTATTCATTTTTAGTTTGCATATAATGGCCTCAATAAAACAGCTAAATTCACTATACACAACTAAGCCACCTAAACCATGAACTTCTTTCTTAGCTCAGGATGACAACAACGCGGAATATTGTTGTCCTTTAACTATAACCTCATTTAAAAAGACTTAAAACAATGAGAATCCCTATATTTATTTTGACTGTTTTTAATCCTTAAAATAAACGACTGTTTGGTGACCCCTGACCTATGGATTAACCTGGTGACCTATGGCCCCCATTGTGCCCCCATACACATTACCCCTACCTATTTTCTGCAAAGACCTATACACCAACTAGTGTTCATGTAAAACTGCCCTGTCCGATGTTTGTCTGTCTAATTCATTCATTTCAAATTGCCCTTTTAAGTCTAATGACTACGTGTTTCCCAAACTACGGCTTTTTGGACCTTCATGGGTCCTTAGTTCCCACAGGGAATTATCATTTTGGAATTGTTTTTTAATATTGTAAAACAGCTATATGTAAAAGGATCCTTGCAGGATAATTAATATATGAAGTAAAATAAACACAATTCCTCTTTTGGTTTCCGACTTTTTTGGCTTATGACCCCAAGTCACAGACAGGTGCTCTACATCAGTTATGAACATGTTGACTGTAGTTAATTTTCTCTTTTTAAAGGTGGGGTAGGTAAGTTTGAGAAACAGGCTCGAGATACACTTTTTGTTATATTCCATGGAATGCTCTTAACATCCCGATAGCAATGAATATCTTAAGTGCTTTGACAAAAAATCCATACAAAATGTCATCTGTGTAAGCCGTAGTACTGTAAAAAGCACGACCAATCCTGCCTGTCAGCCTTCCATATGTGCACACACTTATCTCGCGCCCTCATTGGTCATGTGCGCGTTCGTGTGTGTTGGAGGAGGGGCTCTGTAAGGAAGTGGCATATTTTTTCCGGTTGTGTATTTTCAAATTCTAGCGCACTCGAGCTGGTTTCTATGGAAGCCCATTTCCGCCACTTGAAAAAAATAAAATCCCCATGAAAAGTCATAATTATGAGATAAGAAAGTCGAAATTATGAGATAAAAAGTCATAATAATGAGATAAAAAGTCATAATTATGAGATAGAAAAGTCGAAATAATGAGATAAAAAGTCATAATTATGAGATAAAAAGTCATAATAATGAGATAAGAAAGTCGAAATAATGAGATAAAAAGTCATAATTATGAGATAAGAAGTGCGCATGCGCTGCAGTGGCGCTGTCTTTAAAGGTCCCTTCATCACCTTGCTGCTCTCCACCATGCAAACAGCATCTAAATAAGGTAACTATTACAGGTGACTTTTGTAAATGTTAGATGTTACATATAGCCTATATTGCAGCTAAACTACAACAATGCAGTTCATAGCTTTGACATTACCTGTTATGAACTATAATATATATGCCTATAGTTTTGTGGTAACGTTCACGCCACTAATGACAATAGTGTAGGCATACTGCTGCTGTGAGTTGCTCTAACTCTAACCCGTGAACGTTACCACAAAACTATAGGCATATATAGTATATATATTATATTCATAACAGGTAATGTCAAAGCTATAAACTGCATTGTTGTAGTTTAGCTGCAATATAGGCTATATGTAACATCTAACATTTACAAAAGTCACCTGTAATAGTTACCTTATTTAGGACTAGATGCTGTTAGCATGGTGGAGAGCAGCAAGGTGATGAAGGGACCTTTAAAGACAGCGCCACTGCAGCGCATGCACACTTCTTATCTCATAATTATGACTTTTTATCTCATTATTATGACTTTTTATCTCATAATTATGACTTTTTATCTCATAATTATGACTTTTTATATCATTATTTCGACTTTTTTATCTCATAATTATGACTTTTTATCTCATTATTATGACTTTTTATCTCATAATTTCGACTTTCTTATCTCATAATTATGACTTTTTATCTCATTATTTCGACTTTTTTATCTCATAATTATGACTTTTTATCTCATTATTTCGACTTTTTTATCTCATAATTATGACTTTTTATCTCATTATTTCGACTTTTTTATCTCATAATTATGACTTTTCATGGGGATTTTATTTTTTTCAAGTGGCGGAAATGGGCTTCCATAGTTTCTCCAAAATTACCTAACAAAAAATATAGAGTTATCCAAAAGTCAGCCAACAATCTAGGCCACTAAAATTCACTTATTATATACATTTAACCCCTCATAAATGTCGATTGGGGTTTAGCTTGGGTTTAAGGGTTTGGAGAACGAACTTTGAGTATCCACATCATGACGCTGCGCTGCTCACCTCTCTCTCTCTCTCTCTCTCTCTCTCTCTCTCTCTCTCTCTCTCTCTCTCTCTCTCTCTCTCTCTCTCTCTCCCTCCACCGGTACAAACCAGCCAATCAGGAGGCTCCGATCGCCTCCGCGCTCTCCTGCTGTTCCCTCTCTCTCTCCCCCCTCTCTCTGCCCGCCGCTGCCCGTCCAGCAGAAGCGGTCCTCCTCCTCTCGTATCAGAGACACACACACACACACACTCACACATTCACACACATACACACTCACACACACACACACACAGTCCAAACCCCCAGAAAAGCCCTGCTGAATCCTCACACCGTCTGTCAGCATGGGGAGCGCTTGTTTTTCTCGGGACGTTTGTTTGTTTATCCTCCTCATAAATACTTGCAGGGTGATGGGGAATGTCGGACTCGCAGGTAAGAGCTCCCCTTTCCTCTGTCTTGCTTTATTGTCAACCATGAAATGCACATTTTGTTTGCTTTACCGGTAAAAATTATGAAACATGAGTGAAAAACTACTTGGAATATTCTAACGATATTACCGGAGATTTCATTTTAATCATAAAGCACACGTGGGCCACTTTAAACGGGACTTTTGATAGCACAGGAAGTTCCTATATTAATATTATTTGGTAGAGTAGCGTGGCTTTTCATCCACTATAATATTAGAACAGCAGCGTACAAATGGCACACTGTATACAACTTGAAACTCACATTTTTGTTGTATTACAACTGAATTTGATTATTTTCGTATCTCCTACTTAACATGTATTTAAAAATCAGCTAGAAAGTGAGTTGCACCTCACGTTTAAGATGCGCAAATGGTTTTCCAGTCGGTTTAACGGCGTCCCAGACTTCACTGGAACTTGTGTTTCCTGCGCGCAAAGGTCAATTTCAATCGGAAACCGCAGCTTGCTCTCTGGGTTAAGCACTCATTTGCTGTGATTTGCTGCGGAGTGAGAGGGCTGCCTGTTTAAATATTTCACCGTGTGCAAATGGGGCAAATGATTTACCGATGGTGGTTTTTAGAAGTCGACTCAGCCGCTAGAGAGCATCTTGTCTCCGGGTTTGGTGGAGGAGGTGGAAGCTGTGTGTGGGGGTAATGTGGGTGGAGAGGGAGTGGTGGTGGCAGCAGGGAGCGTCCAGGTCCCAGGAGGAGCCGGTTGGCAGCAGGGGCCATATCGACCAGCACATTGTTCAGCCTCCCACCTCAGTGAAAGTCCGCGAGCCACCATGCAGGGCCACTCATGTTTATAAAGCCCACCACTGAAGAGAAGATGAATTCTGTGGCTCCTCTTGCAGCATTTCATCCCATAAAAAAAGACTTAAACTTGTTGCTGCTGCCTTTACTCCCAAACTCTGTCTCTCTCTCTGTCTCTCTCTCTGTCTCTCTCTCTCTCTCTCTCTCTCTCTCTCTCTCTCTCTCTCTCTCTCTCTCTCTCTCTCTCTCTCTCTCTCTCTCTCTCTCTCGCTTTTCCCTGCAGCTCACTGCCTTTTTTTTTACCAGAAAAAATATTTATTGTATATTCCGTTTTATCGTTTATTTATTTCCGTTATACAGCTGAGCCGGGCAGAGAGCCAGAAAGAGAGCAGGGGCTGAACCACAGGCCGCTTCCAGCCGGGTCGACTGACTTACTACACACTGTCTATTTATACTCTGATGCAAAGGAGCTCTGGGGTCAAAGCTCTGCTGAACAATAGATATGACAGCCAGGAGGTGTGTGTGTGTGTGTGTGTGTGTGTGTGTGTGTGTGTGTGTGTGTGTGTGTGTGTGTGTGTGTGTGTGTGTGTGTGTGTGTGTGTGTGTGTGTGTGTGTGTGTGTGTGTGTGTGTGTGTGTGTGTGTGTGTGTGTGTGTGTGTGTGTGTGTGTGTGTGTTGTGTGTGTGTGTGCGCGTGCGTGTGTGTGTGTGTGTGTGTGTGTGTGTGTGTGTGTGCAATGACTTGGCCCTTCACCCTGGGATTTGGGCCCAGATGTGACTGGCTCCTCTATCAATAACCTGATCAATTATAACCGTTAAACCCTCTGTTCTCTGCATCTGAGACCTTGAACAAACCTTGACAAAAAACGTTTATAAATTGAGACATTAAGAGTGTCTTAGGATCTAATAAAGCCATACATATATAACTTTATATCACACTTTCAAGTTAGGGCAATGCATGAGACAGATGAACTTAAATAATTGCCAAAATTAGAGCATTTGAATACATCCCCCAGTATGAAGCAAGTTCCAAAAAAGCTGAGTACCCCATTTCCCACAATGCAACTCAAACGCAGCATTCATTAGGCTCGGTTTAGTGTTTGTATATTAATGGCAAAATGTTGGAGATCCCTTCTGTTGCGGGAACTTTCACAGAAGTCATTTTGAGTACTTTGCCATGGGTTTTTATTTCTGTCTGTCCAACTATGGACACATATTGTAACCTGAAATCAAAAGGAAGGTTAGTCTGAATACGGGTGTGGTCCGTGTGAGTGTGTTGGAGGTAGCGGTGTAGGAAGTTGCGGATTTTGGTGATGTCTGGTGTGATCCAATTACTAGATAGTCTCTAAGGTTTATAACTCAGAAAAGTTCATTTGTGGCTAACTGTCACCTCTTTCATGTCAATGGCTTATAACAATGTCAAGAGGTATTTATTTAGAAGTCCTGAGGAGGTAAAGCTACCCAGTAATTCACAAGAGTAAAAAAGATTGGAGGTCTGTTTCATATACAACATTTTAATTTTGTGTTTTTCTGTGTTCGTATTTTAGTAATTTAGCATCCTCTGGGGGGTCCATAACCATAGGATAAGAACCGCTGTTGTAAAATCATTATGCCTTACGTCAGTAGAAGGCAAATCATCGTCATTGCATCCTAATATAGGCTTAAAACAAGCTAAACATTTTTAGAAAAGTAAACTGTTATCATCTTAGTGCTAATCGATTGCCTCCCTGGACATTGAACTGCTATTCGCACACCTCTTGTAATGAGACATCAGTTGAATGACACGCAGTCTGTGAACTGTGATACATTTGAATTGAGATGGCTCTTTAATGATGCATTAGGTCAGTACGCACACCGATCTTGATTTGCCATCTGTAGTGCGGCTTGTTGAATCCACTGGGACATATAGGATATTGACCTCCATGTCTACATGTTTTTACAGATGCAGACGAGTGTGCAGAAGGGTCGGACGACTGCCACATCGACGCCCTCTGCCAGAACACGCCCAAGTCCTACAACTGCATCTGCAAGCCAGGCTACAAGGGAGATGGCAAGCAGTGTGAAGGTGAGTGACCTTTTTCCACTTTAAATTGTATTGACATTTATTTCCGTGTATTTATTTCCATATACGTCTTGCTTGCTTGTGTACAGCGTTCTTAGTCGTAAGGCAAATCTTCATTCAAGGAAGGATTCAAGGCTTTTATTGTCATTTGAACATACAGCAGCTACAGTGTGGATATGTCAATGAAAATCTTAGGTCACAGCACAGGCTTATGCACACGTCGTTTTTAACAGTGGATCTAACAAAAAATGCTTTGGCTTTTCAATGAATGCTGATGACAATACTTAAGAAAAGTCACACCTACAAGCGTAGTAGGCCAAACGAGGAGGGATTTATGTTTCAAAACGCATTGGTTGGGTTTAAAGCAGGGGGCTGCATCCCCCACCTCAGGGAGTGAGCCAGTCCGCGGCCCCGCAATATGGCGTTGTTTGAGCGAGGGTGGCAATAAAGCCCACAAACGGCTGGAGGAAATGGGTATAAGTACCCAATATAAATCTTATCGGAATCAAGGCCAAATAATACTTGATTGGGATCACGTTCATTGAAGTGAAACTTTGATGTTGGATGTGAACTAACATCTGAATCACATCTAGACTGGATCTGGGGACTCTGATGTAACGGCTGGTTATAGACAGCAGTTTCACAGCCCCTACATGCCGCCCCCAGTCGCCCCCCCTAATCTCCTAATTAATGGGGAGGAAGTGGACTAAGCGAGGGTGTCAGGGTGAGACGGGGCAGCACCTGGCTGTGCGTTCACACCTCCAATCACTTCTGCCTCAGAGCACACCACAGCTGGAGCTCCAGCAAATGCACAGATATGCTCTCCCTCTCTGTGTTATGCAGAATCCTAGCTCGCTCGTACAATTATTTACACACACACACACACACACACACACACGCACACACGCACGCACGCACGCACGCACACACACACACACACACACACACACACACACACACACACACACACACACGCACGCAGTGTAATCCTGTAATTTGTTTCCCCATGTACCGTGCGCTTCAGTGGTTATCCCAGGACAGATTGCCTTTATATAAGTGATGTTACTGTACTATTGCAGTTTAAAACTTGGATGAAGTGGGGTATACTTTGTAAGTGGGTGTAATGCCATCACATTCCAATGAAGCAGCCATTAAAGCATGATGTCTAACCTTATGGCAAGGGATTCTTATGATTTGTTTCTGTGCTAAACTATCCAACTCTTTGTTTAAATCCAGGGCTCAAAACCAGATTGTACTTGGAGCCTAAGCACGGCTTATCATCTTGGGATAGTTAGGGCCAAAGTGAAACAAAACTTTTTGTAAAGACAGACAACATCATTCAAAACTCCATTGATCTCTGTCAATGTCCTTGGGCAAGACACTTCACCTGAACTTGCTCCTGTGGGTATTGTCCACAGTTTCTGACCATTGCATGTATGATATATGTGTAATGTGTGTATATGTAAAGCGCTTTGAGTCATTGAAAAAGCGCTATAATAAATGTAAGGAATTATTATTATTAACTAAAAACCCAGCATTGGAACATAAGCCACAGTCTGTTGTTTGGACGATAATAATAATACAACCGTCTTTGTTTCTTTCTACGATATCTTTGGCCCTGGTTTGAAAATGTTTACATGCTTTTTCCTCCTTTGTTCTGTGAACACGATAGAGCTAAAAAACATATACTTGACTCTGGGTCTTCTCGGCTGCTTACCCAAATCGTCACAATTTAGGGGGCCGCATTAGAAAAGGGGATGAGAAAATGTGCTCATATGAGATGCACCCAAGTTGCATGGACGCCTTCCTTTAATAACTCCCATGAGCAGGAAGTATAGAACGAAGATCACAGGAAAACACACGCTGAATGACAGATTGTAACAACAACAGAAGCAATTACTATATAGGTAACGTCATCACTTCATTTTCCATAAACAACTATGGGTTGATCTCCCCATAAACTCTCTGTGTTATCGTTTTTGTTCTTACCATGTGCGTGCGCCGCTGTCTCACGATGACACCATTTTTGGTCCAACTGACCCCTGGCCTGTAAATGATTATTGATTATGTTATTATCCAGCTTTGTTGTCTTTTACATACAGTGTGTGATGTCTTACACCGGACAGACGGACACAGATCTATTGAACTCTGAATAACAGCAGCTCCTCTGTTCTCTGGTGGAGACGGCAGTGTGTTTGGGCTTTTCAGGAATATAATCTTCTTCCTGTCAAGCTGCTGTCTGAGCGGACCTGTCCTGACAGCCACCTTTTATTACATCACTTCACCAAGGCCAGCACTTGGATCAGTGTGTGTGTTTTTGTGTAAGTGACGTGTGTGTGGAAGCTGTAGGCTGCTGTGCTTTGACGGAGCTTGAATGTAAACCGCATTTTATTACATCACCATTCTAAATCCAGCATTTGAATGCATTGCGTGAACTGTGTGTGTGTGTGTGTGTGTGTGTGTGTGTGTGTGTGTGTGTGTCAAACATGCTTTACACACACACTCCCCTCCCTTTGCCCCCTGACTGTACGCTGAGATATATTGAACTCCATCCAGTGATGAGGCAACAGCTCATCACAGGGACATCAAATGAAGACAAATGGTGGTTTGGATTTGACCCCCGACCCTGGTGATTAGATATGGCTGCTGTAATTGGTCGGCTGTGTTTTCCATCAACAGGCATTACGAGCCACTTTGCCGACCAGCACCATTAGTGGCTATGCTATTCCTGGAAGCACCTGGAAGCAGCTCTCTCTCCCTCAAGTCTTCTCTGCTTCTTTATCATCAGCGTCATAACTTATCAGCAAACACTCACTCAACAGTCTAGTCAAACACACCGTGGGAGAAATTGGATAAAACTGAAGGATCGTCATTATTCTAAGTAGTGTTACGTCTATCCAGAGGCTTTTAAGACAATGGAGACGGAATAATATTCATCCGGCCATCGGTTTTCTGCCATTAACCAGGACCGGGTCACAATGGAGCTCTCTTCAGAGGTTTTGGTTCCTTCCAGTATCTCTAATGTTAAGCCCAACCATTTTACAGAGAGAAAACTCATTCAACCTTTGGTTAAATGCTAGCACCAGTGCACACGTGGCAACAATCGGCTTGTGGATCTCAACCGACCATAGATATTTGAACTCCTGGAGTTTGGTTTTCAATGTACCTCGAACCTGCAGGGAGCAATACACACATGATGAACTCCCATCCAGACCCTTTTACACTTCACTGCAAACCGCCCAAGTGCTTACTAAAGGTCATGGTCTGTTAAACCCAACCGAATCATATCATCTGCAAAGAGCAAAGATGCAATTTTGAGTTCCCTAAAGTGGACACTATCCTCCTAAGGCTGCCCGTTGTGATCCTGTCTCAAAAGTACAAAAAGTACTAATACTAATCTAAAAATAAATATAATGTATTTGTGCTGTATTTGTTCTTAAATGTCGTTTGCTTTTAATCTGTAAAGCACTTTGAATCGCCACGTGCTGAAAAGTGCTATACAAATCAAATTGCCTTGCCTTGCCCAATCGGTAACAATAAAAAACTAAGTGCCTCTAGTTAATGGTTCAACCCCTAAGTTCAATAAGTGATGCAGCTTTGTTTGCAGTTAGTCTGGTCTCTGGGAAGAACATTGCAGGAGCAGCACAGCAAGGAGAGCCGACCACTATAAGATGCCAAAGAAAGCAGCAATGTGAAGTTCTTTGACTCTTCACTTACAAAACGAAAGCTAAATGTGCTGGTTAGGCCAAAAAACAGATGTACATTTGCTCAAACTGTAAAGCATTTTGTGGTCAAAATATCAACTGTCATCTTGTGACTTGGTAAATATGGAGTCCTTCAAATGTACAGACATTATTTTTTACTATCGGTTTTCTGGAGAAAGCCACAAGGACATGGATCGTGTTGATGACCACATTATTAGCGTGCACTTTGGAGGTTCTGGAGGGATGTGGCCTGTGTGGCTCCACATTGACAAAACTCTGGCTCGCTCATGTGCTTTTGTAACGGCTCAGATTCGAGACCCGGTGACCAAGGGAGACGACCTGTGCTCTCAGCCTCTGCTACACGTCGGCACTACAAATTAGCAGCTTGCAGGCCGCTTTGTTCTGCCAGGAGCCGGCTGTCCAGCAGTCCTGCAGGACTCAGCGGGATCAACATCCCAACTACAGTGGGTTTCAACCACAAGGGGTGTGATGGGTGCTCCTATCAGGACTGTGTCCCCAGAGGCGTCGTTTTCTCAAGTGAATGCGTTTCTTTGAATGCTTCTTGTCACTGAAATCGGATCTGCCGTTTATGATCTTATTTCTTATGAATTGTGTTGTTGGATTCGTTGTTGAGGTTTTCAACAGAGTGCATTGGTCCTGCGGGATGCGTTATACGGCTGGTTGCTATACAGAGCTGTCAAAGCCTGTGTTTACTTAGCATTTGCCTCTTACAGGCTAATTGATTGGTTTTCATCAGTGCTGCCAATCGCGCTGAATAGTCTCTTCTCCTCTCTTTCATCGAGTGTACAGCCACCTCCATTCTTACACACACAAACACCTTTGAGTGTGTACTTTTGTCTCAGTTGGATTCCAAAGCTTTATCTCCATACCAGAGCAACTAATTAAGTACTGTAGGTAGAGGGAAATGTCACTTCAAACACTTTAAAGCTGTGCTCAAACACTGGTTCTGGCTGTAAATAGTTTTTCTCTTGGCTGATTTATTTTTGTGTTTCTCTTAACTATATACCAGGCCAAACATAGACAGTGTGATTCTACCACAACTGTAGCTGATTAGTTGTTGATGCTAGACTTTAGTAGGAGAACAGTTTTTACATGAAACTGGGATTTTACTGTATATTTGGACTTCATTCAAAGCACATTTTAGATGAATTGCATACAAAGTAAATGGGAATTGAGGACTTTAAAAAAAAGTTTGCACTTATCTGAATCTGCTCCCTAAACAACTTTGCAGACAAGAGAAAATTAAAGAGACAAGAAAGACCTGGAGTTCTGAGTTCCATCATAAGCTGAGCTGGACAGAAACGCAAAGACACAACGACAAATCATTTTGATTCAGGCTTCATTCTTCCGTGAAGTGCACTCAGAGCATCACTCTGGACTTCTCTGGATGACCAGTCCTTGGTTTTTAATCAGACTAGGTGTGGCTCATGCAACATGTGCACCATTCATTCTCTTTTGGACCGTTTCTTTGCTTGTCAGAACCTGACAGATGCCGTGTCTGATTGAGACTGTATTGTACCAGCAGCTCCCCCCTTACCCTGCGCCAGAGTAATGAAGACATGACCTGCTTTACCGAGATGGAGAGGAGGAGGAGGAGGAGGAGAAAATACATCTCATGGGAGGAAAGGATGGCGAGGGAGATGTTACAGGTTGCAGACAATTACTAGGCCATTGTCTGCCTGGCGTCTGTCCCTCCGTCATCAGTGAGACGCTCTTTCCACTTGCTACCTACAGACACACACATTTCCTCCGTGCACCTCCCTCTTTCTCTCCTGTCTCTCAGATTCATTCAGGCTCAGGCTTTATATATAGATACAGTGACCTCATGCCAGCATCTCAAAGCCGCTTCCTTGTCAGTGTTTGACGGATGATGTCTGGCATTGCTGGTTGGAAATGTCACTTTCACTCCACAGCTGAGATATGTAGTGTATGTCGGAGCGTTTCTTTATATCATGACAAATTCACACTCTTAATAAGTAACTTGACTTGGTTGCTACTGTGGATTCTTCTTCATTTCTGTAACGAACAAAAATAGTTTTAAAATATTTAAAAATTATTCCCATTTATTTTGGCACACAAGTGAATTTAAAAACACATTTTCTACATTAAGAGACCAAGTTAGCGACCTTCTCCTCTTTCATTAACATGTTTTAATAAGGCTGTCAATCTGCAGACAAACCACTGTGGTGCGTTGCACATGTTTTATTACATTAATCAGCTGAGTAAAAGGGAATGGCACTGACCATTTTAATTTCATCTTATGATTTTGAATCTTTTTTGAATTGTTACATTGAATGCAAATTAATTAACATTTTAGAATAATACAATGTACAGACACCTGGATAACCTGCACGATTCTACCCAAAAGGCCTCAGCTTCTTCTGCTGTCCACTTCATTCAGCAGAGATCTCCAACATATTTTTTTCGTACTTTTTACAAATCACCCCCCACCCCCTAACCCACTGCTTTGACGCTTGTTTACTGTTGATTTACCCATGCCCATGTTTGCTCATCAAAGTGCAGACGATTCACACCATTTACTGGAAACTAATTTGATGTCATTACAGGAAACTGTGCAGGAATGTGCGTGCTGACACATAATTGTTGCGAACATGTTAAAAACAAAAAAACAAGACCCCCCCCCCCCCCCCCCTCCTTCAACCAGAACAAAAAGTATGGCAATAAATTAACTGGTAACTGTTTTATCCAGAAAATGTTTAGTTTGCTTTCGTGCATGGGAAACTGCCATAGCATATTACACTTTTTTGATAAAATAAATCATAAATATGTGTTAATAGTCATCTTATGGCATTGAGACCTGAAGGCATACACCCTGCATGAGTTGTTAGCAGCATCCCCTCCTCTCCCTTTCTCCCTTCCTTCCATCTGTCCAGTTAGGAGGCGTGCGCTTGTCAGCGAAGGCGCCTAATTCACTCGATGAGACGTGGAGCATAAACGCTTCCCCGGCAATTAGAAAACGTGCATATGAGAGCGGAAGCAGTTGAAGCTTTCGGGGCACCGCTGTCAGATGTCAACAACAGCTCAGGGGCAGGAAGTGGCACCGTTTGGGGCCAACTGAGTCCCTACGAGGCACCTTCCTCCACCGACCTCTAATCTCTCCGTCACACATACACAAACGCATGCTTCAAACCTTCTCTCTAACCAGTTTATCTTTCTTGATTTTTAAACGACAAGCAGGAACCCTAGAATGAAAGCTTTACTAACATTATCAGTGATTGTTGGACACAAGTAAAGCTCAGAATCTTTGAGGAAATGATTGTCATACGTTGTGTGCCCTTCTAAATGTTAGTTTGCATGTGTAAACATTAGAAACAGCTAGAAACACTCAGATTTGGTTAGGCAATTATTTTTCTCATCTTATTTGTTTTTGCATAACCTGGCCTTAAGACAGAACACGATTGCATGTCACTGTATTTGAACCCAATTGAATGGAGTACAGAGACTAATCACACTCTGTATTGTGTTGTTCCACTATTTAGTCAACTGATGCTCTAATGCCAAAACATGAAGGCTCTGCTTTTCATTTTAGTTGTGAAATCTTTGTAAGCATTTGATTTTCAGTTACTGCTGATTCAGTTTTGATTATCAGACATATTGAATCAGGACATGTCAATTTAAACTTCAAACCTTACACCCAAAATTATACACAATAAATAAATGTCAGTTAAGTTATAATTGTTCTAAGTTCTTTTCAACCTGTGAAAACAGTTGTATTGTCTCTTTGTGTATCTTCATATGGAGCTTCGCCATGTCTGATATCATCAGGGTTAGACACGGAAAGTAACCCTTTCCAACCGAAAGATGGTGTTTCATTGGAAGCAATTCAAAAAAGTGAGACAATAACATTTATTATTTATTTGGTGCGAAACAAACAATCACACATATTAAAGTCAATTCAAATCTGTAAACATGATTTAGTCTTTAGATCTCAGGGCAGTGTTTTCAGGTGTGTTATTGTACTCTTTCTCCAATTCTCTTGAGCAAACAAAATTACATTTGAATGACATAACTTTTATCCACACTTTAAATGCTCTTTTTGGCAACAAAAAAACAACTCAAAAGGATGTGAACGGAGAGAAGAAGATGTGTGTCAACTGAACCCGGCTTATTGTGAATGTAGTCTCAGTCTGCCTGTTTGATTCAGGCACCAATTAATCACCTGCTGCTTTTCATTTACCCTCAGTGGTGAGTCCCCCCCCCCCTCTAGTTCTCGTCTTTACCTTCGCCCCTTCATCTCTGACAGATGAAAAGCAGAGCTGTTACATCGTGCAGAACCGGGCCATCTGAGCTGGCAGCACAGCAAAGTGTCCAAACAAACCTTTCCCCAAACACTCGCCCATTCCAGCTCGGCCTAATTGGTTGCAAATGCCTTTTAGGATGAGCCAGTGATATCCGTGAGGAGTTTGTATACACAAGGCTCCGGCACTTAATCCCCCTGTGATTGTTTTTCTTTGGTTCTCCTTACCGGTAAGATCAATTCCTGTTGTTCTGACACACATGCAGCTCAATCCAACTAGTTCTCAGGTCCGTTTTAGGACACTTTTGAAAGATAATTCCCTTTTGATCAATCTTCTCTTCTAAAACGTGTGAGTATGTGTGGATGTGAGTATTCCTTTGAACCCCAAGTACAGAGACTGGGATCTTTCGTCAGAGATCAAACAGACGGTATTACAATGGCCTGTGTGATTGGCTTCTGGTAAACATGTCTGTGGTGCTTCATGGTACAGAATGTGGCATTGATTTTTTTTAAGTGAAACCTCTTAGATGAAGCTCTTCTCATGTTTATTTCGCGTGGTATTTTCAAAGCGTTCATTCTTAAGCCCAAATCACGATGTTATCCATCTGAATGGAAGTGTTTTGTGGGGAGAAGGTCTCTGTGATAAGTGTGATAAACAATCCTGTTGTTTGTTGTTTGCATTGTGTGAGTCTTCATTTTTGCATTCTCATGCCTGCACTTGTGGGATCAGTCACTATGCAGACGTGTGTTGATTTCTGTGTTATTGTTGTGCTTTTTTGAGTTTTTCTATATGCACAAGATCCAAAGGCTTTATTGTCATATGCACAACAGCTACAATGTAGTTTTGCCAATACAAATCCAATCCAAAAATGCAACAAAACAATATACTTACTAAATAAATCCAGTGCAAGGAGAAATAGAAAGAATGGACACAATAGTTAAAGTCAAATCTAGAAATAAGAAATAATAATACATCAGTGTCAAGCTGTTGGGTATGTCTACATTCAGAAGCTGAAGAGTCATGTTTGTGACCTGTAATGGGACATTTAGAGCGGTCTGTGACTCCATTCTCAATATATCTTCATTGATATCAGCTGTCAGATTGTTGGACACAGTGAAGGACAGGTGGACAGACAGTCAAACTGAGGCGAGCAGGCATTCAAGCAAGAAGTAATGGAATGTTGACAGGCAACAGCCATGGTGTGAAGTAAAGCAAGAGGCAGAAAGAGAGAGAGGTTGGGGGACAGGAAGAGAGTAAAGGATGGGATTATGAGCAAGGGGGACGAGTTAAAAGCCAAGAGCAACTTTGTTTTCATCAATCTGACATCATTTTTGGCACGAGGAAGAGAACAAGTTGGACGGATCCAGCATAGCGTCTGAATCGTGGAGCGCGGGCAGATACCTGCACTGTGTCATCCTCAGAAGGGAGGGGGGGAAGGAGGAGGAGGATGTGGGCCAGGGTCTTCCTCGCTGCCTGCCGGATCTCCTGCTGTTCACACGGAGGGGGAGGAATGTTTGTTTAAGTGGCTCCGCATGGCAACCACTTGTGAGCCCCTCCTGTGAAAGCCTCCGCTGGCTCAGCGTGGAGGTTGGGTGGGTGCATCCCCAGACGAATAAACACCGGCTGACACTTCCCTCTCCTGCCTCGCTTTAAGAACCAACTGCCTTTACCCCTTCCTGAGTGTGCCCCATTACTGCACTGAAACGCTGCTAGGGTAACAAATTCATTCAAATCAAAACATAAAAGTGATGCACCATCAATGTCATCACCATCCTCGTCGGCATTGAAAAACTATTTAAAACTGATGACTCAATGCAAATAAATCACACTTTTAATTACCCTTTACATTTCTTTGTGACATCGGTCATTTTCATTAAGATTTGAACTCATGTTGTTTTCTAGGGAATTTTCTTTACCATATTTACTATACCATTTCTTTGCCTTCTTTTAAAACCAAAAATGTACCATTTACGGCAAGAAATTCCTCAAAATAATGCGTTGGAGGAAAATTCAACATTGAAAAAATAAATCACAACCAAATCAATTGCAATTTTACAATTTGTATGGAATGACAACCTCACTGTGAAGGTACAATATTAAAAAAATGTAATCGGCCTTTTAAAAGCAAGCCTCTACAGCAGAGACAACCTAAACTAGTGAAGACAAACCAAAAAAAGTTGACACATCCACCTTTCTCTTTCAGACATGGACGAGTGTGAGAACGACTACAATGGAGGCTGCGTCCATGAATGCATCAACATACCTGGCAACTACAGGTGCACCTGCTACGATGGGTTCATGCTGGCCCACGACGGACACAACTGTCAGGGTAAGAGCAGTCCCAGAAACACCCCTCCTGTATGTGTGTTCACAGAGTTGGTGAAAGTCAACGTCATCACATTGGTTCAAATTAGATTTTCGTTTTCATGATGTCTGCAAATAGCAACCCCTTTGATTTGACATGGGGTTTGTATCTAGATATATTGATGCTCGATTGAAATTAAGTATTCAAAAATGTAGCATTTTCTTTTATTATTTACCAAAAATACAGACTGTAAACGCCTTTTCTCTCTCTGTGTGTGAGTGTGTGTGTGTGTGTGTGTGTGTGTGTGTGTGTGTGTGTGTGTGTGTGTGTGTGTGTGTGGTGTGTGTGTGTGTGTGTGTGTGTGTGTGTGTGTGTGTGTGTGTGTGTGTGTGTGTGTGTGTGTGTGTGTGTGTGTGTGTGTGTGGTGTGTGTGTGTGTGTGTGTGTGTGTGTGTGTGTGTGTGTGTGTGTGTGTGTGTGTGAGCCTGCCTGGCTCAGCATGCCTCTCCCCGTACAGTCCCTCTGTCATCGTTTGGAGGGTTTCCATTATCTGTGTTTTTTTGGCTTGTTCCTCCTTACTGTTGGGAGGGCGGTCGGGGTTAAAGAGTTCTTCTTCAAGGATACCTGGCTGTGCTTTATTACTGACAGATCCAGCCCATTTAGCCTCAGTGCTGCGTTATTGACTTAGTGTCAGTCAGAGTAATGTTTTTTCTGTTCCGTGCAACACGTAGTTCTGCACGGATGTGCTCGAACACATTTCATCCCTTCAGTCCTCCACTGCTGACTGACGAGAGCAAAATAAAATCAGGAACATGTTGTTTTGGATGTGTCTTTGGTGGGATGTGTTTTGGGATTTCTAAGTGCTGGAGCTCATTCTTTGAGCCTTTGGAGAGGCTCAGTGAGAGATTGAGCGCTAAAAGCAGCAGCCAGCCGTGCAGAGTAGCTGCTGAGTTGTGGATTCCCCTCACAGGGATGACTTTCAGACAGCTGATATAAAGCAGAATTTAAGACGCTCCGTCATCAGAGTTCCAAATGTTCCTCCATGCACCAACAAGGGCCAGAAATGGTCAATAAAAACCCTTTTAATATGTGATTCTTCCAACTCTGTGATTTATATTGGATGAGTATAATTTAAACGAATATAGTATTAAAGGTTTGTTACATTTTCAAGTCTGTCCTACAACAATAGTCAATAGCCAATAACAGATAACATCCTAACATGCTTCTAATGAAAGTAATGGGGGGGGGGGGGGAATCCATACTTAAAAAAAGTTGATTTCATGTCAATATATGGCTTCAGTAGTTGGTTGGGCAAATCAAGTAGGCATCTTCCAAAGCTGTTCCTAAGAGTGTTTTGGCTCAAGCTTCTTTGTGTGTTTGTCTGAGCTGTCTTCTTGCTGTGCCAAGATGGGGGGATGTAACCCCAGGAAGGAAACTCCGGAAAACGTCCACCCTCTTTAATGTAGAATGCTAGAGCCTCAAATTTGCTTTAAAATTCAATCAAATTTGCCCTGGAAATGTATTTTTCTACATAATAATGTATCAGAAAGGCCTTGATGTCTTTCTTATTATATTGAAATGTTTAATTCCCATCAAGAAAATAATAATTGTATTTAAAGGCAGCATCTAGTGGTCATTAAAGGAACTGAAGAGCTTTGGCCACACACAATGAGGCTGATGTGAAAATCTGATCACACATATAAACACGATGGAAAGTAAACAACTATAAAAAGGAGAGCGGTCTTTACAGTCGTTGAAATTGGGTCTGACAGCGTTACGTGGTGTTCATTTCCTGCGTGTTTGTCTGGAAAAAGGCCCTGTCTACAGCCGATAGCTCATTGGTTAGCGTTCTATGTTGTGGGTAATTAAAAAGAAGGGCTGTGAGGTTAGTGGCATTTCACCACACGTGTTTGTTCCGCTAACTCAAACAACGCAGACCAAACGAGTCGTGAGAGAACTGCCGTCACCTGCTCTTTATGGCCCGGCAACAGGAAGCCAGCCCGCGTCTGATTTGAGCACGGAGGCTCGCTTTATTGGATGTTCGCTGAGTGCAGCCTTGATTAACCTCTGCTAATTAAACCGGTTCAGTGAGTTCAAAATAGGCGGCAAAATATGTGTTCCCAATCAAAGCCGGTCCTTGACATTTTCCATTGTTTCTTTATTTGACTCCAATTTCGTGTTGTTTATTCCCTCATTGTTCACGGTTCCATATCTCCTTCCCTCCTTTTTCTTAAGGTTTACTTTATTTTTTGCCTTTTTAGCTATTCTCTGTTTTCGCTTTTATTCTTTTATCCTTTCATGAATTCGTTATCCCCATTGTTTCTCCCTTTTTTCTTCTTTTCTTTCTTCATCTCACTTTTCTTTGTTACTACATCCCTCCCTTTGTCCTTTCCTTCCATCCCACCTTATGAACTTTTTTCTTTCGTTTTGATTCCATTCTTGTTTTCCATCAACCTCTCTTCATATGTTTTCTTTTTTCTGTCCTTCTCTCTCCTTTTCTTCCTCTGCTCTGTTATACTCTTCTGTCTGTCTGCTGACCTTACTAGCTTTCATCTAATTACCCAAATGGTTCTTGTGTCCTTCCTTTTTCTTCTTGTCCGCCTTCACTTTTTAAATCTATTTGTCAGATTGATTGCTTACTGTTTTTACTGGACGTTTAACCATCATCAGATGACAGCAGAGGTACAGGCTGACTGTGATTATGGGAATGATACAAAGACACTCTTAATGCATCTGATAAGATATTAGTCTTCTGGAATGGTATACATTGTTTGCTCTAAAACAAATAAAGTTAAAATGATCCATAATCTTCAAATCAGTTCTCAAAAGCACTGTGAATTTGACTAAATTGTTAACATGCAAATGATAAAACAGTCAATACTTAAATTGCAAAAATATGCATGCAGAATGTTACAGGGACTGTGATCCATGTTCTAAGTTGCTTACTGGAGTCAATATTTCAAAAAAATAGACAAAACCTGCCTGTTGTAAGTAAAGGTGTTGAGATGACACAGTTTTCATGGAAGTCAGTATTTAGTGGCCTACTCTGTACACTGTTTTTCAGGTGCCGTAAAAGACCATTTTGACTTGCCTTTTCAGATCACATAAATTAAAATACATATAATTGCATTGCTGGAAGAGAAAAGGCAACAAGGATGATGAATGTTATGTAGGATCTATTTTTATATAGATCTATATTTAGTCCAGAAGATATACGGCAGTGCCGATTGGGTAATGCGTTCCTGTGTATTTGGTCTTTGTTATTGACTCATGGATACCATATTGTCACCATGCTCTCGGATGCTTTTTGTCTGCTGTCATCACTAACCATAGAGGTAAATAGGGCCCTGTGATGCATGGTTACCATATAAACACAACTGGAGAGGAACCTATTGTCAGAGCGCAGTTTAAGAGAAGCTCCAACCCCCGAGCTGCCCGTCAACAGTGTCTCACTCTCAAGTGTCTCATTCAGCAGGAGATTTACTGTATGAATGAGGGCTCACCATCACACACGCTCCCTCTCTCATTTATACATTCAGACACTCAATTAATGCTGTCAGTCTTGTGCATACATCCACAGACAGAAAGTGTCTCGTAGGACGATCTGTCAAAACACAGGCTTGGGAGTAACGGAATACATTTTTATATAGAATTACAGTTCTATAAAAAAAAGTCACGTATAGCATAAGAGGGCCTCTTCCTTGCTAAAGTTACATTGCTCAGACATATTACACTTAAATTAAAGACATCCTATTGATATTTCTTTCACTATTTATCAGCGTTGCACTGGATATAGAATTAATAAGTAAGTTGTACCATAAGTAATCAGATTCCCTTATTTTTATATTGTCACACTTCGATGAACATATGTCGTAACGGAACACATTTTAAAAGCTTTTGCTTTTCGCCTCATTAATTATAGCTGGTAATATGTTGTCCGAAGACATGTGTTCTAATCTTTTGGGTTTAAGTCTATCAAAGATTAGATAAGATCGACCTTTATTGATCCCCAGGTGTTAAAGCAGCAACAGAATAGGAGCGAAAGACAAGACGGAATAGATAGGGATAAGTAAACGGTAGGATAAACATTGAAGTTATAGATGGAGAGGAAGGAGCATTGTTGTAAGTTAACACTACAACATCAGGAGGATACGTCCCCAGCTGACCCAGGTTCTGCTGCAACTCCCTCCTGGCTGGTCTACCTGCATGTGCCATCCGACCTCTGCAGCTCATCCAGAATGCAGCGGCTCGTCTGGTCTTCAACCTTCCTAAATTCTCCCACACCACGCCGCTCCTCCGCTCCCTCCACTGGCTTCCGGTAACTGCTAGAATCCACTTCAAGACAATGGTACTTGCGTACCATGCTGCGAATGGATCTGGCCCTTCCTACATCCAGGACATGGTTAAACCGTACACCCCAGCGCGTGCACTACGCTCTGCATCGGCCAAACAGCTCGCTGCACCCTCGCTGCGAAGGGGACCCAAGTTCCCATCAGCAAAAACACGTGGGTTTGCTATCCTGGCTCCAAAATGGTGGAATGAGCTCCCCATTGACATCAGGACAGCAGATAGCTTACACACCTTCCGGCGCAGACTGAAAACTCTCTTTCGACTCCACTTCGAGCGATAGAACTATTAACAAAGCACTTATATACTAATAAAGGGCTGGCTTATCTAAAGCCAGTTGAGTAGCACTTGAAATGTTTTTGCTCTATGAAGCCTGATGTACTTATATGATTCTGTTTTCTTCAAGTTTGTATTTTGTTGGTCGAACGCACTTATTGTACGTCGCTTTGGATAAAAGCGTCAGCTAAAAGCAATGTAATGTAATGTAACACTACACGTTGGCGGTCTTAAATGTACTTGGAGTAAAATGCATGGATAAAAGCGAGTAAAATGCACAGACATCTCAATTTGAAACATCTCTGTCCTTCTTGTTTGTTTCTCTGTCAAAGTTCACACTCAATTTATCTCGCACGCTCTGGGCCTGCCTGTGGAACACAATAAAATACCTTGTGGCTTTTAATAGACCCAAAGCATGATATTCCGAAACCTCAGAACCTTGTGGTGGTGCTGAATGAGCCTCGGATGACAAACTACACTTTAGAAAATGTGTTGAAGAAAATAATTTTGTGTGAGCCGGCAGGAAGTCACTTCATCATGTCCCAGATGCACTGTGTCAACAAGTCAAGGCACTAATTGATTTAAGATTGCATAATTGTACTCTGATTAAAGAGCGATTCCCGTTAGGTTCCTTTCTTCCTTTTGATTTTGACTTTATTTATTTTGTTTTGCCATGGACACAGCTGGACTCAATGTGTTGATCGTTTGGTGCCCTCTGTGAATGTCTGGTGTGCTGACGTGCGTTTATTTTCCTTCCGACCCGTTCTCGGCGAGATCTGAGAGGTGGCTGCACAGCAGGGAGCCAGCGACCGCAGCGTGTCACTGAGAAGTCCGACATGTAACAGACAGGAGGAGGGAGACGAGAAGTGAGGGGAGGGAGGGAGGGAGGGGGCAGATAAACTGAGGCAAAGTTTAAAAAGCACACATGGAAATATCCAATCCATGAAACCACTAGATATGTTTTAAAAATGAAGGGTTGAAAAGTTCGACAAATGACAGGATAGTTATGACATGACAAGGTTGTTTGCAAATCCCTGTTCCATATGAACACTGAAGCACATTTTTCTTTCTGTCGTATTTCCTATGTCATACTGAACGTTAAAGTTACGACGCTCATTTTCAGGTATTTTGTGCCTCTACTTTGACATGTGTACATGCGTTAATGTTCATAAAGTGCTTAATTTTTCCATTTATTGATCCATATCTTCAAGTAAAGTAAGGCCTGAGGATTGAAATATGTCCCTATCATAACATAGTTTAAAATAGTGTTCAAAATTGTGCAACAACAGGGTCAGGTGAGGAACACAAGAGAGACATTGATGTTTGACACCCTTCGTTTTATTTTACTTCCTACTTGTGGTTTTTCCCCCAAACAATTCTGATTATCAACATTTCCCCAAATCAATTTGAAATGTCTTATTTGAATTGTTTGCATATTTACTTAAACGTTTTTGTTTCCCCTCGAGCCTCTCTACCATCACTTTCCCCCCCTTTTTCTCTTATTCCCTTCTTATTTCCACCAGCCTCCAGCCTCGATATGTCCCCCCCTCCCTCTCGATGTGTCAAGCACATCCTCGTTGTGTCTAAACAAAACTTTACGCAAGTTTACACAAGCACAATCAAACAAAACAGAGGGGCTCGGGTCGAAACTTGCAAAAATGGCCCGTGGCCTGTGTTTATGCAAAAATGTTAGAAGAGATCAATTAGACTTGGAGATGGATACATTTTCTCTTTGTCTCTATCCCTCCGGCCTGAACATGAAATGCATCAGTCATATTAATGGCATCTGTTAAACCATGAGATTTGCTTAAAATTGTGTTTGGAAGGGAAATGAGAACAAAGCTCAGAGTTCAGCGAGGACACATCAAGTTTTACGGCACTAATGCGGTGAGATATTCCCACAGGAAGTTTACGGGTGTAATAATCCAGGACAGAATGAAAATGTAGTTATCTATAATATGTAATGATCTATAAGAACAAAACCCCAAAATGGATAACATGATAGTGGAATATTCCTCATCTCTCAATACAGTCTACACTGTTTAAGGTTCCCTCTGCTCCCTAGGGGTTTAACAAGCCCAGCACAACCTTCTCCAAGTACAAGAAATTAGTTTCAAGTTGAAATCCCACAGCGTCAGGAGCTGAGAAGGCAGATACAGCAGTGACTCCCATTCATTACGCAGACTGTGGCGGCCCACCATCGTCTAGTGGTCTGTCAGCAACCCCCCCAAACCCCTCTTGGAACACGGAGTGCTCCGTTTATCATGCTATGTGGGTTTAACTTTTGTACTGGTGTCATCATCATTAACAGTTAAAAACAAGTTCTCGTTATATATTTCAACACTTGTTGTTTTTTCTTTGGCTAAATAGATTTTTTCGAGACCATTACATAATTCATTGGCTTAGAATGCACCAGCTAATGATGTTCAGCTGAAAGGAATTTCAGGTCAGAAAACATTTTTGTTTTTGTTCTGAAAACATTTACGCACCACATTGTAGTTGTTTAATGTTAACAACTTGTTGATGTCACAATTAAGGCCACATTTATTTCAAACATAAGGAGTAAGGAAGTGAGCAGTGCTCTAATTGCAAATCTTATGTACCTGGTGCCAATAGAATCTTACATCTATAAATGTATATACATGAACTGTAGGCCGCGTTATTAAAAACTGCAATGTTACAGATAGCTTTCCAAAAGAGTGGACTAAAAGGCCTTGTAGACAGGTGCTTATGTGGAAAGAGGAATTCAAAAGAGACCTACATATGAAACCCAGATTGAGTGGGTTATCACAGAAGAAGACAGAGTTACAGAAACAGTTGATGCGTGTGTCTTCAGTAATCCTTGATTTAATAGTGAGGAGCTCTGCCTGCAGCTCCTCGTCCTTCATGGCTTGGTTTTCAATGGCGAGTAGGTGTTAACACGTGTTTACAGCCTCACCATTAGGACTGACTGTTGCTCGCTGCTTTATAACACTAACTTAAAGAGACACATCGGCCCAGGATAGATGTTGAGACACCCTCTCCCAATCCTTTCTGATATAGCTGCGTCTTTCGGCAGCTGTGTCTAGCATTGTATCTTGTGGGGAGAAAGTTTCTGATGTATACAGCTCTATTGTCCATTCTTCAAAACAAATATTTTGTATATACACTGAACAAAAATATAAATGCAACACTTTTGTTTTTGCTCTCATTTTTCATGAGATGAACTCAAAGATCTAAAACATTTTCTATATACACAAAATAACCATTTCTCTCAAATATTGTTCACAAATCTGAACAAATCTGTGATAGTGAGCACTTCTCCTTTGCCGAGATAATCCATCCCACCTCACAGGTGTGGCATATCAAGATGCTGATTAGACAGCATGATTATTGCACAGGTGTGCCTTAGGCTGGCCACAATAAAAGGCCACTCTAAAATGTTCAGTTTTATCACACAGCACAATGCCACAGATGTCGCAAGTTTTGAGGGAGCGTGCAATTGGCATGCTGACAGCAGGAATGTCCACCAGAGCTGTTGCCCGTGAATTGAATGTTCATTTCTCTACCATAAGCCGTCTCCAAAGGCGTTTCAGAGAATTTGGCAGTACATCCAACCGGCCTCACAACCGCAGACCACGTGTAACCACACCAGCCCAGGACCTCCACATCCAGCATGTTCACCTCCAAGATCGTCTGAGACCAGCCACTCGGACAGCTGCTGCAACAATCGGTTTGCATAACCAAAGAATATCTGCACAAACTGTCAGAAACCGTCTCAGGGAAGCTCATCTGCATGCTCGTCGTCCTCATCGGGGTCTCGACCTGACTCCGGTTCGTCGTCGTAACCGACTTGAGTGGGCAAATGCTCACATTCGATTGGGTCTGGCGCGTTGGAGAGGTGTTCTCTTCATGGATGAATCCCGGTTTCACTGTTCAGGACAGATGACAGACAGCGTGTGTGGCGTTGTGTGGGTGAGCGGTTTTCTGATGTCAATGTTGTGAATCGAGTGGCCCATGGTGGTGATGGGGTTATGGTATGGGCAGGCGTATGTTATGGACGACGAACACAGGTGCATTTTATTGATGGCATTGTGAATGCAAAGAGATACCGTGACGAGATCCTGAGGCCCATTGTTGTGCCATTCATCCACGACCATCACCTCATGTTGCAGCATGAGAATGCACGGCCCCATGTTGCAAGGATCTGTACACAATTCCTGGAGGCTGAAAACATCCCAGTTCTTGCATGGCCAGCATACTCACCGGACATGTCACCCATTGAGCATGTTTGGGATGATCTGGATCGGCGTATACGACAGCGTGTTCCAGTTCCAGCAACTTCGCACAGCCATTGAAGAGGAGTGGACCAACATTCCACAGGCCACAATCAACAACCTGATCAACTCTATGCGAAGAAGATGTGTTGCACTGCGTGAGGCAAATGGTGGTCACACCAGATACTGACTGGTTTTCGGACCCCCCCAGACCCCCCCAATAAAGCAAAACTGCACGTTTCAGAGTGGCCTTTTATTGTGGCCAGCCTAAGGCACACCTGTGCAATAATCATGCTGTCTAATCAGCATCTTGATATGCCACACCTGTGAGGTGGGATGGATTATCTCGGCAAAGGAGAAGTGCTCACTATCACAGATTTTTTCAGATTTGTGAACAATATTTGAGAGAAATGGTTATTTTGTGTATATAGAAAATGTTTTAGATCTTTGAGTTCATCTCATGAAAAATGGGAGCAAAAACAAAAGTGTTGCATTTATATTTTTGTTCAGTGTATAACGCATTTCAACACCATAAATGCCTTCCAGGACAGACTGCCCAAATTATGCAAAATGACCCCTTATAGAACGGTGAGGCTAAATGGAACTGTGTCCCTAGTTCTGTTTATGTCCTGGCTTGATAGTCATCATTATATAAAAGCTAAGGAAGGCTGAGGTCGAACACAATCAATTATCAAAGCCGCGTTGTGTATACATTTGAGATCAGCTGTGGTCCTTTTCGTCTCTCTGTATGTCATTTGGTCCTTCCTCGCAGTATGTCTATGTTTGTGTAACCTGTCTGACCTCTCTGCTTGGTCAACCTCAGAGACTCAGACTAAACACAAAGGAAAGTCATCATGGTCAGGCACTGGGTTTGGACACACACACACACACACACACACACACACACACACACACACACACACACACACACACACACACACACACACACACACACACACACACACACACACACACACACACACACACACACACACACACACACACACACACACACACAGGGGCAGTCCTGTTTGATCCCCGGTTAAAAGTCAGTGGAGGGTGTTACATGTTTGAAGTTCACTTGAGTCCCATCAAAATGCCCCATTGGAAATGTACCGACCTTTCGGCGGTCAGTGGGGCCCCACAAACACACTCTTGTGCACATACTGTAGATGTTCACGTTGTCAGACCCCTGTAAACACCTAATGCCTAGTTTGTGTGTGTGTGTGTGTGTGTGTGTGTGTGTGTGTGTGTGTGTGTGTGTGTGTGTGTGTGTGTGTGTGTGTGTGTGTGTGTGTGTGTGTGTGTGTGTGTGTGTGTGTGTGTGTGTGTGTGTGTGTGTGTGTGTGTGTGTGTGTGTGTGTGTGTGTGTCATCCCTTCCATCGGACATTTCCCGACACATAAACTCTCATTGACTGATGTTTTGTTTATGATGCCTAATAGGCTGCTATTCTACCATAGCTGACCCTCTCTCTCTCTCTGTGTCCAATCCCAACAGATGTGGACGAGTGTGCAGACAACAACGGTGGATGCCAGCAAGTGTGTCTCAACACCATGGGGAGCTACGAGTGTCAGTGCACACATGGCTTCTTCCTCAGCGACAACCAGCATACCTGCATCCACCGCTCTGATGGTAAGACTGAAACACTCACACTGTTCTGTTAGAGCTGTTCTCTTACACTCTCTGGAGACCTGAGAGAACATGTGAAGCTTTATTTCAGGGTTATGTGAAGCTAGTTGGTGTTCCATGCTCACTCTATTACTAAGCAAAGGGTTTAAAGTGTCTACAATATTTTATGGTAACTGGACCTGTTTTCCAGAGACCTGAGAGAGTGACCTGAGAATGTGACAAAGCATTTATTTATTATTGGTTGAGTAATTTTATGCTAAGTCATTGAAAAGAAATCAACCGATGGATGCTGTTCTCGTTGTAGTTAAGGAAGAGTTGTTTGTCCCACTGTGTTTGATTGGATATGTAAAAGACAATTTAATGCAGACTTATTGTAAAAAGGTCTTCATTTTTTGTAGACATTTATTTGTGGGAATATGATAAAAGACTCACACACACCTCCTGTATATGAGCAAGACACTTAAGGCCCGAAAACGAAATCGGCCGTTTTCGTTAGTCGGACGACGAAGCGTGCCCTGTCGCCCAAACTCAATTTGGTGTGTCCCGCACATAGACTGGTCCTGCACCGTCGGCCGTGAGACGCCTTATTTGGCCTTTCATGGCCGTGCGTCGGCCACAGGCAGTCGGACAAAGACATCACTCTGATTGGCTCTTCAGCTAGCGAATCAGTGCATGAAAAGCGAAACGGTTGCTTGAGAATGTCTTCCACAAGCAACACTCCAATGGCTGATAGCTCCAGTACCGCACGAAACATGTTTTCGATGGACGAGAGTGAAAATGGAATGCACACGCTATTTGTTGTTTGTTTATATCACAAAGTCTGTTCTTCTTCTCTGTCTTCCGGTTGTTGCCTCTTTTGAATGACGAATACACACTACCGCCGCCTTCTGGTAAGGAGAGTTATTGCCACTCACGCATGCGCAGTTCGTACGTGCTCGGCTGAAGTCTTTGCGGTGTGTTCCAGTGCGACACATGGCCAAGACGCAGGAGAACACGCCGGCGTCAGCATCGGCGAGTTCTTTGGTGACTGCTTGATGTGTCAGGGCCTTTAGACTACGCGATTTTTCGGAGCTGCATCGTTTGTAGTTGTTTGTGTCTTTCTGTGGCGGCTGTGCCTGTCTTTTTCTGTGTCCTATTACTGTAACTCTCCAACAAGAAGAGGCACTTAAAGCAGGGCTCCTAGGGTAGGGACACCTTGGGCCCCTGATCCTGTGCCCATTCAGTGATACATTCAGGCTCTTCCAGGTACTACTGGTCTTTAGGAGTGGAGACAAAACACATTTTTGGTCAGCAAAATATCAGTCCACTCAACAAGATACTATCCATGTGTCTATAAAATGGTTTGATCCCTTGTGACATTATAAAGCCATTGCTCTTTTCTGCCGACTCATAACCTCCTCTCTGGATCACACGTTGACGTGGGATTCGACGGCCCTTACATCATATGTTTGGCTCGGTCAGTCGCTCTCCACTCCCAAACTGGCATTGTACTTATTTTTAAAATCATTTGACCCCCCTCTACCCTGGCATCCCTGACCCATTACGCCTGTCACGTTTAATTTATGGGCTCATTCTGCCGCGGCGAGGGGTGCTGAAGGAGGAGTGATCCCGAGGTGAGGCAGGGTTGTCGTCTCCTTCCCTCTTCACTCACACGCACATTCTCTAAGCACAATGCTCACATCCATTCGGTGGTGAATGGGGACAGTGTGGACGTGGAAGTTCAAAGACAGATGAGAGGACAGTCATCCGTCATCCTTGTGATGGCACAGAAAGGAGACGCAGGAGGAATGTGGTGAGAGATGAAGAGTGAGGGGGAGGAGAGAGGGATCAAATACAGGAAGAGGCTGCCACAGAGTGACCTCTTCTCTATCCTCTTCTCCCTGTTAGTGTGCTCAGAGTGAAGGCGTGTTAGGAGGCAGAATGTTAGAGGATCCTCTGTTGAGACGGTCAGAAAAAGAGTTAGAAGAGATGCAGAAATAGAAGTGTGTTTGCTCACTGGAAACCCCATAAACCAGCATGTGAATATATCTCTTCTGCTCCCCTTAAAGGGGCCCTATCATGCTCATGTTCATAGTTGTATTTGTGTCTCGACTGTGACGTGTTTAAATACTTTAATGTTCAAAGATATCTTTATGTTTCTTATACTGCCTGTGCTGCAGCACCTCTTTTCACCCTCTGTCTGAAACCAGAGCACAGACTGCTCTGATTGGTTAGCTTGCCGGCTCTGTTGTGATTGGTCAACCGCTAAGAGATGTCCCGCCCCTGAGCCTATCACGTATTGTGTTGGAGCCAATACAAGCGGGAGTGTTACAGTGTGATGTCATTATGTGTTAGGGAAATAAACTCCCTCTGGAGGGAACATTGGGATTTGAGCCTTTGCAGACCATTGATATACTTTATTAATCCCTGTGGGGAAATTGTTTCTCTGCATTTGACCCATCCTGTGTTAGGAGCAGTGTGCTGCCATTTTGAACGGCGCCCGGGGAGCAGTGTAGGGAACGGTGCCTTGCTCAGGGACACCTCCGTAGCACTTGGTCTTGCCGGGACTTGAACTGGTGACCTTCCAGTTGCCAAGCAAAGCCCCTATCGACTTCGCCACCACCGTCCATTGACATCAAATCGAATCAAATCCAGTTTTATTTATATAGCACATTTATAAACGATTTTTGGTATGCAACCTATATAACACACTACAGGTAAGGGAAATTCCCTAAAAAACATAATGCCTCTTTCTGAGACAGCCATTGAGAGTTTTAACTTTGTATTTACAAAAGAATCAGACCACAAATTAAATATGTAATAGTTTTCCCCATTAAAACCTTTAATATTCCTTATGCTTTGGGAAAAGGCTTGCCAAACCGTACATTTGAGTGAATCAATTTCAATGTCAAAGCAGTTCCTGTGTCAATATGTGTAATTCCTGCTGCTGTCAGAGGGATGTTCACGGTCAGCACGCAGTGAAGATGCTTGTGGTGTGTTCCTGGTACTCTGGCAGGCTTCATGAGCCTTCACCCAGAGCCCCCACCCCGTACAGAGATCCTCAATCAGACACTTGTCTCCTCTCATTCATCCCGCACAGGAATAGCAGCAGCATCCCGGTGTCCCACAGGAATCTCCTCGCACATGATTTTTTTCCATCTTCCCAACCGTGACCCGCTTCTCTTCATCTTGTCTCTTTTTAATCCCTCTCTTTATTTCTTCTTCGAAAGGCTTTAAACCAGATAGCTCAATCTGACAAGATATTCACATACTGTACTATATTAATCTTACACATTAACCTACGTGATGAGATATAAGGCTTTAAAAAAGTGAAGAACACAACAAGAGAACATTCTTTTGCATTTTAAATAAGCCCTATTACGCTTTTTGGGGTTTTCCCTTTCCTGTAGTGTCATATAGGTTTTTGTGCATGTAAATGGTCTGCAAAGGCTAAAATCCCATAGTTCCCTCCAGAGGGAGTTTCTCTCCCACACACTCCCCCGTATATTCCTCCATTTACCTCCAACAACAACCTGTGGAGAGCTACAGAGCTTTTTATTGGCTTGTATGCAATGATGTGTATCCTGGCAGGTCTGCTTGTTATTGACCCCCAGAGACCGTCTGCTGTTAATCTCACCTATACGTACCATATTTACCATAAGTGCAACAGAAGGGATTCCTAGGCTCCAACCAGCTTCACAAATTGTAGTCTATTAGATAAAAATGATCCCAAATGCAGCTGTTGTGCGAGACTTGTGTTAGATTGTTGCTTTGCATGTGGTGAGTGTCAGCTCACAGCTCATTTCTTTCTCCCCGACACTCGCCTGGAGGATAATAAAGCCGAGCAACAATTGTTTGTTCCATTATGGTTTGTTTCCACTCTGTAGTGCCTCACAGCTCTGTCTGAAGCACACCCAGACAAGAACTTGACTCCCGATCTCGGGTTTGGAAACAGCTCTCGCAGTGAATGTTCCTGATCTGTCATGATGTGGGAGGGCTGTGACCACATGAGTCAGGTATGGCTAACAGGCCTAACGCTGACATGCATGTAGAGTGGAGAAGCTCACATCCTGTTTGGACTATTGCGGATCTCTAAAATGGCTATCTGGCTCATCACTGAAAGTTTTTGCGTTACCTGCTGCCCTTGAAAAAGGATTTAAAAGACTGAGATTATGTCATCAATAATCGTAGCGTAGGTGTGTGTGATTTGCAGCAGCAGTGCAGAGTTGGAATAGTTTCAGTATGAAATATCAAACTGATGCCTCCAAGTTAACCGGGGCTGTCCCTTACGTCTGATTTATTCATGGTAGTTAATGTAATCCTCGCCAAAACAGACTGAAAACAATACGCTTGTAAATTCTCCTCCAAGCTCAACACTAAAGTTCCTGGCAAAGTTGGAATTGGCAGAAAGTTGGGAATTTTAAACACTTGGTCTCATGCGGACGCCTCGCCAGGCGCTGCAATTTTGGTCACAGTAGTCTGTGTGAATTTTAAAAACCCATTACCAGGGGATGCTTGATAGCGTACTGTGGGGAAGAAAGATTTGACCAGAAGACAATTCAGAAACGTGTAAAATGTAACTTCAAAATAAAATATTTCCCACAGTATTAGGACTACGTGTAGAAAATGTAACTTATTTTGAAGCTGCATTTTTCAGATTGCCTCATGTTCAAGGTTTCCCCCACAGTTGAAACCATCTTTATGTCCCGTGCATGTAAACACGGTACTGGGTGAAGAAACTGACCCGTCTGCAGCTCTAGAAGGCGGTATGTGATGGCATCACAATTAGCGGGATGTTATGTTGCTCCAACATGCAGGGATCAATTCAGTGCAGTGGAGTATTAGTTACATATTTCTCGTGCTTCTCAATGTAATGTGATAACTTAAATAACAATTGTTTTGATTAATCTGGGTTTTTTTTCTTCATAAATTGAAATAATACAAATTTCAAAAATCCAAGGTGATGTCTTCAAACTCAAAAATGTCAAGAATCCAAATATATTGTCAAAACAAATGAGATAGCATCTTAAGAAACATCCCCTACCCATTGGTATCCAAGCAAACCTTTATTTATTGATTCCGCAAATCACCGTTTATTTAGCATTTCTTCATATTTATTATGGTTTATAACATAATGTAAGCAGATACACAGTCGTTTTAGAGGCATTATAAATATACAGAATTGACCAGGAATCGCATCTCTTACTAACACGCTTTGTATTATTACAAAGGTACAACTACATAATACTGTTATATATGTTATATATGTTTTATATATTGCTTGTGTATGCCTAAACACGAAGAGCAATGTTGTGAAATAATAAACTATACAGTGTACAATGTGTTGAGAGGGAGGCAAATAGAGCAATGGATTGTGGGAGAATGGGATGGGGGAGTTGTGAATTGGGGGGGAAGAGAAAAACAAACACAGAGAGACAAACATAGTGGAGTGAACCAATGGAAGCTGCATGCGTTTATTTGGAGTTGTGTAAGGAGAGGAAGCAGACACACACACACACACACACACACACAACACACACACACACACACACACACACACACACCACACACACACACACACACACACACACACACACACACACACACACACACACACACACACACACACACCACACACACAGATTCATAGACATGCATTCATACACCAAAACTCACAGACTGGCACGCTGCACTCTTCACGGAGGAGGAATTCTCACTTTAAACAAACCAAGGCAGGAAATTGGAGGTACAGGGAGCTTTTAAATGCCGGCCCGGGGGCATGTGGGAACTCTTAAGTACAGGGAGCTCTGTCTAACCTGGCTGTTATCATCATCAATTACAAACATCATCAAAAGCCAGAAACCATCCACCTGTCATACACCATAAACACTTAGAGCTCAGCGTGTCTGTAATATACAGTAAATCCTCACCTGTTGTTGTTTAAGAAACCCTAATGTGTGTAGAAGCACATCCTAAAGCTGAAATCACTATCCTTACAACAACAACAACAACAACAACAACAACAACAACAACAACAACGTCTAAATGCCCTATAGGTAGTAGTTTTGACCTAAAACACAAGGTTAGACGTATAGAGTTTAAAAGGAATAACTTTGGTTTAGTTGTGGAGTCCAGGATTGATACATTTTTCAATCATGTATTTGGAAGATTTGGCGGTAAGGTGACCTCTCACATTCAGGACAGTGGCTGAATAAAGACGACTGAATACAGATTCAAGGTTTACTTAAATGTTCCAAAGTGTTTCAAAGTGAACACACACACACACACACACACACACACACACACACACACACACACACACACACACACACACACACACACACACACACACACACACACACCACACACACACACACACACACACACTGTGTCATCAGAGCATGGCGGGGGTGCTGAAAGTGACTAATGCTTTCGTTCCTAAACACCCGCTCTTTTTTAACTTTATAAATACTTTGTTTAAATATTATTCCAGCATGTGATTTTAACTTTTACAAACAAGCTTTAATAACTCAGCAATCTCTCTCTCTTGCAGGTAAACATGAGTTATTTACCTTTTAAATACGAGTTATTTACCTGCAAGCGGAAGGTGGAATCCAGGTCCTCTGTTCTGCTCTGTTTCCCCTCTGCAATATCTTTAGGCCAGAGCTTGTCTGTGGTCAGTGGAAATGTTTAGTACGAAGGCGTGGAGCTGACCTGGTGTCGCTGCCGCTCAGGAGCAAACACATGACACATCAAGTAAAGTCACACTGTCTCCTCCATTCCAAGCCTGTTACAGGAAGCTAACACCCTGATGCACAACACCCTCGATCTTACTTTTTCAGTGTGAATTAAACAGTTTCCCAAATGTTTCTCCTCTCGTTAACTTAAGCAGCTGGACTCTGTTAACACAACACACTGAACTCTGGTTCGCCTGCTCTCTTGCCTCCATGTCAACGCTGCTGCCTTGAGGTTATAGATTTAAGTTGCTCAGAGGACAAGAGTAATGCTTGTGCTGAATATTCTCCAACTGCAACATGCATTTAAGGCAAATGTCCCACATTTCAGTTCGCCCTAGGTATCAGTTTTTTGATTTGATTGGGATAGCTAATCCATCACAGTGATGTTATTTCGTCCTAATCATTCACCTCTGTAAACTTGTGAGCTGTTTGTCCTTCAAGTTTGTTTTGTAGATTTGCATCCAGATACATTTGTGCTGTGCTTTTGAGTTAATGCCTTGAATATGAAAAGATTATTTTGCATCATTGCTTCTTAATTGGATGTAAACGTTTTTTGAACAGGATGTGGGTGGATATATGGAAAGAAAAGCACTTTTAATGACAGAAAGATTTGATAATTGGAATTTTCGTAATGGCTTGATTGTTTTGATTGTAGAACTTTGCCACTTGTGTATCACATGGTCACCACTAAGATGAGGATTGAATACCAGGAATACAGTGAATGTGAGATCATTGAAATCTTTTCACAAAGTATTTTTAAATACAGCCCGAGCCGCAAAGCGTCTCTTCAAGTGACTTGATCGCATTACAACTGTATATCTATTTAACTATGCTATCCACTTCAACTCTAAAACACTGAGGATTATGAAGATCAAAAAGAAATGTCATTTTCAATCCTTTCTTTAACACTAACTTAATTGACTTTAAGTAATGCTGGGGGTTCAAGTGAACTCCAGTTCCAGGTAGTTCCGCTGGTCATTTGATCTTCAAAGTTACTGTAAATAAAAGGGATGAACGGTCAGGGCAGTTTGCTAGCGGTTGTTAGTGTTTCTCTAAATTAAGAGCACATTTCCGGTCACAAAGGGGATTTTGCTACTTGTCCCCTCTCTCTGTTATTGCTCTGGGCGTGTTCATTTTCTTTTCGGATTCACTGAAGCGGAGGGTAAACACAGTATTTTTGTTCCAGGTTTCACAACCGTTTACTGCTTAGCTATGTGTGCTCTGAAAGAACAGGGCCTACTGCCTTTTTAATGCTTTAATTGAACTAGTTTCCCTCCAAATCTCCAAATATAAAAGTGTGGTTTTGTAAAATCATATACATGTTATACATATAGGGATGTTAAAATGCACGTCACTCCCACCGTGAGAGTTAAAGTTGGATACTGAAGGAGTAAGCAAAAGAATGTGTGTGTGTGTGTGTGTGTGTGTGTGTGTGTGTGTGTGTGTGTGTGTGTGTGTGTGTGTGTGTGTGTGTGTGTGTGTGTGTGTGTGTGTGTGTGTGTGGTGTGTGTGTGTGTGTGTGTGTGTGTGTGTGTGTGTGTGTGTGTGTGTGTGTTTGAAGAAGAGATTGGGGAGGGTTATTAGAAAGGCACAGTCCTTATTTAAAGGAGTTCAATGCAGCCAGTTAAAGAAAAGCTCTCATTGAAATTCATGGCTTAGCACCTATAGCAGTGCGGTCCGAGCAGACCAGTGCAGACCCACAGCCAGCGCCTGACAGATTTCAATTAAAACGCCATTTACAAGAGCATGGATGGAAAAGTTGAAGGAAGGCGGAGGTGGGAGTGAGGGGGGGGGGATACGGTTGAGGAGTTTTTTTTAATTCTGTCTGGAGAGCTGTTCACTTCAATACTCGTTCAGAACATTTTGTCTCGTTTCATTCTCTAGCTCTTCGTCCTGTTTCACATGGTTTGGCTTAGTTACCCAGATTTTCAATGTTAAAACTCGAACCCTTCATCTTTGGTTATATAGCATTGCGTCCCCATGTTGGGATACACATTTATATACAAGTTGCATGTCTAATTTTAATGTCATAAATTGAAAGAAAATACATGGAAAAGAGACAAAGCACATACTCTCCAGTACAAGGCAAATGTAAAGTAGGTCCAACACGATCCCACATACCGGGCAGTGCACGGGCTGAGGTGATGTAACAGCCTCTCTCTGCAGTCTACAGCACTGTTTTCTTCACACAGGAAGCTGTTACAGCAGTTTAAATTGTTCCTGTTTGATAGAGCTTTTGAGGCTTTTTAAAAAGCTTCATTTAAAAGGGGCCTTTTAAGTGGAGTTCTTTATGTGTGGCTTTGTGTCTACCATACAGTCACAGTACAAACACTTTATACACACAGGAATTGCACATGGTCATTGGCTGGTGTGCATGTGCATGTAGAGTTAGACGCACACACAGATGCTCTTATTGGACAGTGTCAGTACTGTATTTACTACATTTTTCAGAAGATAGCCAGATATCTTCCTTGTCTCTACACATAAGTCTATAGTTGTAGAGACAGCAAACCCTAAAGGCAAATATTTAACTAATTTGTCCCTGGATTAAGGTTGGCCTATTCCCTCCTCTCTCGGTGCATGAAAGTCATTCTGTTGCATTCAGGCCCGATAATGCTCCTTTTCAGGTTCTTATTTGTATTTTGTGCCTTTTTTACTGTCACATGCTTTAAAGTTGAATACATTTGTTATTTTTCTCATACTGCCTTTTCACCCTCTGTTTGAAACCAGAGCCCAGTCTGTTTTGATTGGTCAGCTTGTCGGCTCTATTGTGATTGGTCAACCGCTAAAAAATGTCCTGCCCCTTAGCCTATCATGTACACAATGTGTTGGTACGCTGGCCAATAGAAGCCTGAGGGTTACACAGGGATGTGAATATGTTACGGAAGTAAAAAACGGAGTCCAATCGAGGTGAAAAAAAGCCAGGCAGCAGCAAGTGACAACATTAATAGTGTCTACATTTATCTCAACAGTGGCATTGAGTATATGAGTATTGAAAGCAGTTTAATGCAATAAAATGTTTAAATGTTGTGACACCTTTGAAAGCTATCATCATATTTTCTACAGAGTTATTTGAACATGTGAAATGTCTCTTTCTCCCCGGTGAGGAGATCTGGCTGTGAGACCGGTGTTCAGCATCACCTCATTCCTCATCATCCTCCGAGGAAACAAGGAGGAGGCGAATATGAGGCTCTAAATTATCCCTCTCCTTCTACCTCTTCCACATTCCTCTCCTCTTTCTTCTCTCCATCCGTCTCTCTTTCACTTCATTCCTGCTTTTTTTTTGTCTCCCATTAGACATTCGGGGCTTTGGGGTGTAACGCTGCAAGAGTCGGGTTGTAATAACACGGCTGTGATATGCTTGGACCTCATCTGGAGTCAGAGCTCCTGAGAGAGATGTGTGGAGAGGTGGATAAAGAAAAGGCAGGGGAGAGGGAAGGAAAAAGACAGACAGAGGGCAATAAAAGAGACAGGGGAACAGAGGAGAGACTGTGTGAGAGACAGAGAGGCTCTTGCTGGGCCCTGAAGACGTGTCTTAGGGTTTTATCTGGACCCGCTGGGCTCCCAGTGTGGAGCTTCAGTAGTTTTAAACCTGCTGACCTCTCCTATCAAAACACAGCTCCTCTTCCAGCTGGAATAAAAAAGGAAACGTCAACCATCTCAATCCATTTTCATTGCTCACTGAAGGATTGCCACTGAAAGGGACATAAACACCACTTTACTTTAAAGAGGCATTTTAGGCAACCTTTTTCCAAAACATACCATCTGTCTTGGGGATACGTTTCCATGTACTTGTGGTAGCTACTGTTTTTAGTTTACAGACATTTTATCTGCATTTTTACAACATGCAAAAAAAGACTTCCTAAGATGGCGATCAAAAGGCAGGTCTTTACGGATTATTGATCAAGCTTACATTACATATCACGGGATATCTCTAATAATAATAATAATAATAATGGGTTCCATTTATAAAGCACTTCATATTTGATTTCAAATCCCGAAGTGCTACCAGCAGTGAGCATGAACAGTATAAATAAACATTACACAACACGGTAGAATTAATAAAAAGCAATACAAAAATAAAAAATAAATAAAAGGGTGATAAAAAGGTCTAGGCAAAGGCTCTTGTGAAGAGATGGGTTTTGAGGCCTTTTTTAAAAGCCTCCACGGTCTGTGGTGCTCTCATATGGTCGGGGAGAGCATTCCACAGACTGGGTGCAGCCAAGCAGAAGGCCCGGTCTCCCATAGTACGGAGCTTAGTCCTGGGGGGTTTGAGGAAGTTGGAGTTGCTGGAGCGGGTGGTCCGCAAAGAGGTATGGGGGGTGAGGAATTCCTTGAGGTAGGGAGGGGCAGTTCCATGGACACACTGGTGGGTGAGGACGGAGACCTTGAATTCGATCCTCAGTTCCACGGGTAGCCAGTGTAGTGCTTTAAGGATGGGGGTGATGTGATCATATTTGCGCACCCTCATCAGGATCCTAGCAGCGCTGTTCTGAATGTATTGGAGCTTCTGGATGCTTTTGTTAGGGATCCCGATGAGGAGTGCATTGCAGTAGTCCAGCCTGGAGGAGACAAAGGCATGGACCAGCTTTTCGGCGTCAGACAGAGTGAGTGTGGGGCGGAGTTTGGCGATGTTCCTGAGGTGATAAAAGGAGTTCTTGCACAGCTGTTTAATGTGGGCCTCAAAGGTCAGATTGGCGTCCATTTTAACACCCAGGTTGGTGACTATTGAGGAGAGGGTAATGTCCTGGCCGGAGAAGGTGATGGTGGTGATGGTGGATGACCGAACCTGGTGTGGGGTGCCAACTATAATGGCTTCGGTCTTGGAGCTGTTGAGTTTCAGGAAGTTTTGCTTCATCCACGCCTGTATCTCCTCCAGGCAGGCAGTGAGTGTGGGTGAAGGCAGGGCTGGATAGTCTCTATCCAACTAGCCGCCTTATTATTACAGGAATCTCTTACCCAATATCACGGTCACTTGCTTTTAGTTTGAAACTGGAGCTTCCTTTAAATAAAAGTTTCTGAACCAGATTAACTGTTCTTAGTGTTTCTGCCATGTGGTTTGCTTTTCATGTCCCATTTTCAAAAGGCTTGGAAAGCTATAAAATATTTACATGCATGCACTACATTAAGAGTTGATTAGTACATTTCGGCAACAATAACTTGATTATTATTTATATCTTCCCAAGCACCTGTGTGTCTGCACTTTTTAATTCGTATGAAGTATTAGAGAAAGAAGGACAATGGCCTTAACCCTACTATAAGTGCTCATATCTTTTTCATTTTGTTAACACAGCCAGCATTTTCTTCTCCAAAAAGTCAGTGATATGTTAAAGTTGTGAAGGAGTGTGGTAGGAATGGTATTTACACTTTATATTTGCTTAATTTGTATTTTGGCTGTGTCCCGTGTGGCTCCTCTTATGTTATGGTGACCGCTCATGTGACCGTGCAGCCATGTCTGCATGCTTTATGCATTGTATTGTTGAGCAGGAGGTAATTTAGTTAAAAAAAAAAACTACTATCGATACGGCAAACGTTTTAATTGTTTGTGTTTGGAGAACAAGTATAATTATTGCGGAGAAAAACCAAATGAACAAATAAAAGTTGTAATGATAATAAAAAAGGATGTAATTTACCTGGTAACACCTGGCATGGTGTTGCCAGCCTATAAAAACAAAGTATTGTTACTCATGGTCTTTGTGGCCCATTCTCTTGATCTGTTTCCCCTGCAGCCTCTGTCCTGCAGGTCTGTTGTATGAGGATGGCAGCGTTAACTTTTAGTGCACTTAAAAACCTTCTCTCATGCACGTCGTGAACTCCTGATTCCACTCCCACTCCTCACCTTGTGTCAGCAGGTCAGCTCTGATGTTGATCCAAGCAGAGTTGGACATCAGATTCCGGCTGAAATATGTATCCAGGGACCCATGTGGGTTCTTCAGCTCTGACGAGTAAACGTGTCAGTGAGCAGCCGGCTCTCCCTCTCGCCCTGCCTCGTCACATCGGACACGTTGAGAGGCCGCAGTTGGTGTTTGTTGTTTTAGGCTCGATTGTGCCGAGTCCCGGGCTGTGTCCACCTTCTCCCTCTGCCTCCGTTTATTTGACTTCTCCCAGGTTTATATTGATTGTAGATACTTTCTTATGAGTTTTCAAACAGGGTCAATGGATGCTTTTGGAAACTTTTAAACTTTTTGTTTACCCCCTGGCTCCATTGCCCTGTCAGTTACAGTGCAAAACTGCATCAATACCTGCCTACATTTAATGCTATATGGTCTGAATTATATAACGTTGAATAGAGGGGTTAGACTTAGTTTGATCTTTTGTTAATCATGTAACTGCACAAATTTCCTTTGGCTCCTTTGATTTGGACTTTGATGGAAATGGTCCTGTTGGAGTGGACAGCTAGAATGGCGGTGTTTAAGAAAGGACTTTTTGTTTGTGAAGGAGACTCTCTAGAAGAAACGGCGCCTTAATGAGGTACTTGAAGCGCTCTTGGGCCCCATGAAGGGACATTATTCACCATGGTGATCAGAGAAGGGGCGTGTCTTTGAACCAAATCTTTTTGGTGAGTGCTACCAAATGCAAATCGTGAGTAAATAGCGAAAATAAGGACAATGGCGGTAATCACTTATTGTTTGTGTTTCTTTTTTACTTAAAATGTCATTCATTTAATTTGAAACACTTACTTCTTACATTTTCCTCATGGTGATTGGATTTGTTTGGAGAGCATCCTCAAGCATGGGGTCTTTACAGCCAAATACACATAACTGGCATTTGGATTCTTATCAGCAGCAGAATAAACTATTAAGATTTTTAGAATTCCCCTAAATGCTCGGTGTAATAGAGCTTTACAAACTCTGCAGACAGACTGAATTTAGGCTCAGTCAGTTCATTTGAGAGTGTTGTAAATGAAAGGTGTCGTATGTTATTCCATTCAAGTAGTGCCGTCTTAGGTTTTACGTTTTATGGTGTTACGTGATTAATTAAATTCCTTCAAACTTCAGTTTTTTGGGGCTGCTTGTTCCTTTCTTGCAAGAAATGAATACATGTATCCTGATTATTGAAACTCAAGCCAGTGTCGAGTGAGATTTTTCGAACAATTTCTTATTAAGTTTCATGTATTTCTCCTAACTCTCCTAACCGCGAAACACTTTGGCATGGAACTGAAGACAATGGACTGAAAAGCAAGATAAATATGTCCTGTAACAGGAGTGTCTCAAATAATAAGTACTCATTTAAAAAGTCCCAAAGAAGTGCGTTGAAGAAGTACTGATCCATCATTTTCCTGACATGAGGAACACAATGTTCCCTCTAGGCTGTCAGTTCACATCATGGAACAGCTAACAAAATCAGAAAAACATAATATCTAGAACATTGATCAGCTCGTGAGTGGATCAAAGCTCTTTTGAAAACACGTACAAAACTCTGTGAAAGAAGCCGTCTTTTGCAAGTTAAGATATTTGATTGTGCCATGACAGGTAGACGACCGCACTCTCCCCAAAAACTAACTTTTCCAGTTCTTCCCAGAGCTCAGTGATATCTTTGGCTGGCTTCTCCTTCCCTATTCGCCTCTCTAGAGACTGGCGCTCGGTCCTCCTCCTACTTGTTTTCCCTCCAGCTGATGAAGATTTAAACACTGGCCTATTTAGACTAGTATTGCCCCATCATGCTCTACAAATCACCGGGATAGGAGACCACATGTCACATGCTCCGGTGAAAGTATGAAGGGATAGAAAAAGGGCCAGCCGTGTCAGCGGTGACAAGACGAAGCCTCGGATTAGTGACCACTGAAAACATGGGCTAAGCACAGTCGTAAATGTAGGCAGAGGGCTTTATTGGTGCTGATGATGAAGAGGAAATGTGTCTGGGTTTTAATGTGTGAGAGAGTGGGGATTTCAGAAATGGTAAAAGTAGTTTCTAATTACAAAGGAAAACATTGGTTTGATGACCGCTGGCTGTTCAGCCTGAGGACCGTGCTCACTGTTCCATGCAAAAAAAACAGGCTGTTAGACGCCCCAACTCATCTTACATATGACATCATAAAAAAAAAAGTGTTGTTCTGTTTTGCATTTGGTTCTTAAACATGTTGTGTTCAATAAACTTCATTTCTTTCCGCAATTTTATAATTCATACCACAGGGGTTCCACTCTTTCATATTTTATTTTGTAACGTGCCTGTAGTTCTTGCTTTGTCTCATTTGTCAAGTTTTCACCAACAGTCACATTTTAATCCTTGACATCAGAGGAACAACAATAATTTTCACCTCTTAACTTATGGTGAACTTCTTAGCAGTTGCTTCTTTCCAGCAGTTACAGAGCAATGTTATTATTCATTTGGAGTCATATTTGTGTCCAGCTAGGCTCCAACTACAGTCTGTCTGTGTTTTCTGCTGATGGCAGTGTACAAGACATGGAAACAATGATCTGAAACTCTCTGTGAAGCTCTGTCAAACTGCAGATCCAGGGTGGCTGTTGGAGGCATGATGTCAAAAGAGTGATGCAGAAATATCTTGGGAAAGCAAAATGTTAAATGCCTAAAAATGTACTTCCTAAATCAGTTCCTCACTTTGGCTGAAATGTTCTTACATGAACACATTATTATCTGCCAAAGTAGATTATTTCAAATAAGGGGTTTCTGCGTTTCTCACTTACTGGTTTAAAGGTAGCTGTGCTGAGGTAGGATATGGTTTCATGTAATCCTCTGCAATACATATGAAATTGGTGGTCTGTCTGGTCACTGTCAATCAAATATGATCAAACTACGCCCACACAATCCTGAGAAATCTGACTTTTTAAAAATCCAAATCATAACTAAAGGTGTTCTTACCTCACTGTTGCTCGTTCAGTCATGAATATTTAGATTTGAAGTTTCTTACTCCATGATATAATTGATGACTTGTAAGACAACAGTTCCTCAGCTCTGTTTCTTTGTCCCCTGAACAGATGGGATGAACTGCATGAACAAGGACCACGGCTGTGCCCACATCTGCAGAGAGGCTCCAGGCAAGGGCGGGGTGTCGTGCGAGTGCCGTCCTGGCTTTGAGCTGAACAAAAACCAGAAAGACTGCATATGTACGTATCACACCTAACCTCAGTGTTACACCCCCCATGAGTGAATTGAGTAAGCATTTAACCACTTTCTGGTTCCCTCGTCTTGAAGTCAATGTTTTTTTTAAAAACATGTTTCTGGTTAGATGCTTGAAATAAGATCTTTGGTCAACACAAAAGTTGTTTTTGTTCTATGCCATCAAATACGCCATTAGATGGAATATCCTAAGTTGCTAACAAGTGACTACATTTGACTGTTAACGATCATCCCGCCAAAAATTAGCCGCCTTTAGCTTAGCGGTGGTGAAGGAAAGTACTCGCCCATGATGTAGTTTGTTTATACCATTCGTTAGCTTTTACTCTTATGCATTTACGTTCCCTAAAATAATAAAAGTGGTGTTAATATCTAGAGATGGTGTCAGGTATGGTATCAGAAACATCAGGAATCAGGAATATTTAGAAATCCGATGTAAAATCCCATTGCTTTTTTACGAAGGGAGCCGTTGCGATGCTAACTTCCGGGTTGCCCTTCAGAAATATGTCATCACCGCACCACTCTATTTAGTTATCAATTCCTTTTTACAGTTCACATGTGGGCAAGGTATTAACACTCTGTTTCGTACTGGTGCAATGAAGGATCTTAACTGTTTTAATAATAAACATCTGTAATAGCAATGATGGACAAGATCCAGTAGGCCTTCAGGGGTAAATTATGAGCGCGGACATTTAATACCAAAATCAGTTAAGCGTTTCAGGCCAAGCCGAAGGTGCTGAAGGATTCAGTAGAGAGAGAATTCATGTCTCAAACTCCCCCCTCGCAGCTCCATCTCTGTTTCTCACTCTTCACGCCGAGCGCCTGCAGCCATGGAATTTAGGGCTGCTGTTTTGAGGGGGGGGGAAATAAGCTTTTAGTTACGATTTGTTTGGCATCAAATCTTGTTCTCCTCTCAGACGGTGAGAGTGTAAAGATTGTGAAAGCCTCCGAAAGGGCTCTAATGTGTCACCTGCTGTGGTAATATTTCATTAGACGCCAGGGACCCGGTGCTGTGCTGGCCTGATGAGCACTGCGGCACAGGACATGATGGAAGAAATGCTAGCTTTTCTCCTTTCTCCTTGTGCCCTCTTTTGTTCTGTTTCTCACATCCTCTCACGTCTTTACACCCTTTTTGTCTTTGTATTTCATCTCTCACCTCCTCTCTTCTCTTCATCTGAATAGTTTTCTATCCCTTTCCCACTGGAGAACTGTCAACGAGGCAAATTAGGAGGTTACAAATTCTGTTTACTATGGCAAACCCCATCTCAATAGTTTGTGGCCCGTCAAAAAGTACTTCTCAGCTGGCTGTTTTTGCGGCCAAGTTTAAAGCTTTTTATTTTCTGCTGCGTAAGGGTTTGCAAGTACTCGAAAAAGCTCCAGGAAAGATTCTGCATTATGATCTCTTCTTTACAATTGTCTCCATATCTCTCCGCTATGGATGGATTTTCTTATCCTTTTGTTGTTAGCTTTTATATTTTCTCTTTCCCTCTTCCTTTTCCTCTTTTTGCCTTTTGACCTTGAGATTTCAAGGAAGTTGGGAACCTGTTTAAGAACATTTAAAATGCATGGAATCCAGTTTGAACTTACGGTGGACTCACCTTAAAGTAGTGAATTAAACCCAAACCAGGATATTTTCCTAAAACTAACCAGTCAGATTGTGTGTCTTAAACTATCAAAAGCTTAAACAATTAAAAGATCTTTTAAAATGTTGTTTTAGAAACCGAAATGTTATTCCATAAAACCCTTAAAAAATAGAATACTAACTGTACTAAATGTTAAATATAAAAGGTGTCTATATGCTACAAACAATAGAACCTTACCTTTATATAGATTTTATATTACCAAAGAATTTCAAACACTATAAATATATTATTTTCAAAATGTTCTTATCCTCTCTTTCTTTGTCCCTCGCCCCATCTTTGTTCTTCCTTCTCCATCTTTCTTATACATCTTAATTCTCCCTTTCTCCTGATCTTATTTCTGTTGCTCTGTAGTCCTCTCTTTTTATCATACGACATACCATTGTTGCATCACAGCATTAAGAGCACTAACAAGGACATATATTTAAGAAACAGAGAAACAGACATTTAGGATAATATAACCATCACTGAAGACCATATTTATTACACTCACCCTTTCTCTGTTTATCTCTCCTTCTCTCCTTAATTCACTCCTTCGTCTCTCTCGTTGCATTCTTTTATGGCCCTCTCCCACCTGTCACCCCAAGCCATATATCCAATACAGCATCCATGTTGTGTCTTCGTTACTGCCCCCCCATATTGTTGTTAAAGTTAAATCAAGAATGAGTGGACCTTTTAAAATGTCACGAGCCATGTTTTGCGCATGATATACAAGCCAGGAATGTGTGTGTGTTGTATTCAGTGACGTGTAACTATGGAAACGGCGGTTGCCAGCACACATGCGATGACACAGACACAGGGCCGGTGTGTGGCTGCCATCAGAAGTACGCCCTGCACTCAGACAGCAAGACCTGCATCGGTGAGTGACAACCAAGAAGTCTTCCCAGTTCACACACACACACACACACACACACACACACACACACACACACACACACACACACACACACACACACACACACACACACACACACACACACACACACACACACACACACACACACACACACACACACACACACACACACCATGAAGCCCCCACAGCTGTTTGACTGTAACATTTGTTGTATGGTGGAAGGCCATGACCGTGTCGGTGTAGCGCAGCTGATACAAGAAGCAAAGTAACAGAATGTGGAAGTGTGTTCGGGGGTTGGAGTTGGACAGTTGAAAGATAGATCATCTCCGAGCTCCACAACCATTCCTCTCTTCTTCCCTTGATACTGAGGGAAACAGCACTTTAACAGATTGATGCAGACTGATTTACAGCTACAATCAATCCCAGTCATAAAAAGGACATGGGTAACACTCAAGTGTGAGCTTCTCAGCGATAAAGAATAAGAATTAGACATTATTAAATCAACCATTTTTCCAGGTTCTTGCTAATGTAATGCTGCATCAAACCTGCTAAGATACTCGTATTATGTTCAACCCAACAGAAACACGGTAGTGAGATTGTCAGTAGATTTAGAAAAGAACAAATATTTTATCAACTGAATTATCAATGTTTTTAATTGTGAACATCCTTAAATCAACAATGAATGCAGAGTCACATTCAAATATGTGTTTTATTATCATGTTTATTTCAGGCTCAAAATGACAGTGATTGCTCTCAGTAGATGCAAACATTTTAAAATAGCTGATTTGCATACTGAGAGCACCTTGTTTAATTTAAGACCATTTTTTAAACTACTTATCAAGGGTTTTCCTTACCTTATCATACCCAAAGAGTCAACGTAGAAGCTCGATTGGTAACTGGGTGTTTTCAGATTGTGAAGCTGTCGCACATTGGATATAAAGTCCGTAGAGGTGCGCTGCATTGCAAAAAGTCTCTTGAATGATCCATTGGGGCCATAACGTTACTCCTGTGTTACATGTTTGAAAGTGAGTTGCTTTTGAATGTCTCAATACCCACTCTGATACTCCATTCCTCATGTCAGAACTCAGTTGACTCCACAACATGCTGAGGACATCCTAGCTCTCACATAATGGACATTGGTTTTTGTCTTGCAATTGTTTTAATCGGTAAAGGATAAATAAAAGCGTTCAAGGTAAGTGGAGTTCTTCATAACTGTTCTTTTCCGCCTTGTTTTTGCTGATATATATGTTATTAGTAAAGTCTTACAGTCATTTCATCACCACATTTATGACCTTAGCCAGCACCACTGCAGCTGGTTCCAGTCACAGTGGTTGTCGTTTGGCCTCAAGGGCTGTAATACATGAAGCACATTGAAGGTGTTGATCAATTCTGCATCTTCAAGTTAATAATTGAATCAGCAAGTAATCAAAGTTGTGCCCTAAATTAATTCATGTTTTTCCCCAAAAGTGATAACCTCCAGTTATTGTAGTGGTAGGAACTGAAGTGTTCCCCTACTGCCAGAATCGCTAACCCACCAAGATTATGGGTCACCTAATCTCTGCCAATTAGTGAGCTGCTCAGTCCATGTGACTTTTGTTTACAAGTTGTGGTTCATTTGTAATTGGACAACGAGATCCCAATGAACCAACAAAAGAAAAAGTCAACAATTCCTTGTGATTTAAACCAAAGAAAACAATGTGGAAGTGCGTTTCAACACATCGTTACATGTGAGATTGCAACCACCTGCACAACCAAACAACACACACTCATTCATGCTGTGAACTGAAAAACACGAACACACAGAATGATGTCCATGCTGTTGATAAAACCATGGACACACAATGATCTGATTTTGATGTGCTGTCCTTCCTGTTGTTCGTACACTGGAAACACCTCCCTCTGTCTCAACACACGAGCAGTTCGCTGTGCTGCTAGGTTTTGACTGCCATTAACCCCTTTTTCTTTCCAGCTACTTTAACGAAGAACACACGATCGAGGAAAAGGCTGCGAAGAAGAAGATACGATAAAAATGAGAGAGAACCCTCCCTTCTTTCCAAATGTCTTGTGTTTTTTCTCTCTATCTCTATTTTATTTGACGAGAGAAAGGTCTTCGGACTGGGTGTCCCAATTGCTCAATGGACCCACCTGTCCCCACCTTTCCTTTATTCTTTCTATATAGTGCTATCCCTCTGCTCCTCCGACCTCCTCCTCCTCCTCCTCCTCTTTCTCCTCCTCCTCTTCCTGCTGCTTCCTGATTGCCTGTCTTGTCTGAGCATCCATGTTAAAACTCAATTCAGGTGGATTGAAAGGATAAATCCTCAGTGCATAAGAGGAAAGACTGGCTCTGGGTGCTGTTGGGGTGGGGCGGTACGGTACGGGACGGGGGTCAGGGGCCACGTGTTAGACTTTGTGGCTAAAAGCGGACATCTCAATTGCAGCCTGATCTTAGGTTAAGCTCCCTCAAAAGCAAACCTAACCCTACTCCTCCTCCTCCTCCACCTCTCTCTCTACCTCCTCATCCTCCACCTCCCAAACACAAAAATGCAAAGCGAGAACCACAAACCTGCGGACAACAACATCCCCATCCATCAGCCCCCTTCCTTGCTCCATACTCCCTGATAGAGAGGCAGGGGCTTGCACCGCTAACCCTTCTTTCTACTGCCTCTGTCCACTCACATGTGCCATATCGTCCAAGTGTCTGTCACCTCCTCTTTTACTAATCCGTCCAATCATGTGTGTGTTTGTCTGCTTGTTTTCTGGTTTCTTTTTTAATTTCTTTTTTTACCCTTTTTGGAATTGAATAACATTTTGTTTTTTGTTATTGTTGTTGTTTATAGTGACCCTGGTCCTTGTGTTGTTGTTTTTCTCAGTGCATCGGTGTTTACCATTCTCCTCCTAGTTGTAGTAGATTGGCGTGGTTTAACTCTCCCCCCCTCCACGTCCTGTGGTCTGGCTCTCTAATCACTCCCCTCTCTGTGGGCCTCAGACCACTGCTTAGCCCTGTAGACTCTTTAGAAGTGAGTGGCAGGGACTCCTCTCTTCCCACCCCTTCTCAACCTGGCTCACACATCCACCCCCACATTTTATCTCCCTCCGTGACAGATTTGTTCACACACTTAAGAAAGCAGACGCTCAAAAGCACACGGACTGGTATGCCCAAGCTCTCAATTCAACAATCACGCACACATTCATACAGCCACATTTCACTCGTTAGCCGAGCACCAGAAAGCCTCCATTCATCCCTGAGTGTACTTCAGAGAGTCCTCCACTTTGTCCATCAAGCTCCCGAGAGGAGAGAGAGAAAACCGTAGCGGGACAGGGCCGGGGAATGGAATGAACATTAATTACCCCCATATCCACCCCCTCACCAACCTCAGGACTGAGTGTATACATCAAAGCCCAGTCCTATAGCGGCAAGTGGCGTCTATTCAAGAAGAGATGCTCATTCAGGCCCTAATGACTCAGGCCCAAATGAAAGGCCGCCTCCCTCCTCGCTAACGTAAAACCCACCATCCTCAACGCACCACATGCATGCCATCTTAACCCTTTCTACAACCATCGTCAGGGCCACCCTCCGACCTCAGCCCCCCCCCCAGCTCCGCTGCCCGCATTTTGGATTGTGGTTCTTCCAGCGTTAACTGTTAAAGCCAGTTGTGATGTGTTCCATAGACAAACAGGCAACCAGCGCTGCCCCCAGACTACCCCCTCCTGCCTTTTTATTTCTCTGCATGCCCTCCCTGCACTGCCCCTTCAAACCCCATTTCTCAGTGTGTGCACCCCTTTGTCCCTCATATAGCTCTCCCATTGTGGGCCATGATGGGACTGATTCTGCCTTTCCTTTTCTACCTCGCTATCTTTTTTTCTTCTCTGTTCATCATTTCACTCAAAAATCTTGTCATTGCTTGGTTGTTTGATCCCTTCTCGCTGCTGTTCGACCTCTCGTCTTCCTCCTCTTTTTGTCATCATTACAACTTGGTTCCGTCTCTGTTCCAACATTTAAGACAGCTTGTCTTGGAAAGGTTGGACAAGTATCCTCCCCTCCCTTTCTTTCTCGTCTTCCTCCTCCATCCTAACGCAAGGGAATCATTGCTGAGAAAGTGTGGCTGTTTGATATGGAAGACAGAAACTCCATCTGCAAACAGTAACGTCAACATAAGATTTAAGATCCCCGTTAATGTTCACCCCAACCTCATTCCATCCCTAAAACCCCCACACCTCTAACCATCTTTTATTGGTTTACTTTTTCACGTAAGTCCTCAATCTCCTTCCCTCCCCACCTACCTTCTTGCCTATCTACCGCTTCATTTTGTGAGCTACACACTGATACCAATATTTCATTTATTTTATTTTGTTCTTTTTTTTGCTCTGGGGGATTTATCATTTGTTTGGGGATTAACACTCTAACAGGGATTTTGGCGCTTCCTCATCGCTTCTTGCTTCTTGGCTTTGGTTTTTTTGCTCAAACACCAAGAGGGGCTGAAGGTCTGGTCATTTGGGCTTCTCATTAACCTGCTGCTCACTGTTTGTCCCCTTGTCACTTGTGTTTTAGAGAAAGATGAGGCTGCAATTGAGAGCTCTGAGTTCAATGCCACGTCAGTAGCTGATGTGGACAAGCGGGTGAAACGGCGGCTACTTATGGGTAACTCTTTTCTTCCTCTTTCTATGTGTTGCCATGGCGCTTGTGCTTGTATCCCCGACTCCATTCCTCTCCGTTCCTCCTCGTCCTCCTCTCTGTCTTTATTTTGTTAACATTCTTTTTTTTGTAATCCGATGATACCCACTGTGTCTCCCACAGTCCGTGTTGTTGCTTCTGTACCTTACGTGATGAAAACAAAGTGAAAGAAGTCCCTGTTTTCCTTTGAACTGGTCCTTCCTAAAACTACTAAAGGTTTTTCTCAATGACTAACATTTGCTTTCCATGTTGCACCTTAAGCCGCATTCACATGATTCGCTCTTTGCTCACTGTGAGGTTGGGTGCAGAGCCTTGCGGTGAAAGCACCAGATACGTTTTGTTTGTATGGGTACCTCCCTTGTTAGCTTGCGCCGCTTAGCACAGCTGTCATCTGATTGGTTGTGCATCAAAAAGTCAACAGCAATCAAGAACTGCTCGCAATTTCGTACGATTTGCGACGCTGAGAGTAGAAACACAACATCAACGACAGTACAGAGCCGTTTTACCGCTTGTCATGTGAATGCAGCTTTACTGTACAATGTATGTGTTCCATTCCTCTAATAGACTACCAATGTTGTAATATAACGTTCTGGACCATGGTTGCCCCATGGTTGCCCCATAAACGTTTTACACTGTACTTGGCAGCCTATTCTCAAAACCACAATCTTCTGAAGGGGCAGTAAAGGCGAGCGAATAAAACCAACAGTCCCATGCTACCTTTGTTTTTAAGGATGGTTTTCAGGTTCGGTTTCTGCTGTAAAGGATGGCTATTGATGAAAGGTGCAACATCGAGAAGTTATACAAAAATAAACGAGATGGGCATTATTTGGTTTCTGAAGGACTGGACCCTGACACTTTTCTTTTCAGATCTTCAACCCATCATTCCTCCCCTGCACCCCAATATCTGGAACTCCAAACTGATGTGCTGTACAGTCTGCAGTCAATTGATTTACAATTTTATTTCAGCAGGTTCCGGCGAATGTGGCTTGGAGGAAGAATGGAGAATTTGTTTGTTCTTTTCTCTTCTCCCTTATTTACCTTGAATATAGAAGTCTCCTGACTCCACACTAAACCCTGTTTCACTTCCTGTTGTACCAGCATGTCACCTTTCCTGATGGTGCTCCTCTTGTAACGTCATTTACAACTTGCTGCAAATTACGCTGGAAAAATCCTTAGGTTTTTCTTTCAAATAAAACTGTCTACAAGAGCACCAGCCTCAGTAGCACCTTTGGCAAGTCTTGCAGTGTGGGAAAGGCTTTGAGGACACTGCCATCCAGATTCCCATTATCCAGTCTTTCTGAATGTTTTGATGTCTGAATCTCAGAACTGTCCACAAACAGAAACAAAAAACAAAGTCATGTAAGCCTAAACAGCCTAAACTTTGTTCAAGTTGGCCACTCAACATAGAAGTTGATAAATGTGAAACTTATATTCAGCTTGGTGGAATCCATCATCTTTTCCTGAAAGCTCCACTACACATCCTGAGCGGTTCAGCAATTTGCGGTTTCGAACCCTGAATAATTCAAATGTTACCACATTAAAGCTTGCAATTGATCTGGAAACCTTACCACGTTAAAATGAAATTAGAAAAATTACACAAATAATTCACATTACCAAGTTTGACCCTAAGTGCCTCCCAGTACAGTTAAAGTTAGGGTTAGGGTTGGAATTAAATTGCATGGCAGTAAAAACGAAAAGAAAGCGGAGGCCTTGTGGGAACAAATAGTGCTAACAATGTGAAACTGGAATACTACCAAGAACATATTCCGTGTGTCGCACACATTATACAGAGGGTGACCACAGTTACTCTCTGTGACAGCCGCTTTGAAGATGCTTCAGCTAGGTGTCGGAAAACTGTTGGACTTCATGCCAATAATTAAGAAATCATTTAAACTCAGCTGAGATGTTACTATAAAGCAAAATAAAACAGCTTTTGATTATTCATGATCAATCACAGATTATTATTGTTATTATTACTTTTAATCAAGGGCCACCCCCCCAATATCTTTGGATATTCAACCCTGAGGGAAGTTATCAGTGTGCATGAACAACCACATGTCCATGCCTGGGGTTGTTAAGAGCATAGAGTCCACCCCGATGCTGCGCTGGCACCGCCTGAACAGCAGCAGCATGTTAGATTTAACATAGCTATCAGTCTGATTCCTCTGACACGAGGTGCTCCTGCCTGTGCACTCGCTGCCATCACACAGCACAGACAACGTGCCGATCAAGACAAATGGATCTGCGACCGGAGCTCTAATGAAAGGCGGTGGTGAGATAACAAAAGGAGAGAAAAGGAGAAACCTTGAGAGCAAGCCAGAAGGGAACTAGGACAGAAGGAGTGTGGGCGATCTGATGAAAAGTAATTCTGAGACATTTCATGACGTTGCTATTGAAGAAAATTCAGGAGCCAGGTGCTGCACATATGTGAACGAAGTGTCGAAAGAGAGACTCACTGGTGCTACATTGGCTCTGGACTCCAAATAAACCATCACCTCTGGACAGATGGAGCTAAGCTGATGTGTGTGTTTGTGTGTTCACAGTAGGTGTATCTATATAGCGGGATTGCAGGCCAGAGCTATGCTGACTGACAGCTGATTTAGATGCCAATCACAGGGCAAAGGGGGATCTTGCTGAGAGCTGACAGATGATCGTGCCCCTCTCACCTTTTTCCAACAGTTTGTGACTTGGCATGATGCTTTAGTACACACAGTGCACATAGTTTTCCCTCTCATGCTTTCCATCTTTAATCAATAGAACATGTGTCCTCTCTTGGAAAAAGTCAGCAGTTCCATGAGAAGACGACGGACATGTGTATCCATACAGTTTTTCCTCTCATTCCTCTTCCCCTTGCTGACATATTGTCATCCGTTAACATGCATTTGCTGACCTTGTTCAATTGGCAAGAGGAGAGTTTTGTTGGGTTGCTTTCATTTTGGCAGCCTCCCCCTCTTCTGACATCTTAACATTTTGCATCATCTTCTGAATATGCTGCCACCTTTTTCCTTTCTCCATTCAAATTGATTTCATCTTGAGTCAAGTGGTCTTTATAGTCTAAAAATAAAAATCATAATAAAAAAATGAACATTATTACCTAATACTTACAGACAATATGTGAAATACATGCAACAGTAGCATTTCTAGAAACATTATCAAACATGTTCATCAAATAAAAGTGGAAATGGAAAAGTTGTGAACTGACTCAACAGTCAATTCCCTAGAATAGACATTGGGCCTTTTTTTATTCATACCACCGTATTTTGGGAAATACACTACACTTTTTTGCTAAGAGTAAGATAAGAACATTGATTCCAGTCATGTTTCTGTAAACATTATGCTTGAGCCAGCAAGCTATTAGCTAAGTTTAGCATATATACTAGATATACAGCTAGCAAACAAAGTCAGCCTACTTACATCTTATTCTTTACATATTGTCGTATTACAGAATATTTCTCGAACGGGTGACTTAATGGAGTCTTAATATGAAGTAAGGTTTCTCTAGTAATAGTTTTGATGGTAACTTACAAGATGCTGGTATTGTGCAAGATGTTGAACTATTCATGTAATCTTTGCCACAATCACAATCCACATTCAATATGTGTCATTGCTTCAGTTACTCTGACACATAATCAGCAATATCGCAATTGTAGCCTTCACATTGTGGACCGTGGCAACAGAGAATACCCCAACTTTTGCAAGTGTGGTGCTGAAAAAACAAAACACCAAAGACTGATCTAACATCAGACACCCAGAGGAAAAATACAGTATGATTTTAGAATCCATCATATGTGATTCCAGCCCTCATGACATCGAAGTAACAAGCAGATATATGCTGCGCACACACAAACACACACACACACACACACACACACACACACACACACACACACACACACACACACACACACACACACACACACACACACACACACACACACACACACACACACACACACACACACACACACACACACACACACACACTCAACAGGCTGGGATAGAAATATGCAGGGTTATATGGAGAGTGTAGACTGTAGAGGCTTGGAGATGGGGCCGAGGGGGTTATAAGGGGCTTGTCCAGCACATCAATCAGGCTCGGCGGTGCGTTTGTGTTCCCCTTCTCAGTCTGGCCTGAGGCTGGGGCGCTGAGCAGGACTGTGCTCAACCCTCACCTAATGATAGGGCCAACTGTACTCTGTATAAATCACTCTGACCCTCAAACACCACCTCCACTCACATCAAGCCCACGCTCATGCACATGTACCTTAACACTAACACAAAAAGTCTTATTGACTGTATGCACCTGCACAGGCATACAGCCTTTAACCTTAATTCTCACGCAGACAGACAGGGACCCAAGCTGGGGAGAGGAGATGGGACAGGGGTCTTCTGTTGTATCATACAGGACCTAACTCTGTCAGACAGACTGTTTAAATGAGGGTTACGGTTAGTGTCTACTTACAGCCTTCCCCTTTGCTGTTTTTCTACTCAAACACAAACTCTGTGAAGCCTCCTGCAACATTTTTTAAAATAACGAATCCATTTAAGACAATACGGAGGATTAGGGTCTTTAAAGTCAAAATCCTGACAAAAACTTTTTGACAAACAAAATCAGAACTTTCAGTTTAATCTCAGAATTCTAAGAAAATCGTCACATTTTTGAGAAGAAAGTCTGAATTCTGGCAATAAAACTCTCTCTCACTTTACTTTAATCTTCAAAAATCCACATGTGGCCCTTATCCTCCCTCGTAAGTCGTAAGACAGTTCAGAATTACAAAATAGTTTGATATCTGGTCTCAGAACGTTCCCAGAGAGAACGAGACATGAAAAACATTGCGTGTGATGAACACCGAGCTTTCAAGGATAAACACAGCAAGGAACAAATGCAGGCTAGAAAACAGATTGATGCCGTTTGGAGCCACATGAAGAAACACAAACAAACCCACAAATACCTTCCTGTTTCTTGACAGAATGCTTTATGCTAATGATTTGACCTCTAGATGTGAATGTGTTTGCACGCCTGAAAAGGCTTTTCCTATTTCCTCACTTCTCCTAGTAGGCACACACAATCCTGCCACTTTAATTAAATGGGAAGAAGCTGCCAAAAAGGAGGGTAACGTCCCCGATGTACATGTTGCTGGAACAATCCTTTGAATTTCAAAAGCCAACTTTTGTTCTGATGGTGTATTTATAAATGTGACCTGTTGGGTTTCAGATGGAGGTTTTCAAAGCCCAAGAACTAGTGGAATATCTCAACTCTTAGCCCTTGTACCTTCAGCAGCAAAATGTATAACTTTCTCTGAAATGATTGAAGTCAAACCCACCAATAACCAAACATTTACTAACTGAAACTTCCTTATTAGGTGTAGTTTTATTAAATCCCTTTCAACAAACATGAGTCAACGTCAAATGTCAGCCTCCTCAGCACTTTTGGAGGCCTATTGGGAAAGTGTGTACCGAGCTTTGCTAAAGCAACAGTGGCTGGGCAGGTGAGCTAGAGTTACCATGAGCTCCTGTTGGTTTTGGGATCAGCTCAGGCAATATCCACAAGTCCCAGCAAACCTTTATCTGCGCCACGTACAAAAACATTTTTCTGGACTCAAATATACGCCGGTGCTGCCGAGAGTGTTCTAGACTTACAGCACTCAACCTTGCACTAACTTTATTTTCCCATCTACTTACATTAACCCTTTCCCTTTTTGTGTTAACGATGAGTTCTTGACACATTTTGAAACAGGACCAACCATTGAGCCAAATACTTTTTCACCTGAATATTTACTGTGACTTTCTGAGTTTATGAACACTGTATTATCTTGGTAAAAAAAAAAAAATGATCTTTGGAGTTTTGTGAAAACGCAAGAAAACATTACTGTGCTGTTTTTTGTGTATTTTTCCACTGCATGAACCTTTTCTCTCAACCCACATCCCCTTCAGTGTCCCTTGTTTCTTTGTGATGCTGTTTTAGAAGCAGGGGTCACATGTTAACACCCCCTTCTTCTCTTTCTCTTCCTCCATCTCTGTCCCGCCATCTGCAGAGACCTGCGCCGTGAACAATGGCGGCTGTGACAGGACATGCAAAGACACCGCCACAGGGGTGCGCTGCAGCTGCCCCGTGGGATTCACTCTGCAGCCCGACGGCAAAACCTGCAAAGGTCAGTAAATTGAACGTTTTCTGATGCCTTCAAGCCAGCTGTATGAGCAAAGGGCTACAGCTGCTGATCACTGAGCACTCTGGGCACTGTGTAAGCGTTTCAGTTACCTAGACCAAACCACACCCCAGCCATCTGCTTCACTTCCAACTTCGCAGAGCGCCGCTCGTGGTCACTGCCACAGTCTGTTGTTTTTGAATATGCTTTTTCTATGCTTCCACCAACCTGCCGCTGACGCCAATGACAGTGGTCCGAGGAGAAGGCTGCCGCAGCGTGAGCCAGAACTTCCCAAACATATAATTGTAGTGTTATGGCTTTCTTCTAAACAAACAGCCCCGCTCAATGAGGCCGACCCGTGGGTTCAAACACTGGCAGCAGTGCTTTATCTCCTCAGGGCGAAGCAGCAGTGAGAAGGTTGTGGACACCTGGCTATTGTCTTACCAAAGAAGGAGAATAATTGTTATTGTGGAGTAGATTTACACTAACAAAGAATGTGCCTTGGCGTTTCGTGCATACAATAAACAATAAACCAATAAGATTAAATAAATAAGACACTATCAAGATACTATTACAAATAAAAACACAAAGAAAGTCTAGTGCGTCAAAAATATTGGTTAATATAGGAGGATATGCAAAAGTTCACAGTGACGATATGTACAATGTAATGAATATGTATTTCTGTATATAATCTGCCACATGTACAGTACATGTATGGTGTAGGATGCTACACCTCCTTCCTCCTCTCTGTATGGATATGGAGAGATGGAGTTGTGGGGCTCAACCATTTGACAGACATGGTCAAGGAATCGCCACAGCAACAAGGCTATGTGACGTGACATGACTCTTTGCATGTCAGAATCTGGAGTCCTCGTGTGATCCGAGCGTTCTCTTTTTAAATTGTATAATACTGTATGTGTGTATGTTCTGGAGTGTGTTCTGCAGTGAGTGTCAGGCAGTTTGAGAATGTGGCATGTAAGTGTGTGAAATCCTGGAACCGGAGCTGTCTCAGGCATGGCAGGCAGACGACGCATCGGCAAACTCTAAGATGTTTGAACAGTGAGGCCCACGCTGCCCAGCCACTCTCTTTCAGCCAGCACCATCCAGCTGTAGATCTGCATATATACTAAAGTAGACAAACAAGACAAATCAGTCGGCTCCTAATTTCCCTAAACAAAAGGATGCAACATGATCATCATCATTACAGTTGCAAGAAAAAGTATGTGAACCCTTTGGAATTACCTGGATTTCTGCATAAGTTGGTCATAAAATGTGTTCTGATCTTCATCTAAGTCACAACAATAGCCAAACACAGCCTGCTTAAACTAATACCACACAAACAATTATATGTTTTCATGTTTTTATTGAACACACCATGTAAACATTCACAGTGCAGGGTGGAAAAAGTATGTGAACCCCTAGGCTAAAGACTTCTTCAAGAGCTACTTGGAGTCAGGAGTCAGCCAACCTGGAGTCCACTCAATGAGACGAGATTGGAGGTGTTGGTTGAAGCTGCCCTGCCCTATAAAAAATACACACCAGTTTTGAATTTGCTATTCTTAAGAAGCATTGCCAGATGTGAACCATGCCTCGCACACAAGAGCTCTCAGAAGACCTACGATTAAGAACTGTTGACTTGCATAAAGCTGGAAAGGGTTCCAGAAGCATCTCTGAAAGCCTTGATGTTCATCAGTCCACGGTGGGACAAGTTGTCTATAAATGGAGAAAGTTCAGCACTGTTGCTACTCTCCCTAGGAGTGGCCGTCCTGTAAAGACGACTGCAAGAGCACAGCGCAGAATGCTCAATGAGGTGAAGAAGAATCCTTGAGTGTCAGCGAGAGACTTAAAGAAATCTCTGGCACATGCTAACATCTCTGTTGACGAATCTACGATACGTAAAACACTGAACAAGAATGGAGTTCATGGGAGGACACCACGGAGGAAGCCACTGCTGTCCAGAGAAAACATTGCTGCATGTTTGAAGTTTGCAAAAGAGCACCTGGATGTTCCACAGCACTACTGGCAAAATATTCTGTGGACAGATGAAACCAAAGCTGAGTTGTTTGGAAGGAACACACAACGCTATGTGTGGAGAATCCAAAGGGTTCACATACTTTTTCTTTCAACTGTATATTATCCTTTTACTTTCTTATCAAGCTTGAAAACACTTCTTCATTGCAAATGAAACGGGACCTCACTAAAGGCTACTAAGAATATAGTTTTGGTTAAGTTTATGCACGTTGTGTTCAGGGAAAGGTCATGGTTAGGGTTAGGGTTAGGGGCTAGGGTCAGGTAAGTGAACTTCATCCTTATGGTAACAATGATAAACTGTGAGTTAAATAGGTCATTGTATGCAAATGTTCAGGTTTCATATTAGTTTTGTGTGCCTCTACTATGACATGTTTACATGCTTTCAGTGCCTTCATTTTCTCATACTGCCTGTGCTGCAGCACCTCTTTCCCCCCTGGCTCTGTTGTGATTGGTCAACGGCTTAAGGATTTCCCGTCCCTTAGCCTATCAATTACAATGCGTTGGAGCGCGTACCAATAGAAGCACGAGTGTTTGTGACAAACTCCCTCTGGAGGGAACTTTTGGGTTATAGCCTTTGCAGACCGTATACATCCATCCAGACCAACACTCCTTTACATGGAAATGTTTCGCTCAAACCTGACTTTGATGAAGATTTCATGTGAGGACATTACATATTTAAAATGTAAAAGCCATGTTCATGCGGCCATCCATTTGGCTCTAGCAACCCATATAGTAGTACTGTCTACTGAAAGGCATGCTCGGATAACATGTCCACCGCTCTGATGTCAGATTTAGGCCCGACACTTCCACTTTGTCTCCCCAGGTGATATGTGGTTTTGACAAAACCTAGCATTTACAGTGGTAGAAAAATGAAAAGTTTCCCCCTTTTTTTAGGGCTTGAGTTGAGTGGGGAAGATTGATAAGAGTGCAGTCCAGCTGTGCCCCGCCCACATAATTTGGATGTGGATCAGCCCCCAGGCTTCATAAATCCCAAAGCAGGCATCAGTGCAGAGAGACACAGAGCAGGCAGCGCACATCGATCAGTATCCATCACCCAGGAGGACTCGCACTCAAACTGATGCAAACTAAACACTTCTCTGTACACACACATTCTCTATGCTGTCCGACACCCTGCAATAATTCAGCTAGACCAAGACTATTACTTCATTCACACCAACGCAACTCCGGTTCAAGCTCCGTGCTAGAGCTTTTCAGGCTCAGAACCGGTTCTTCGGTTTAGCTCCGGCTCTTTTCACACCGCCCAGAGTCCGACTGGTGCTGCGTCATTGCGTCATCGTTTGCGTCATGACGTAACCGTTTGCGTGCCTGCTTCATAATGCCAAACCGTGCGGAAACCCCTCACAGCTGACACCGACAACAACAACAATGGCCGATTGTGCTCCAGCTTCCTCTGTACCTCTTCGGAAGACCAGATTCCCAGTAGGTAGCTGGTCTCTTCAGTGGACCACTGCTGCTTGTTAAGTTTCTCCATCGTTGTGTACAAACTGGATAAAACACAGGCTTTTTGTTGTTGTTCAGGAGTTGTTCCTGCCCCCGCCTCAACGTAAGCGTGGCGTATGTGGTGCTTTTGCTCTGGCCGGACAATATTTTGGTGCTCGAAATGAACCGGATTCCGGAGCTACCGTTGGTGTGAATGAGGTATATGATGTGCTGTAGTGCAAGTATAGACTGTCAAAAAATCTTGGCTGTGGTTTAAGATGAACAAATAAATTAGAATTATGGGTTTACTGCCCTTATCCATTTTTTGTTTTCATCATTATGTATCACACTTTATATTTCCCATTCACTTCAAAGGATCAGTTCAACCAAATGCATATATAATGCTGACAGTAAATGAGGGTGGATGGTGTGCAAAAAAAGGTCCCATGGTTGGATTTGAATAACGGAAGTTACAGTGAAATTGTCGGCCCTTTCAACCCCTACCCTAATGTATTCAAAAGGGGTCCCATCTTGCTGTTAGATCACTGTGCTTTACTTCTTTCTTTATTGATGAGGACAGAATAACAGCATTCAGTCAATTCCAAGACCCGCAGTGCTAATCAATATATCCTGCTGAAGCTTCTGGTCCAGGCTCTCGTCATCTCACGCCTAGACTACTGCAACTCCCTCCTGGCTGGTCTACCTGCATGTGCCATCCGACCTCTGCAGCTCATCCAGAATGCAGCGGCTCGTCTGGTCTTCAACCTTCCTAAATTTTCTCACACCACGCCGCTCCTCCGCTGCCTTCACTGGTTTCCGGTAACTGCTAGAATCCACTTCAAGACACTGGTACTTGCGTACCATGCTGCAAATGGATCTGGCCCTTCCTACATCCAGGACATGGTTAAACCGTACACCCCAGCGCGTGCACTCCGCTCTGCATCAACCAAACGACTCGCTGCACCCTCGCTGCGAAGGGGACCCAAGCTCCCATCAGCAAAAACGCGTGGGTTTGCTATCCTGGCTCCAAAATGGTGGAATGAGCTCCCCATTGACATCAGGATGGCAGAAAGCTTACACACCTTCCGGGGCAGACTGAAAACTCATCTCTTTCGACTCCACCTCGAGCGATAGAATTACTAACAAAGAACTGCTAACAGAGCACTTATATACTAATAAAGGACTGGCTTATCTATAGCCAGATGAGTAGCACTTGAAATGTTTGGCTCTATGAAACCTGATGTACTTTATGATTCTGTTTTCTTCAAGGTTGTGTCTTCCTGGTTGAATGTACTTATTGTAAGTCGCTTTGGATAAAAGCTAAATGCAATGTAATGTAATGTAATCTGGTGGCACATGTTATCACAGTTGTGTTATGTATTGCACAGACTGTAGTATAAGTGCCGGCAGTTAGTAGTTTACTGAACATAGTAGTTAGCGGCTAGATAAGTGCCACGCTGTGAGGTGGTCTCATCTAATGTGCCACTAAATTGCTTGATAGAGGCAGACAGCTCCCTCTCCACCCGGCTCTCTCTCCCTGTCTGTATCTACCTTGCTTCAGAGCCAAGAGGATGTGCCCTGCCATGCCTGTCTATCATAATCATTTCAATATAAACTATGTAGGGCATGTTTAAAACCCACGAGTCCGATAAACGCCCTTTCATCTGCGCTGACAGACGAGTCGGTTCAGCCTCTCACGATGACAGACGCCGACTGGAGGAGGCATTTCATCACGGGGCTCTCGTGCCGACAACTGGGTGAGAGAGAGAGGGAGGGAGAGAGGAAGGAAAAAAGAGGTAGAGAAAAGGGAAGAAGATTTTACCAGATGTTTGATTAGAAGGTACACACCGGAGTATGGATGAGTTATTGTGTGTGTGTGCGTGCATGTCACTCTCTGTGGGTTAATTAGCACACATTTAGTCGGTTGCATGTTAGTCAATATTTGGTGTACTTATAAGCTTAGTGGAGAGTGTGTGGGTGTGTGTGTGTGTTCTTGCAGTTGTATGAGTGTTTCTGTGGATAGCGTGTGGTCGGGGAATGGTACAGTGCACAGTGTGGTACCTGAAACACGTCCCCACTGGCCTGCATTCCTCTTTTACCTGAAAAGACCTGAAAGCACACAAACACATAGTCATATCAAACTAAGACAAGGACTTGATCATATCCACTTAGCAAGCCGCTAATAGTCTTCGAACAAAAGAATACCATGACCACTAATGCATGTTAACAAACCCAGAGACGGTTGTCTGGTTCCAAATCCAAATAGATTTTTTTTCTGGAGAATCCAAAAGTAAGTTTTAAATGTTAAAGCTCACAATTAATCTGGAGCTGTAACAAGCTACACGATTCCTGGACATCGCTACCTTTGTGGTAACACCTAATCCAGGACAAAAGCCTACTGCACTCGTTCCCTTTAGTTGTGGTGGAGATGGAGGAAAGAATGTTTTGTCGAACCTTTCTTGAAGTTGCACAGAAATTGGCGCTAGCGGACACAGTCGTATATGTTGTATGGTGGTATGGGCAATCACAGCAGCTCTCTGGTTTGTCGAGGCTTTTTAATGTTTAGTCCCAGAAAATGGTCAGACTTCATGCGAATATTTTGGAAATTATGCTACAATAGATTAAAAAAAAGTTCAGATTTCTCTTACCAGTTTGTCCTTTTTTTATTGCAACACCTGCATATTTGTTTATCTGTCTGTCCCTGTCGCATTAGTAAGGAGTCACAGTCATCAATTACCCCATCAGTGTCCACTTTCATCAACCGCACTGAGCCTATCCTAGCGCCATGTTCTCCATCACCTTACATGACTGCGCCACGGCCAGCAGTCTTGGCTCTAGTCCAGATCACTGGCTGTTTTATTGTTGTGTAAAACTGAGAGTTTCCCTTGGCACACATGCCCCTGTGGAACCGTTGTTATTAAACAGAATCACGTGCTTAGGTCTTGTAATACCTGAATAAATACACGCTACCTCCTGGCCTGATGTCTGTCCTATCCACCGGCAACACCCAGCGAAGAAAACCAGCGCTCTCCAAGAAAACTAGATCCCCTGCACTAAGTCCATAATTATTTGTAGAGGTTCGGGTTTCTGCAAATGTATTCCATTTAATTGGTTTTTACTGCAAATATTTGGTAAAACTATATTTGGTAAAAGTCTTCGCTATGCAGCTCGTACCCTGGGGGTATGATTAGCACATTCCTACAAGTAAGTCTAAAAAAGGTTTAAGTGACAATTTAAGTTTTATTAGATGCCAGTTTCCGTCGATTCTTTCCATCTTTCTAGTCTCTTACATAACATCCTCACCCTGCGCTTGACCTCTATACGCCGGGGTCAGAGGTGAGAATTAGCGTTCATTTACTTTGCCCTTATTGCTGGCGGCTGTTTTAGGCGGCACGCTAATCAATAAGGTCAGTCTTTATCAGGCAGCTGAACCCCGCAACAGCATCAGGGTCTCTTCTGGAGTCAGGTTACCCATTCCAAACATTAGACTCCTCAAACACAGCCCCCGAGGCTCACAGAGGACCAGGCGGAGGGGGTGTGGGGCTTGTTTCCTTTGGCCCAAGTGGATGTTAGCGATCCTCCTCAGCTAACACAGTGTATGTGAGGAATTCACTTCAAAAATATCTGACCTAGGAAAAATGAATACCCTCAAAGAAATTAATTAAATACCAGGGGATTCAATTAAAATGACATTGTGTTAGAGGCCTTTCAATCTGTTTACCTTCATATTGTGGTAGAAAGGGAATTTTAATCCTGCTCTTTTTTCTTCTGAGCCATACAACTCCTCAAACATATGCTGCACTGCCAGGCCATCCTTACCATAACACTACTTTGGGAGATACCAAATTGAGAGGGCTGCTGGTGTTGCCATCACCACCATTTTCCATCTCTGCTCATTAGTGTCACTTAATACTACCAACTAGCCCTTTATTGTCACATGACATCGATATGTTCCCATGCAGTTCAATATGCTCATCTAAGAGTTAATAATTGAAACATCTATTGGAGAAAACTTTTTTATGTTTGGAAAAATGTAATGTTTGAAAGAAATGCGAAAGTGCACTGAAGTTCATCATGTGTTTTTTGTTTGTTGACTGGAGCTCTTTTAGTTGCTGTACTCTTGCTTTAATGGCACCCTACTTGGATATTACCGACACCAATTGAATTCTCGATTTCCTTGGGAAGCAAACAGGTTTAATACAATGTCATGTTTTTATTGAATGACCATTAACATGTTTCACAACTTGTTCTTAAATGATTTCCTGTGAACAATGTTTTTTTTTCATTTTTAGTCTCACAACTTTCTTTTGCTTTGTTCAATTGGGAATAGACTGCTTTTGTCAGGTTTTTTTCTTTCTTCATGTTGCTCGTTAAATTGCTCTTAAATGTAATTCTGGGTAGCTTTCAAAGGCCCCTAAAAGTACTTCATTTTGATGTGTGAAACCGGGAAAATTCCCTGTCACGCATGCAGCTTCATATCTGTCAGCAAAAGATTTAAGCTGTGTGAGATTTTGAGATACAAACTGCTCTTGGCAAAGGAGGAAACTATTGATTGAAGGCTGGAGCAAGATATTGATCATCTAGACTAAATGTCAGAGATGGATCCCAGGAGACAGCTGTGTGTGTGTGTGTGTGTGTGTGTGTGTGTGTGTGTGTGTGTGTGTGTGTGTGTGTGTGTGTGTGTGTGTGTGTGTGTGTGTGTGTGTGTGTGTGTGGTGTGTGTGTGTGTGTGGTGTGTGTGTGTGTGTGTGTGTGTGTGTGTGCGCGTGCGTGTGTGCGTGCAGAAACGCATGGCAGATTGTGGAATCATTGGTGTGAAAGACTATGTGTGTGATTTTTACATTTTTGTTTGATTGTTGGAAATAAGCAGAGACAATTGTTTTGCTTGGTTCAAAGAGCTAATTAGTTAATTAGGAGCGTCCTCATTATCAAATGCCTGAGGCAAGATAGCTTCTGGCTCTCCAGATGTTGCTGCAAGATGACATCTAGTTGCCCATTCATGAACACACCGATTCTCTCACAATTACATAGTTGTACTGTGTTTAAACAAACAAAAACACATCTCGAGCCATGCTAGCGACGTGGCTCTTTGGAAAATAATGTTGTGTTATTATAAACACGTCCAGGTTTAAACTGATTAAGGGAAATCTTAACAGTTACTAGATGGATTGCGTTAACATTTTGATTGTGATTCTCTGCATTTTCATCTGCCATAAAAAATCACATTTATTCAATAATTTCGTTTAAATCAAATCAATTCAAACTTTATTTATTTACCATTTTTCCTAGACAAAAAGTCACAAAGTGCTTCTCAATCCTCCTTCCAAGGTAATTAAATACCAGTAAACACACTTAAAATCAACAGAACTAAGGACTAAATAAAAACAGAATAAAAACAAATAAATGAATAAACAAATTAATAATACACACAGTCTTGAGTTGGCTCTCAGAAGTATGAACGATTGTTGAGGGTGTTTTACAATCATGGGCCTTAAAAATATAAAGATGACATCCCCATCAGCCTCAGTTGCTCCTGTGACCTCGTCAGTTGTAACACTTAGAGGGAAGTTGATGCATTTCTCTGAAATACTTTTTTATGATCTGCTGTACTTGGATTTGACCTCAAGTATACATGGCTATGGACAACACTAAGTGATGGATTAGCACATGTCAAATGGCCTTTGTGCTTTAAAACAAAGATGTGCATGTAAACACAATGACATAAGACAGTGTTTCTCAAACTTTTTCATACCAAGGACCACTTAACCAATAAAAAAACACTCTCGGACCACCTAACTCCACAAATATCCAAGAACACATAGTTTTTTACAAATCGCCTGAAAATGGTACAAACAAGTGGCAACATGTGTGATGAAGGTGTTTATCTGGGCTATATCATGCAATCGAAAGTGAAACTTAAGCTCGCTCCATTGCGGAAATATTCCCGCGAGAGTGTGAAAAACTTAAATAAATTAATTTATTTCAAATGTGAAATTTTACCAATATACTCACGGACCACTAGGGGGCGCACACGGACCACCAGTGGTCCGCGGACCACACTTTGAGAAGCACTGACATAAGATCAAAATAGTGCTTAACATTTGTAAAAAAAGCCCTGAAATACTGAGAACTTCCACCCATGGCAGGCCACCCTCCATTCCCCCTTCACCCACTCTCTTTACTGGCTTTTATCTGTCTTCTCCCTCTTCTCCAAACTTTATCATTTCAAGATGTGCGGAGGTTTAATGTATTTATTTAAGCTCAAAGCTTATTTAAGCTCCATTAAAGGTAATTATATACCCCGTTATAAGGCTCAGTCATCCCCAGAGTGGCCATTAAGTGTGGGTAGAAAGCGCTGGTTCTGCCAGTGTTTGTGGCTGCCAGAATAATTACGAAGCTGTGTCTGTCTGTGTTGGGTTAGACCAGGGGTGGTATCCACTGTTTTTACATAGGCATTAGAGCGGAGACGATGTGGGCAGAGGGGGAATGTTGTAGGATGGCGTTTGTTTGTGCATATGTCTTTCTTAACAATATGCCTGGTTGGAGAATCCACATTTCCTCACTCCTGAAGCTTTTCTTTCTGTGGTCTCGGGGCCATGTTTGTGATCTGATTCATTTCAATCCACAAGATGCAGGAGCAGAAAAACTTCAAAATGCCTAGTCTTGAAAAAAAAATCATGTAGTCTCAGGATTTGAAAGACTGCGTATGTTTGTAACCCACAGCTAGCCATCCCTCCTGCTGTCTCACAGATAGAGATCAGCATGGCCTGACAAGCTACTGTTGAGGAAAATAACAGCAATATGGATATTATTGATTTCAATCCTTTGGCAGACGATGCTGCAGGTTAGACATGAATAACAAAAGAGGGTCAAATAGGAAAAAGACAAAGAAAAATCAATACAGCCGTCATTACATTTTTGCTATCAAAGTGCTGCGAGAATGGCTTTCCACTTGCATATTAAATATTCACAACGTGTTGTAATACATCTCAAAGTCGGTATCAGGCTAAACTGTATTTTAGCTCCCTATTCTTGGCAGGATCAAGAACTGTTTTTGTATTACAAGGCCCAAAAGTAGGTTTTAATGAGGCCTCCCTAAACCTTTACTTTTGGCCCCCATTTACTTTCTACCTTTAACTTACTTGACTTTTGTTATTGAGACATACATTTGCTGAATTTCAAACAATTGCCAAAATAAAAAAACAGAAAGCTGCAATCTACTGCAAATAAAAATTATGGCAAAAGTCAAGAGGCGATTTAGTAATAACCTAAGAGATATATTTGTAGGAGCCAACCAATCTAAATACTTCTAATTAACTTACCTGTCCCGCTCTCCTTAAAAAACCGCCATCACTTTCATCCCGCCAGCCAACGGGGAAATCCGTTTTAGCCGAGCCAGATGGAGGGACAATCCCTTTAAAAGTGCGTGGACAGGGCACAGCGGGACATAGTTTACTACATTTTTACTGCGGCCTGCTCCTTGTGGATTCCTGTCTCGGCTCCATATTTAGATGAAGAGTTCATTCAGCAGAAGCTCCCTGAGGATACAGAGCGAGAGGATCAGGCCAGAGAGGCCAGAATCTACCCGATGGAAAAACACAGTGGCTTAGTTACTGGATGTTTTATAAGGGCTGGTATCACGCTACACTGAGGGCCATTTGTGTGTGCGTGTTGACTGGACCTCTACTGTATGTGCTCCTGCCACCTTCTCCTGACCCCGTTAATAGCTGAAATGATTGAGCTACACACAAATTAAGACTAAATAAATGCAGTGTACATATAGCGTCGGAAGCCACAATTTACACAGCACTGATTGTATGCCACCTCCTTCCTCTCCCCCCCCTACTCTACTTCTCTCTCCGTGGTGTCTTTCCTGAGTTACTCCCCATGCTCAAGGATTTAGGTGTTAACCCCTCACAATATTCATCACTTAGAGCACCAATCAAAAAAGGCTTAGCCTGTGTAATCTGCCAGACTATTGTCCCTTCTCACACCTCCTTTCCTCCTGCTCCTCTCCACCTCCACAGCCTGATCTCACCTTCTTCTCCAGCAGCAAATGGAATGATCTGATCATGACTTTAATTGAGAGATGAGGAGAAGCTAAATGTATTCATAAGAAGTGAAGATATGCAGTTTGGGTTCATGCGAGGGCACTGAGGACGGGATGAGGCAGGGAGTGAGGTTTGGATGGTTGGGATTAGTGGAGCCTGCAGATTTGCAGTTGGCGCTGAACATGCTGCCTCGGGCTATAGCATTAGCCTCATTATTATTTTACAGACCTCCTCTGGAAGTCTGTATCACACCTGGGCTGGAGCTCAGGTATACAGGGTTCATTCCACAGGGATTCAGCAGACACGCGCTCCCGTGATCACAGAGCTGTCTATATGTTTGTTCGATATGTAAATTGTTGTCAGCATATTAACAGCTTCTCATACTGCTTTTGAAAGTAGTTGAAATCAATGTTTTACTCTCAAAGTGCTGCCAGTTTTAGAGTTGTTTGTAAATCCGCTTGCTGAGTGATTTATGATGTATTACACGTTGTAACGAACTGAAAAATAGGTATATATCAGGATGAAAGGAGGCTGTTATCAGCTCTCTCTTCTTGACATGATCAAAACTTGATACAAGTCCCAAATTCATGAACCTTTGCTTCTTATCCCTTACCTCAATATGAGCGTACAAAATAAAAAATAAATAAAAACATTGTCAATTTTTTTTCCAGTTTCGTTCGGGATAATGATGGTTGATGACAGATATAAAAAGGTGACAATAAACCCTTTCATTGGTCGTCACCACAGTAAAAAAAAAAAGAAGCTTTTATAGATTTCTCAATGATAGTCTCTCTTTCTCTCTGACAGAAGTTAGACTCCATTAGTTCCAGATAACTACCGTATCATAGGATGAGACAGTGGGATCGCTATGAACAAGCCCTGAGCCAACCTCCAATCACTGATTCCACGCTGCCTCCTGGTGATCTGTTAAACAAGCTCGCAACCAGTTTTAAAAAGCAATATGAAGATGAACATCACAGGGAACAAAACAAAAGGAGTCCGCCAAGTGTGTTTGTTAAATGACATGACAGCAGATGTATATACAGTATGTCTGAGTATTTCTCTGTCATATAGCATCAAATGTACAGACATATTATATGTCAAACTAATTTGTGATATACAAACATGGATTGTTGAAATGTGTTATCGTCTCCACCCAGACATCGACGAATGCCTGGAGAACAACGGAGGCTGCGATCACTTCTGCAAGAACACAGTGGGCTCCTTCGAATGCAGCTGCCAGAAAGGACACAAACTGCTCACTGACGAACGCTCATGCCAAGGTCAGTAACTGACAGCTGTCAATCACACAGATTATCCCCGTCATCAATCAGGCACTGGTTTCATCAACATATCAAATATTTTCTTGACTTGCTTGTCATGTTTCACCTAAAGCTTAAAGACCTACTGCTTGTGTGATGCTCACAGCAATGCAATTATTACATAATAACATATACTAATATATAATAAAGCATTGCAGGAACCACGCCATCTTGAATCAAACGTTAACTTATTTTGCTGGACTACTGGAGCTAGCGATGGCTAATATTGTGGTAATGGCAACGTTGTCAAGTAATTGTATGGCGCAATGTAAACAGGAAGTAGTTATTGAAAAAAGTAACCCCTCCCTTTATTGACTGCATAAGTAATACATATAATTGAACACTTAATTCCTTTGAAAAATGTGGAACTGAGGCTTAAAGGCTAACAACAAATGTCAGTGCTTAATATAAACAGAGACAACCTTTCGATTGACAACTTAGCTGATCCCGATTGATCCCACCCATTTCAAAACATAAACAAATTAATCTAAACATTTATTAATCTTTTTTTTAAATTATAGCTTCCTTTGCCGAAACATTGCAAGTGTTTTAAAATAGTTCATTACGTTTTGCCAACCCTGAATCTGGCGTGGTTGATTGTTCACATAACGGTGCCGTACAGACTCAATGGATCAGTGCAGAGAAATTAATGTGTAAATAAGAAACTGGAGCCTTAGAGCAAGTGTGCGTCTGTGCTGGAGTAAGATGAGAAAATCATTATCAATTAGATCCCTCCGAGAGTCCAGGGATACTTTAGTTCCTGTAGGACATTAGCCTAGCGGAAATATACACACATCTGCAGTCCTTGTGTAAGCGAGGCTACAGTAACATCTCAGTGGCCCTGTTGGTCTAACTCTAACAGAAAGTCAATAAGAACTAAGTATATTTCAATAAATATCTAAGTGTTTCTTTAAATATCCATTGCTCCAGTGTGAAGATTTGGATGCGTGTAAACCCATTCATGTAATGTCGTGCAGAGTCATAGCATTTTAGCTGGCTTCCTCAGTGAGTGTGTTGCGTACACGGAGGAGCGTCTGTGTGATCAGCTATTGTGTTGTGTTTGTAAGACCGAAGGCAGATTCTTGGTTTCAAGTTGCAACAAGTGAGGCAGACAAATACAAACGGATTTTTACTAACAACAAAACCCTGAGGTGCTTTTATCCCTAAGCGTGTGTTGTAATAACTGTGCATCTTTGTCGCTACGTTTAAAGTCTTTAATAATGTGGTGTTGAGTGTTGAAAGACATAAAAGAGTCAGTGTCTATTTCTGACACACCTTTGCCACTGACTGCTGTAGCTGCCAGGTTTCACTCATTGACAGATGCACTGTTTAGCTACAACATGACCTTAAAAGGAAATTTATCTTTACATTTTCCAGCTTTTCTTAGTGCTGGTGAGCTTCTCCAGGGAAAATAGCTTCTGGTGATACACGACATGCCAGTGCTAGAGGATTTTCCAGTCCTGGCTAAGAAATCCTAAGCACAGAGATGAATCATTTGCCATCGTTGCATACGATTTTTCCACCTTATTGTTTATTTTGTAAAAGTTTAAGAGGACATAATGTTTTCATGCTTTAATGTTCAAAAATATCTTTATTTTGATCGCGCCTTTTCACCCTCTGTCTGAAACCAGAGCCCAGTCTGCTCTGATTGGTTAGCTGGCAAGATCTGTTGTGATTGGTCAACTGCTGAGAGATGTCCCACCCCTTAGCCTATCACGTACAATGTGTTGGAGTGCTAGCTAATAGAAGCACAAGTGTTCCCTACATATGTTACGGAACTGCCTCTGGAGGGAACTTTGGGATTTTAGCCTTTACAGACCATTTACATGCAATAAAACCTATATAACACATTACAGGAAGTGAAACCCCCCAAATGACACAATAGGGCCCTTTTAGGAAATCATTTTGTCAGAAGAAGATGAACTCCAGTAATCACTGTCAAAACAAGTCATCATGACGAGGGCATATCTCACAGAAAAACATAATTTTATAAATGTCCGTTTTTAACATTCAACAGCTGTTGCCAATTCCAGTGTGCCCAGATCAGCTTGTATAAACTCTGCTTGTGAGCTAGCTCGAAACAGGAAAGCTATTTCTAAGTCCTCACTTGAACAGTTGCCTGGAATATTTACCCGAGCCAACATCCAGGCCTCAACAACTTCCTCCACATGACAAACTCCATTATAACATGGCGTATTTTTAGCCCTTGTAAAGCTCCGCGGAACAGCCTGAAATAAACCAGGTGAGCTTCAAACGCTGGCCTCCATTCCTGATAGGTTAATAATATTTGGTATACATAAACACATGCGCGGGCAGGCGTGCACACTCACTCACACACAGACATTGCCCTAATGCTGAATGTGGGCTGCCTCCAGCTCAGTACTTTTTCCAGATTGGTTTATTAGAATGAGCTCGTGTCCTAGTTTAGTGCTGAACTCATGTATTTGTTTACTATACTGTCCACCGTGATTAATGGGACGACCTCTTAAGTCTGTGGTGAGCAGCCTGTATTTCTCCATAAATGAGTCATTAGGATTACAATATCTGTAAACCACTGATCCCGCTGACCCCTGCTTCCACAGAGGAAGCGGGACAAAACCTCTTATTAAACTGATTCAAGCCACGATCAAGTCAGATTTCCTTTAATTTCTATGGTACACCTCCTTGGGAAAATAGCACGTTTTTATGAGACATGTGAGCCTAAAATAGTCAAGAATTCCCGAACTGATGCAACAAACCTTACTTTTTTTATATATATATATATATATGCAAAACATGTCAAAAGAAAAAAAGAATTAGTTAAAATTGCAGCAACAGACATTGAGATATCCTGACTTCTGGTTATAGGGACTCCAATAATTCAACCAATACGATCTATTTTAGGCTCCTACTGTATGTGTCTATATGTCTCCAGTTAGTAACACAGGCTTTCTGTTATACATTTGCAGGATCATGTCAGCCACATTATTTTGAGGATGAGTGTTACTATCCATGATGGGTAAACATTTATGTGACATTTTGATTATTCAATTATGATGTCTCTTGTCTCGCTCAGATATTGACGAATGCTCCTTTGAGAGGACCTGTGACCACACCTGCATCAACTACCCGGGCAGCTATGAGTGCGTCTGCAAAAAGGGACACATCCTGTACGGCCTCACACACTGCGGAGGTGAGAATCCCACTTTCCTCAGCACAGGAGATTCACATCAAACAGCAAACAGGCCTGGAAGTACCAGTAGAGTAGAAAAGTGTGTGTTTTTGTGTGTATGCGTCTAATAAGGGAAATACATTTTAGAGTGTAAAGGGGAGCGTACACAGGGTAATGTAGCAATGATGAGGTATGTAGAGAACATATATGGAGCGCTCATGTTTGTCTGTCATACACTCTAAAAACAAATGCCTTGGCTCAACAAAGAAAATCAACGCAACAGTTTGCATCAATGTTTATTGAGTTAAGACAACTTCTAATGAAATTGTCTTAAAGCAACAAAGTTATTTGAGTTAGGGGAGAAGGCTTTTCCTCTACAATCAGAGGTGTTTTTAATTACCACTTACTTAATAATTGGTATTATAAACACAAGTTTTGAAGTTGATTACTCCAAAAATGAAGTTGTTCCAACTTGTTATACCACATGATTTAAAAGGAATTTTAAGTTGTATGTACTTAATTACCATCATTGTGAACACACGTTTTTAAGTTGACAACCATTTATAAATTAAGTTGCTCCAAATATATTGTATTCAATAGTTTTTTTTCTTAGCTTTTTCATGTTTTTGCCTTTAAAGAAAGAAATTAATTGATTCCACAACAAAAATATTAGGCAATTCACTTTTTATTTTGAACTTCAGTTGTTTATTTCAACACATGATGTTTCAATCAGGAGAGAATTCATTTAGTTTGAACATTTATTGACATATGATAAGGTGCATGAACACCTGAAATCACAGCTGACTGCAGGAGAGAGGAGAACCAATTTATAGTTTGGCTGCAGCACGTTGATTGGCTGCTGGAGAATGAGGTGAAATGTAATACGTTAAAGAGAACGCCTGTGATGAGCTGATTATATGCAGCTGCGGAGTGAATATATATCCACCCAGTCTTCCTGAAAGAACGATAGTTACGTATGTAACTACGGTCTATGAATACTGGATGACCGCCAGAGGCGGTGCTTTAGCACTGGATATCTTCCGTCTCGCGCATGCGTAGGTCGAATATTTATATCAACAAAGTCACGCGTGACCTCGTATGACCCCGGAAGGCATAAGTTCCGGTGTTGTCAACGAGTTCAGTCCTATGGAATCTTCTCGCGGAAACACGAGATTCCGAGTGACCAAGAAACTCTGGCGGTCATCCAGTATTCAGAGAACCGTAGTTACATACGTAACTATCGTTCTATTTCATCCTTACTGACCGCCAGAGGCGGTGCTTTAGCACTGGATGACCTATACCAACAAAGTCACGAGGAAGTCTGAATACTCCCCCTGCTATAAGGATGGCCTAGGCTGACTCTGCAGGAGGACCACACCCAGCGGGTGAGGGGCGGCAACATTCACCCTGTAGTATCTGGCGAATGTGCTCTGGGATGCCCAAGTGGCCGCAGCATATGTCCTTGCATCTTAGGGAGGAACGCTGTGTTCGGCCATAAGGTGACACCTGAGCCATCTGAGTTCCACCTCAGACACGAGCTGTTCATGGACAAGGCCTGAAGCTCGCTTACACGCTTTGCTGAGGTGATGGCAAGAAGGAAAGCAGTCTTAGCTGAGAGCCACTCCAGTTCTGCCTGTAACAAAGGTTAAACAGGAGGCGAGCATAGGGCATCCAGCATCAAGGGCAGGTCCCATGTAGCGGTCCTTGGATATTCGGGGGGGGCGAAGCCTCAGAGCTCCCCCTTAACAAGAGGGATACCAACCTATGTCTCCCACTGTGATGTTGTCAGCCCTTGTGTGTTGAGCTGATATAGCAGCCGGATGGCTATAGTTCCCTGCGTACTTCAATTGTATTGTGCTATTTTTTAAAAAGGAAAAAAAGAGAAATTACCTAAATGAATATATTCTGAATGGATGACTGCCAACAACTTGCATTTCAATGACAACTCTAAATAACGATCCTACTGTACCTCAAGAAGCATCCTTGATCTGCTTCACCGAGATTCATTTTGAATAAAAAGCGATATCACAATAGTAACCAAAGTATTTTTACACTCACATTAGCCTCTACTACTTTGTATCCTCTCACAGAACTATTCACAGTTCAAAGGCTGATAATTGTGGTCAAGCAGCAATTTGCCTATACAGTGCAACTACTGTATTTAAATGACAAAAGATGACACTCACCTTAAAATGTCCTTTGTATAGTATTTCTATTTGTCTTAACTGTCGGAACTTGTCCCGGCATGTTAAGTGGGAGTGGACTTGAAATCCTTAACTCAAGGTGTAGAACAATTAAGTTATCAAGCCAATTGCATTACTTACTACAACTTGAATTTAGTTTTAAGTCAATTAACGCAGAAATCAGTTCAAATTACACACAATATTAAGTTGATGTAATTACCAACATTATTACGTCAACACAACTTATAAATTAATGTTTGCAACTTAAAATGTTTATCTAAATCAATTAACTCACATTTTTATCTTGCAACCATGCATTTAATTAAGTGGAGGTGAAAGGTCGCCTGAATTCGTTTTTTGGAGTGTAGTTACGTCTTCACTGTCTTTCATCTCTCTAATCACATGTGCTTATAATCCCAATATTTTGTCTTTGCTAATATCTTGTTTTATAATGTCTTGTAATTCACACACACCCTAATGGTCTCTGTGGTTGTGTCTCAGACATTGATGAGTGCAGCATCAGTAACGGGAGCTGTGAGCACGGCTGCATAAACACTCAGGGCGGCTACGAGTGTGTGTGTCCACCCGGTCAGAAGCTCCACTGGAACAAGAAGGATTGTATCGGTAAGCACCAAGTGTGTGTGTGTGTGTGTGTGTGTGTGTGTGTGTGTGTGTGTGTGTGTGTGTGTGTGTGTGTGTGTGTGTGTGTGTGTGTGTGTGTGTGTGTGTGTGTGTGTGTGTGTGTGTGTGTGTGTGTGTGTGTGTCCACTTTTCTCCACACGAGGCATGGTGGATTCCTCACAGCAGACCTGAACACCAGTGTACTTGTGTGTGTGTGTGTGTGTGTGTGTGTGTGTGTGTGTGTGTGTGTGTGTGTGTGTGTGTGTGTGTGTGTGTGGTGTGTGTGTGTGTGTGTGTGTGTGTGTGTGTGTGTGTGTGTGTGTGTGTGTGTGTGTGTGTGTGTGTGTGTGTGTGTGTGTGTGTGTGTGTGTGTGTGTGTGTGTGTGTGTGTGTGTGTGTGTGTCCAGGTGTTTGTCATGGTGATTTGACTCTGTGTGTTCCTCAGAGGCGGTGAAGTGTCTGCCCAATGGGAAGCCAGTACCCCGAGCCCAGCTGACCTGCACCAAGAGCGGGGGGGCAGAGGTCTGCTCACTCTCCTGCCCCTCCAACGCCCTCTTCCTCGCAGGTACACAGAAAAACACTTAGTTAAAGTCACACTTTTTCGAAAAAAATAATTATCTTTTTACCACTGGTGTTTGTAAAGTGATGAGGTTTATCCAACACTTCCTAACAACAATGTATTGACACTTCAGGGGCTGGAATGAAGGACTATTGGATTGAAAAACTGGGACACTGTTGCTCTGGTTGTCCTTGTCAGTTGTTTTTATTTGTATCAATTTAAACCAAATTCTTAAATTGGGACCTTGGTGTTAAGTTAAGGATGTTGATACTTTTTTATATGTTTTTTCATTTTTGTATTTTCATTTTTTACAGTGGATTCCAAAATGATTTACAACAAAACTAATAAATACATAAAATATACCATTTTGAAAATAGGACAAAAGGAAAATAAAGATGTAAAGAATTTATGTTGTGCTATTTTATCACTTGAAATTGTTCTTTTGTGTAGAGAGTGTGGCCAAGCTGATTTAATGAATGTACTGCAGGAGAGGAGACCAGGTTTTATTGAAGAGGATCATATTATCTAAGAAAGCTATGGATACTTTAAGAATGATTTCAATTTGTGTCAGTTTTGTTATATCTGGAAGTGGTCTGGGTGGGAGATCACTTAGATAAAATAAAATGGGGAGAAAAAAAGGGGAAACTATTTCTTGATGGCATTTAAATAAAAAAGTTTACTCTACTCCTGTAAAAAAATAAGCCAGATGGTTTTAGCTGTCATGCTACACACGCTGCTTCCCTCTGGTGGTAACAGCTTGCTATCACAGCTCCTTGTACCTACTCTCCTGTCTGTGCATCTGATGCTTGAAAAAAAGCACTTTATTGCTGTCCTCAAGGTGCTTCACTCAGACTGATGTGTTTCTTTTTCCCTGTGCAAGCACTTTGGCTGGCAGCCCAGCCAGGCCCGGTTCTACGGGGGTGCATAAGGGAGAAAAAAATTAAAAGTGAAAAATATTACATTTTGCCTACTATTACTAACAATAGTAGTAATAATAATAATAATAATAATAATAATAAGACGAAGAAGAATATAGTTGAAATACAATAAATTGTGGTTGAATAGCATTGTCTGCTGCATTTATTTGATCAATTTAAACGGTAAGTAACGTTATTATGTCAGGTGCCTGTGCCGCTGCACATTCATCATCTGCAAGGTGCTTACACAGCAGTCAATGATGGATCAGAAAATGGTTAAAACAACTAGCCCTTATCGCCAGCATACACTGCATCTACTGCAGGTAATAACAGTTCAGATCATGGGGACATTACGTTACTGTCGTGGACACTAACGTCCTCCTGCCCGACTCGCCGGCTTTGCCCGCCTCGCCCACAGAGGCGGAGCAGCCACAGCCGTCTTCGTTACCCCAAACACCGCCACCCCTCGGCGGCCCGCAAGTGCCAGAGGACCTCTGCAAAACAGAGCCTGCCCAGGTATATTTAAAAAAGTGCCCAACTCGCCTGTACAGTGGGGTGAGGCGCTCATTTTGCAGCTCATGGTTTCAAAACAGAGATTGGCTGGAATATTCATGTAAAAAATATGCCATCTTCTGCTATGCCTGTAGACATTTCGGTTCAAGTAAGTCAGATGCCTTCACCACAACTGGCTACAACAACTGGCGCCATGCTCTTATAGGCTACGTGATAAGGGACTGGGAAGGCATAATCAAGCAAAGAGCACATAGATCCATAGATCTCTTAATGTTGCTCCCAAAGTGCACCAGATTGATGCTTTTAACTTCAATATTTAAAAAAAAAAATCTTCCCGGGGGAGCATGCCCCCGGACCCCCCCCAGAGGAGGTGAGGACCCCCATAGAGGGTGTTAGGTACACTCCCCACTTATAAAAATAGCACTTTAGCACTGCACCCTCTCTAATCTCAGATGCACCCTTAGTCATTTTGTTCTGGAACCGGGCCTGGCCCAGCGTCTCCTCCTCCTGCAATAGTACTTAACACACATCTGTAAATCGATTACATTCTTTGATCGCGCCTTTTTTTCCACAGCGAGCCCATTGCTTCATTTAACTTGGCTGCCGTGGTGTGAGACTGATGGAGAGCTCTCAGGCATGAAGTGAAATATTTGTTTTCCTGTCTTTCTGGAGCAAAGTTTTAATTTCAGGGGGGGAGAGAGCCATGTAAATTCCTGTGGCTAAATGCAACCCAGGCTCTTATTTAATCATCTCACTTTTATGACCTCCAAAGACTTCATCCCTCATTTCACACTTGAAATGCTTCTTTGTGCGCATCACGATCTAAAAACAGGGTTCGTAGATCTATCACATGGGCTTTAATTTCTCAATAGAGGTTAAACAAGTTTCCGCTGGGCTGTTGTTTCTGAATACTGGAGCAGAGTAAGGTCCTACTGCGTTTATACAATTCTTCTTAATCCTCCGAGCTGTGAGTGGCCCAGCGCCGTGCCAAGTGAAACACACATGCCTCCATATCTTACAGATGTTTGATGGAGCAGATGACCCGGTCACGCAGTCCATCAGACGAAATGAAAACTCTCAGCCATCATATCTGATTCCTCTTTTCTCACTGTAGTCTAATGTGTGTGTGTGTGTGTGTGTGTGTGTGTGTGTGTGTGTGTGTGTGTGTGTGTGTGTGTGTGTGTGTGTGTGTGTGTGTGTGTGTGTGTGCGTGCGTGCGTGCGTGCGTGCGTGCGTGCGTGCGTGCGTGCGTGTGTGTGTGTGTGTGTGTGTGTGTGTGCGTGTGTGCGTGTGTGTGTGTGTGTTTCTAACAGACTCAGAGAACAGCTACACACTGAGCTGTGGAGTGCCCGTACAGCCTGTTAAAGCTCCTCCGATGAGGAACACCACCAGTGCTTTACCCACCTGTGGCGGTACAGTAGGACTTTCTGTTACTATCAGTCAAAATATTACTTTTAGACTTTACACATCTGTTGTTTTTATAATAAATGGTGATTAGCAAATCTGTGTGTCTCTTCTGCTTATGAATAAAGACACGCTGACCGCACCCATAAAGCAGAAGGCCAGGTTTAAGATCAAAGACGCCAAATGTCACCTGAGGCCCCGAAACAAGGAGAAACACAGAGACTCCTCCAGACAGAACCTACAAGGTAAACACATTGTACTGAGTTTAGCTTCATTTTACACACTACCCTTTTATTTGAAGTGAAATTGTAAAAAACTGCAGTTATTTTTGTGTTGATTAAAACATATTGCTCCTCCTCCTCCTCCTCGTCTTTTTGACCTGGAAGGAGGCCAATTCCCTTGCACAGACGACTGCCAGGTAACATTTGTAAACCTCAAGTGCGACTCTTCTAAGAAGCGCAGACGAGGACGCAAATCTACTTCCAAAGAGGTTTCCCATATCACAGCTGAGTTTGAGATGGAGATGAGAGAGGAAGAAGCATCAGGTATGTTCTTTCTTACATGATTTGTCTATATCAAATCCGTTTGAAAAATAACAATTGTTTACATGGTAAAATATGGACAGTGTCAGTCTATGTTTTTCAAAGAAACCTTTAGAATTCGTTTTTTGACCACCAAACCACTTTTTCCTCAGACTCTTGTAACATGGAGTGCGTGCGGGAAAGGGTGAAGCAGAAGCTGCAGAGCGCCATGCGGACGCTCAGGAAGTCCATCAACAAACAGCAGTTCTACATCCAGTTCTCTGGGACGGAGTACGAGGTGGCCCAGAAACCGTCCAAGGTACTGGAGGGAACCGAGCTCTGCAGCACGGGACAAGTCCTCCGAGAGGGGAAGTGTGGTGAGTTCAGGGTCCTACTAGCAGGCTTGTGGAGAAACGGATTACATGTTACGGGTTTACGTTATCAGCATGCAAAAGAAAGGTAACTGTAGTCTCTTACATTTACGTAAAAGAAGGTAGGATCAGTTTACTGGTACATTTCTTTTAAAGGGGGATAACTAGCAGCATAACAATGTTACAATACAATTTAAAATACAGAATTGTTTTTTAAAGTTCATGCTGATGCATTACAACACCTTTTTGAATTGCATTAGGTGAACAAAATGACTGTGTATACTTGAATTCATTTGATAAAATAAAACAGCAGGACAAAGTTCAAAACAAGCCACAAAAGTATTCTTCCAAAGTATTTGCCAATGTCTTCCTCCTCAGTGAGCTGTGGGCTCGGGACGTTCTACAGCGGGGAGCAGGAGCAGTGTCTGCAGTGTCTTCCCGGGACGTACCAGGACACGCTGGGTCAGCTGTCCTGTGAGCCATGTCCCGGCATCGAAGGACAGGGCATCGCCGGGGCCAAGAACGTGTCTCAGTGTGGAGGTAACTCCCCATCCCATCATTGAAGCAGGGTTCTTACGGTCATTCAAAACCTGGAAAAGTCATGGAAATTCAAAATGCAAATTCCAGGCCCTGGAAAAGTTTTGGAAAAGTCATGGAAATGTAACTAAAGTTGCATCAAATATAATTTATATTTTATCTAATCGCCGAAATAGTAATACTATAATGATATTAAATACTGTATCGTATAGTAATGAAACGTAAAATGGCATTTAACTGACGAGGTATTTTGCTGGTGAGAGATTTTAGTAGAAGCTAGTAAGCCTACTATTTGATTTGTTTTAGATAGGCACAACATGTTTCAGATCTTATTTTCCTGTCCCATGTTAAAATAAACCATTTTCAGTGGTACCGCTGAGAAAGAGTAATTTTTTTGGGTCATGGAAAATTAGGTAAAGGTCATGGAAAAGTCATTGAAAATCATGGGGTGAAAAAGTGTATGAACCCTGTTGAAGTCACTTCAGAACACTTAGCACTTGCATTCTACCTCCATTAGTAACAAAACAGTTGAAGTAGTAATCATACTATCATCACTCAACACTTTACTGTATTAGAGCATCTTAGATGTTTCTCCTGCCAACTCCCACTTTTATCCTTGTCATTGCTGAGAATCGCAATTCTGAATGTTTTTTGGGGTGTGGAGGTTGCGCTGAAGATGTCTTCTATATGCTCTGGAAACATGTACCAACAAAATGCATGTATAAACATGTTGTGTTGGTACCATCTAGTGGCCATTCATGATAAGGGAATCACAGCTACAGCAACAACGGAGCACCACAGACCATTGTCAGTGTATTTAATGTAGGGCTGCACAAGTAATCTAAATTCTATCAAAATTGCGATATTGATTAGTACAATATCAAAAAGGAAGAAACAAATAGGAAGCTGCAGAATTGGATTTTACAGACACAACACAACATATTTGTTTAGATGCACCTAAAAAGTCCCACCATGTTCATTTAGATGTTTTGTAATGATGATGAGAATGATGCAAAAGGATCAATCCTTCCTATATAACTCAAAATATATTTAGCTTTTCTTGAAGTATCTGAGCTAAGAAAGATGGTTACCAACTGATCTTAGACGGAGAAACACTTACATTTCATAGTGTAGAACCTCAAATAGCTTCTCAGTGAAGCTAGTGAAACAGTAAGAGAAAAAGTACAACAGGTGATTCTCTTGTGTCCTTCCCTCAGGTCAGTGTCCAGCGGGTCACTTCTCTCCTGACGGCTTCCGCCCATGCCTGTCCTGTCCGCTGGGCTCCTACCAGCCTGAACCGGGCCGAGTGCTCTGCTTCCCCTGTGGAGGAGGCATCCTGACCAAGTTTGAGGCATCAACGGCCTTCAGGGACTGTGAGGCCAAGGGTGAGTCTTTGTGTCAGACATATCTTTATGTATACTGTATGTATTTCCCTGCAACATCATTTAATCAGCACTGAGGCATTTCATTCAGTTGCCAAAATGTATTTTAAATGTATTGAGGGGGAGAATGATCATATACATGCTTTCATTGGGCCTCTTTAATTAAATGCCAGTTTAATCCTCTGCATGATGGCGTGACAGGACATCATTCTGATTGTTTTTTAATGTTTTAGCCTTGCTAGCTTCTCAACGAATGGCAAAACTATTCTGTTTGTCATTCTACCAATTTGAACTGATGAAGTGCAGCCTCACAGAGACTGTAGATGAAAATGCGTGTTCAATATTCTATAGATTGCTTCACTTTCTCCTGTTTAATTGGAGCTTTTTATCTGCCACTTTACAAATATGTATGTGCATACTGACATTTGCAATGACACAAGCCATTTGTCAGCAGTTTCATTGTTACCGCTGTCATAAAGCCGCGTTCAGACGTGCATGAAATGGCAATTTGCAAATGTCGATGATAAAGTCGCCTATACAGGCTTTAGTGTTTTGTTTATGTGCCTGTTCTGTAATCTAGGCATGTTTAATATCACTGCTGCAGCATGTATCTTGTGGATCGTTTATCGTCAGACATTTTGTACGGTGTGTACTCACTGACACTTCTGTTCCTCCTCAGTGCACTGTGCTCCTGGACATTACTACAACTCCAGCACCCACCGCTGTATCCGCTGCACAGGAGGCACCTACCAGAATGACTTTGGGCAGAACTACTGCATCACCTGCCCCGGGAACACCACCACGGACTTTGACGGCGCCACCAACGTCTCCCACTGCAAAAGTAACCCTGCTCGACCTATACATTTAAGCGTCCATTGAATATCTCACTGGTAACCTATATTTCAAAGTGTTTCTTTAATTGTTCCCTCAGACCAGGTGTGTGGAGGTGAACTGGGAGACTACACAGGCTTCATCGAGTCTCCTAACTACCCTGGAGATTACCCATCCAACGTGGACTGTGTGTGGACCATCAACCCCCCACACAAGAGGCGGATTCTCATCGTAGTACCAGAGATCTTCCTCCCCATCGAGGATGAGTGTGGAGACGTGCTGGTCATGAGAAAGAGTGGTAATAAACAGATAGAGTTATCAGGATTAAGAATTCATTTCATTTCATTTCAAACCTTTATTTATCCAGATTGGTCCCATTGAGATCATAGATCTCTTTTTCAAGGGAGACCTGCAGCATATAGGTTCCACATGAAACATAAAACAATATAGGACATTATACATTATATTTACAGGATACATAGTTATAGACATTTACAAGTGTCCATTGTATCAGCAAGCATTTCATTTACCCTAGCTTTAAAAACATGCAGAGGAATGAGATTGCTCAGTTTCAATTCTTGCTGAAGATTGTTCCAAGCAAGTGGAGCTGCGCACATAAAAGCTGTCTTACCTAAGACCGTCCTTGCTCTTGGCACATCTAACAAGACTACATCATGTGATCTCAGACAATAGCTGCTTGCAACTCTCTGTGTTATCAGAGAGCAGATGTAATACGGGAGTTTACCCAACAAAGCTTTATAGATAAACGTGTACCAATGACTGAGCCTCCGTACAGAGAGTGATGGTAAACCTGCCTTGGTATACAGTGATGTGTAAGCTCTTTACAATTTGTGACAAATCTCAGAGCACTGTGATACGCAACATCCAATGTGCTCAGGTAAGTGGCAGGTGCATTCATATACAACAAATCCCCATAGTCCAGCACAGGTAAAAAGGTCACAGTGACTAGCCTTTTCCTGGCCTCAAGCAAGAAACAGGACTTGTTCCTGTAGAAGAACCCTAGCCTAACCCTCAGCTTTTTAAGCAGGTTATTGACATGAAGTTTAAAAGTGAGACAATCATCAAGCCAGATACCAAGGTATTTGTAACAGGCAACAACTTCAAGTTTTGTTCCTTGCGTAGTTACAATATCTAAAACAGGCTCTGGTGTCTTTTTAGCTTTTGAAAAGAGCATTACCTTGGTTTTATCCACATTTAAAAGAAGCTTTAATTCAGAGAGCTGAGTCTGAATAGTGTTAAAAACAGCCTGTAATGTAACAACAGCCTCTTTAATGGAGGGACCTGCACAGTACATCACAGTATCATCCGCATAAAAATGTAAAGTAGCTTCATCCACATTATCACCTACACTATTAATATATATGGAGAATAAAAGTGGTCCTAAAACAGAACCTTGTGGTACACCATTAGAAATGTTTAACCATTCAGAAGACAGCCCATCAAAATGAACACATTGGGACCTTTCAGAGAGGGAGTTCACAAACCACCCCACTACATTGCTGGATAGGCCAATACTGAGTAGCCTCTGCTTTAAAATGCGATGATCAACGGTGTCAAATGCTTTGGAAAGGTCAATAAACAGAGCTGCACAACTCTGCTTATTATCTAAAATAGTAGTAATGTCATTCACCACTTTCATCGTGGCAGTGATGGTGCTGTGTTTCTTTCTGAATCCTGACTGATGTTTAGACAGGATATCATTTATAGATAAAAACTCCTTTACTTGTTCACTCACTAAGCGTTCGAGCACCTTAGCCAGAACTGACAATTTAGAGATTGGCCTATAGTTATTTAAAATAATTGCCTCCCCTCCTTTCAGTAAAGGCAAGACATAAGCAGACTTCCATACTTTTGGAATTGTATTCGTGCTGAGGGAGAGGTTAAAAAGAGAAGTGAGAGGTGGAGCAATACAAAAAAAGAAAAAGAATAACACTAATGTTGCCGTCATGACACAAAGACACACACAGAATGTTCTTCTTCTGTGACAGAAAGGATTATGTTGTCACAGGTAGGATTTCAAAGTAATTTCAGACCCATTGACAAGAGAGATCTCAATTTAAGATAGAGTACTATTCTAACATGGTTGCAACGTTCCTCCAGCCCTTCCCACCTCCATCACCACCTACGAGACGTGTCAGACCTATGAGCGGCCCATCGCCTTCACGTCTCGCTCTCGAAAGCTCTGGATTCAGTTTAAGTCCAACGAGGGAAACAGTGCCAAAGGGTTCCAAGTTCCCTACGTCACTTATGATGGTGAGTCTCCTTTACACAATCAATCTAATCTCACACAGTGATCCATCTGTCTTCAATCTATACACTATATTATTTATTTTGCCCTCCTCATTGTTCCAGAGGACTACCAGCAGCTGATAGAGGACATAGTGCGAGATGGCAGGCTCTACGCCTCTGAGAACCACCAGGAGATACTGAAGGTATTGAGCCAAACAGTCAATTACCAGTCTTTGATGAAAATACATCAAAATGAAGGTTGAAAAGATCCTCTCCTCAAATCATTGGTGCAGCCGGATGACCCCATGTGTCTGTGTGTTTTCTTCCCAGGATAAGAAACTGATAAAGGCTCTGTTTGACGTGCTGGCCCACCCTCAGAACTACTTCAGGTACACGGCGCAGGAGTCCAAAGAGATGTTCCCACGCTCCTTCATCAAGCTGCTGCGCTCCAAAGTCACCAGGTTCCTCAGGCCGTACAAATAGTCGGGATATCTCCAACGTCCTGTCAAACCCCCCCCGCTTTTCTGATCCGCCCCTGCCCGTCATACAACGTAACATCCTCCTTTACTGTATTCGCCCTGTTTGTCACATAAAGCCTTTCCTCATGTTTGACTCCTTTAATAAGTAACACATTGACGCCCTTCCCTCAGTTTGTGCAGCTCTTTTTATAAGGTTTGACCGATATGGGTTTTTTGCAGACCAGTAATAACATTTTTTTAACACAGAAGAAGCTGCCTGATAGAAATTGTGTGTATATATTGTTTCTTTAAACACAACTATATTATACCAAACTTGTGAAAGCATTGAAGCATGTAAACATGTCACAGAAGAGGCACACAATACAAATATGAACCTGAAAATGCAACACAATCCCTTTCAACATTACATTATCAAGCTACATGTAATTCATTATAGTGACGAAAGAGACAAAATAATGAAAGCAGCTGAAAGGAAACCTGTTTATTAGGGGTTTCAATGACTATTACAGTATATAAATGTATCAATTAATTGTCTCATACTTGGCAAAAAAACACATTTCTCAAAATGTTGGACTATTCCTTTAAAATGTGTTTCAAACAGCTCTCAAACATTTAAAAAAAATCATATATATAATAAAATGATACTTCTTATGATTAGCATAGTGCAAGTATCAGGAAACCATTGTATCGGTCAAACCCTATTTCTGCACACCATATACTCTTTCTTTTTCTTTTCCAACCCTCCCCAGATTTATGCACCTTCATTAACGTTTTTCTTTTCACTATCTCCCCCTCTCTCATTTTTATTTTGCTCTTGTTTTTGTATGTGTTGTTTTTGTAATATTTATACTGAACTTGCAGAAGCCCACATCGCAGATTTACAACGCACATACAGACGTGTGAAATGTGTGGACATACACAGGTGAACATGCATGATGTGTAATCTGAATAGGATTCCTTTATTGACCCTTTTGTACACGAGACAAATGTGTTTTCTATACGCACATTTTAACCATTTTTATGTGGGGAAATCTTAACCATTCCACCTTTAGTAGGTGCTTGATCCATTTAAGCACAGGAAAAGATTAAATGGGGTGAATCAGAAAGTCTATATTGTAAAAAAAAAAATAGAACATATGTAACAAGATGAGATAAACTACCTGCAAGTAACAGAGTGTTACTTTAGAGAGAAATGTATGTAATGTAACTAATATTTGGAACTTTAATTGCACTTGAATTTTATATTTTAAACTGTAGGAAAAAAATATCTTAGTTACATTTGTTGTTACCTTTTTATGTATTGTTTTGAAATGTGCCACATGTGGCGGTGAAGAGAGAGACGTCTGTGTTTCCTGTTATTGCCCCCACACTCATAGCCCGTTCACACACACAAAGACAGTTAGATTCAAGCTTTAGCATCTCATAAATGTATGTAAACTAATGTGCACAGAGAAAAACTCCACTACAGTTTGTTTGTGTATTCACTGCCAGATCTAGCTTCATATCTCAAACATTTCCTAAAGCTGCCAGAGAGAGGAAGCGTCAACATAGAAGCTTCTTGTATGATGGCACTACTTACATGCCTGTTACTTAAATACGACTTTTATCCAGGTGCAGTCTCTTTCCATTAAATAGGAAGTATAGTTTGTATACCTTTCTTTTATAACCCAACTAAATGTTTCTGTGTCATTCCGAATGGTACTAGTATGTCTATTAAATCCTATAACATGTATTGAAGATGGGCTTTATATCTGCACAATGCGACTGGAGGCGGGAAAAACATGTATGGTGTGACTGGAGTTTTGGAGGCGAATGTAGTGGCAGTCAGTATAAGAAACATCTCCTATCTGAGTGTCTGTGTGTTGTGTTGTTTATAAAGAAGCTGGCCTCCCCTGACTGATGATACAAAATCAGATCAACATCCCCCTTTGACGTTAAAGCTCCTCTAGAAACACTTTGGATAACATTCCTGAAAAGAGTCTTTGTGCTGAGCATAAAGAAAGCGTAATGATTATAAATTTTAAAAAAATGATGCAAATTAAAAAAGGGACATGCGCAGCGTTTATTACAACTGCATGAACAAAACACGCAGATACAAAATGCAGCAAGAAGCTCAAGACTTGCATGGTTTTTGAAAGTGCAGCACGTTTCTCCTAATGGAAGTGTTTTGGGCCACCCTACTTTCTTTTGTTCATGCATACATAATACATACATAATACGTTGTTTCAGCAAACATGTTTTTTACTATCTAAATTTAGATTTTCATAGCACACTGAAATAAAACAGAAGGAAGTCAATAAAAAAAATGCGTTCCTCAATCTTTAATCATGTTGTTTATTTGTTTCAATGGACTGAAGCATGCACAACTACTAGTATGGTCCTGCATGGCACTGAGCTGGTCATAGTTAGGGCATTTCATTCCAAAACAAGATACTAAATGGAAATAACCAGTTAAACAAAAAGGGAAATATTTTTTACCGGCATTGACTGATAATCACCCCCTTAAATACTCTTTCACTGAAACTCCAAACCGCCGAAGAGCTGCCATACAGATGATTTATGGTATGGCCTACTTCCTGTTTGTTTCACTGTTCAATATGAGTGTTATGAAAAAATTACATGAAATGCTCTAACATTTTAATTGAATTTTTTGTTTTCCTGAGAATGTATTCTATTGTGTGTGTGTGTGTGTGTGTGTGTGTGTGTGTGTGTGTGTGTGTGTGTGTGTGTGTGTGTGTGTGTGTGTGTGTGTGTGTGTGTGTGTGTGTGTGTGTGTGTGTGTGTGTGTGTGTGTGTGTGTGTGTGTGTGTGTGTGTGTGTGTGTGTGTGTGTGTGTGTGTGTGTGTGTGTGTGTGTGTGTGTGTGTGTGTGTGTGTGTGTTTGAGAGAGAGAGAGAGACTGATTCTGTGTGTGTTTATTGGTTCTGAGTGCCTGTGATAGGGAGAGTGCGTTTGTACTTTAGTCCAATTTGTAGAGGAATAATTGTAACGTTTGTGTTAGTCGGTTGTACCCAAAGAGAGAAATTGTAACGCAGTGTTGTGCCATTGTTTGGTCTATGAAACTCCAGTACTGAACAAATTAAATAAAACAGTAGCAGAAAACACACTCCGACTTTTTCTTTTGTCCCTGAATGTGGAACAGACACAGAGGAGCCCTCGGAGCGGCTCTTATCTGCTCATTATATCTCTTATCTTTCCTTAGATGTGGCTCCAAACCCGACTGGCCTAAAGTAGGCTTGTGGAAAATGTGTCTGACGCTGCTAATATTGCTCTTATCTTCAAGTGACACAATCTGTACAGGAGATCTGGATGCTACATCAGAAACACTCATCATCATCCACCCTGGCAGGATTTTTTCTCCCGTTCACATTGTCTCTCTTTGTCTTAGAAGGAAATGGGAGTGAGATAACCTGTTTGAACTGCTGTCAGGTAATCTACACTCCTCCTGTGCATGTTCTAGGACTTGATGAATCTGCTGCTTGCTGTCTAGGTTGCCCATTTTGTCCCGTTCAAATAGCTGTAGGTAACTGTTGCTTTAGTGGAAAGCTTGTGAATCAAATCAGGTAACTGAATTGTGACCACAGACTCTACAAAGTGCACAAATTCTCCCATTCAAGAGTTTGTTCAGTCACTGTCAGGTGTCTCCGGTGAGGGGTCAGACACATTTGAGAACTCTAAAGACATCGGTATGCTACAAACAAAGAAATTAGGATTGGCTGACTATCTAATTTAAGCAGTGGCATACCAATAAACAGTGTAGAGGCAGCACCCCACGAGCAAAAATTTATTCAGGCTAATAAACTATTAGATATCTTATATGAGCAAGGCAATTTTCACTTTTCAAGCCAATTAAATATAATGTCAGATGAAGTTATGTTAACAACAAACATTAACAATGCATGAATTCAATTCAATGAAGTCTTTACAGCCAAATGTATGGAGTCCTAACCATGCAAAACACACAAGATACACAATAACAAACAAGCCTTGTAACAAGACCAGATATCAGCATACAGATACAGCTAGCCCTAGAAGTAAACAAATCCTTTTTTGTGTACTTGAATCCAAGAGATCCAAATCTGACACACCAAACAGGTGAATGCTAGTTCAGCTAACATGCTAAATGCTACTTCATGTGTTCAAGATGGACCCTGCAGCGTCAATTCTGAATTAACTGGGGAACTTTTAACTTTCCTGAGAAAGAGAGGTAGAGGACCCAGATTAAACTCTACACAAACAGGAGTATTTTTGCTCCCTTGATCTTCCTAGTCTTCCTGCAATCCAAAAATCAGCATACTAGAAAATATCAGGCAGAGTTTTTCTCCGTAAGTAGCAGCCATAATATTGCTGTTGTTACCTGTGAAGTATAAAAAAAATTGCTTCCACAGAGCGAGATAATCCATCACAGTGTGACACCATCATTTGGTTTGATCAGAGTTTGTGTTTGAGTGTTTTCTCATTGTCCCTGAACTGAGTGTTTTCATATCCCTGCTGCTCTCCTCCCTGTCAATCAGCTGACACCATGCAACACAGAGGAAGTTTGCTCCAGGAAATAAACATGTCACCTTACAAACTTTACAGATGCATCCATGTCCTCTTCTTTGTTGTGTCTCTTCTCAGAACAGCATTTCAATTAATATTCACTTGGCTTTTAAGGACATCCGTAAAAGAATATCATAAGCCTTGATTACAGATGAATCCGTTTCTTTATCCATATATGAATGGCCTTTGGTAACTGAGTGACAGTCGCAGTCTTCTTAAATGATGGGGTTCAAAGCCTGTTTAAAATACTACAATACTAAAAGTCTTGAGCTGCTTCACAATTTGTGCTGGTCATTAATCAGACTTGACAGGCAGATCGGATGTTTCCTAGTGTTATTTCCAGGGTGTCCAATCAACACATTCTCACTCCCAGGTCGGCCTATGCTGACGTTATGTCAAGTCCCCTGTGTCGGCTTTTCCCAACGCAAGGGAACGCCTTAGCGTACATTTTCAACTTTCCGGGATGTCCATAGGCTTCTATATAGCTCCCTAAACGTATGTTGTAGACGACTTGAGAACGCGAGCGAATACTACCCGCAGATCCATTCTCACAGCGTTTATCAACCTTTTTCTTACTCAATATCAAGCCACACTTATTGTTTTTACTTCTTTATTTTAATTGAATAATGTAGGACTTTTGTTGCTGTCAGTTCTGCGGCGGGATTTGACGCTCATGGAAGCACGGCATTCGTTTGTGTCGACTGCCCTTAAAGGCAATGTGAGCGTCCATTCTCATTGGATAACGGAGAATTGTACACCCGGAAGTAAGTATTCCCCATACTGTCGATTGATTTTACAGTGATATCTGCACTCCTCATCGACTAAAAAACACCAGATTATCCTTGGTAATTACACAACATTGATTGGTTTAAATTGTGTGCAATGCTTTTGTATTTTTCCCCTTCGATTCGGAGAAACAAATATTATATTTTCGGAGTAAAGGATGGCAGAAGACACTACACTACCCAGAATCCCCAGCTATCGTTTGGACTACACCATGTGCTCTGTTTGACAAACCCCGTGATAGTCCTCAAGCTCTGTGATTGGAGAGTGTGCTCCGGGGTTACGCCGAGCCTCGAACAGCACTTGAAATGGGATGGAACCACGGCAGACTGTCCAAACTGGATTTGAACGGGTCCACCGCGTCCCCCCCTCCCCCACCCCGTCCCCAGAACTACACATGCTGCTGGCTATTCTGTTTCGCAACATGTTCTCTATCTATGGCTATACTGGGAGTTTTACAAGACGTTTTCGTATTTCCCATAATAAGAAGTTGCCAGTATTAAACTGTACATCCCTGGAGGTTTAGGGGATAGGAAACACTCACATTTAAAACATATAATTAATAAATGGGTGAAAATTGCTTGTGCCCATAATGGGCAGCATTAATATATATACACACATGCCAGCTAAGGTCAGAAGAGCTTTATTTAACAGCTGGTCTTATGTTTGTGACCCCTGTTGTTAATTGATAACATTACATTACATTAATTGATAAGCCTGAAACATGCACTTGTCAAGGTTCAGAGGCACATTTTGCAAATATGGCAGTAGCCATCGATCAGCTTAAGATAAGATATACTTTATTGATCCCAAGTTGGAACATTTGCGTTACATCAGCATGTGTAACAGTTGTAAATATGAAGTGGTGTTTATTTGTAAATCATTTAGTATAATCACACAAATTCTGTGTTTTATATTTAACAATTCTGTGTTCTTTATTTATTGATTGTTCAATACCTGACAAGGCCGGAGATGAAATATCTACATACATCTTATAAGAGTATAATACATTATGTTTAGAACCTCTTAAGCCCCACGGACCCTCGCTCGGGTCCGAAAATGCTATATATGTAGCAACAGTGCTATATCTGAAGTGTAATTCATGAAACTATTAATATTCCATACCCATCTGACCGGAGGAAACTTGTTAACTGACTATACGAACAAAAAAAAAGTTTTCGAAAAAGAAGTCTCACAAGAAACCTCTAAATGAGCCCATATAACTCACAAAAACGATCATTTATAATTCATACTTTCTGCACAAACAACACATTTTCTGAAAGCTGAGATTCCACAGATTCCATGGGTATACACCCCATCACTACAGGCACAACATTAACCGAGCTAGCAGCCAGAACATAGCAAGTAAACAATATCAGTTTTCAAATCCATGACAATAATTAGGTCTTACCTTGGCTGTTTTGTGATCAAAAGTTGTGTTCAAAGGAATAAAAACGCTGCTCAAGGTTAATCCAATGTCTCTTGTCACTTTAAAATGATTACTGATAATCAATCCTTTCATTCACGGCAGAAGAGTAGGTCCAACGATTAACAGTCCGTGGCTTCAGCTGCGGGAGATGCAGTTTACGTATAGCTCCCCCTCCGCAGGCGTAACGTATTTACGTATTTTGAAACTGCCACTCGATTCGATTGGCTCTAACGATTCAAAAAGGTGTCAATCACCCAAATCAACCAATGGGTTCCAGAGATAGGCTCTTGCGTAAGTATAAGTAAAGGCAGTATAGCTGGTTTAGGCACACCCCACTCTTTTTACGCAGCATAGTATAGCATAGCATAGCATAGCATGTCCCAGCATGTCCCGCAGCGACAGGAGAGCAGAGAACGGCAGATCGATCAGCGAAACAGCAGGATTTGTTTTCTTTGTCTTCATAACAATGGCAGCCAGAAAGAAGACTTTTTTGTGAGTCGAGGAGGCATTGGACATCGTATTTCAGGACTCTCCGTCGGAAGATAGTGATCTCGTCACTCATAAAGGGGACAGTAATGACTCTGATTATGAACCTCTCTCACCGGAAAGGTATGTAATCTCTCTGTTTGTATCTATTACTTATTTATTACTGTTTTTATCTTTTTGTTATTCATTTGGTGTAAGAGTGTATTCATCTATAGTAATTTGACACACATGACAATAACACAATGGCATCCATCTTGTGATATAATGTTCTTTCACACACTCAACAACAAACACAGAAGATGGATGCCATTTCTTGTTCTTGTTGTTGAAATAAACAAGACATATACATGTTGAATTTAACACGGTATAACATTTCATTTAGCTGACGCTTTTATCCAAAGCGACTTACAATTATTACATATTATATATATACACATGCATACATAATATGTATATACACAATATACATATATAAATATATGACAGACTGAATATTATTAAATATTGAAAAGATTATATGAACCCCGTCTCACATAATTTACACGGTATACATTTTTGAGTGATATTGTGGTGACATGTTATTGGACATAATTCACCTCTCAGCCTCCCTCTCCTCTGTCATCATCCTGTTGGACCTGTCTGCTGCATTCGACACGGTGAACCATCAGATCCTCCTTTGCACTCTCCAAGAACTTGGAGTTTCAGGCTCTGCACTTTCCCTCCTCACCTCATACCTCAAAGACCGTACCTACAGGGTAACTTGGAGAGGGTCCGTGTCCGACCCTTGTCAATTAACTACAGGGGTCCCTCAGGGCTCTGTTCTTGGTCCCCTCCTCTTCTCCCTGTACACAAACTCGCTCGGATCTGTCATTAGCCCGCATGGTTTTTCATACCACTGCTACGCTGACGACACCCAATTAATTCTGTCCTTTCCCCGCTCAGAGACCCAGGTCGTCACACGCATCTCTGCTTGTTTAGCTGACATCTCTCAGTGGATGTCCGCTCATCATCTCAAGCTCAACCTTGACAAAACTGAACTTCTTTTCCTTCCGGGAAAAGATTATCCCACTCTTGACCTGACTATCAACATCGGCACCTCTGTTGTTTCCCCAACCCAGACTGCAAGGAATCTGGGTGTGATCCTAGATAACAACCTGTCCTTCACTGCAAACATCGCTGCTACAACCTGTTGCTGCAGATACACGCTTTACAACATCAGGAAGATACGTCCCCAGCTGACCCAGAAAGCGACGCAGCTTCTGGTCCAGGCTTTCGTCACCTCACGCCTAGACTACTGCAACTCCCTCCTGGCTGGTCTACCTACATGTGCCATCCGACCTCTGCAGCTCATCCAGAATGCAGCGGCTCGTCTGGTCTTCAACCTTCCTAAATTTTCCCACACCACGCCGCTCCTCCGCTCCCTTCATTGGCTTCCGGTAACTGCTAGAATTCACTTCAAGACACTGGTACTTGCGTACCATGCTTCGAATGGATCTGGCCCTTCCTACATCCAGGACATGGTTAAACCGTACACCCCAGCGCATGCTCTACGCTCTGCATCAGCCAAACGACTCGCTGCACCCTCGCTGCGAGGGGGACCCAAGTTCCCATCAGCAAAAACACGTGGGTTTGCTATCCTGGCTCCAAAATGGTGGAATGAGCTCCCCATTGACATCAGGACGGCAGAAAGCTTACACACCTTCCGGCGCAGACTGAAAACTCATCTCTTTCGACTCCACCTCGAGCGATAGAATTACTAACAAAGAACTGCTAACAGAGTACTTATATACTAATAAAGGACTGGCTTATCTATAGCCAGTTGAGTAGCACTTGAAATACTTGGCTCTATGAAACCTGATGATTCTGTTTTCTTCAAGGTTGTGTCTTCCTGGTCGAATGTACTTATTGTAAGTCGCTTTGGATAAAAGCGTCAGCTAAATGCAATGTAATGGAATGTAATGTGTTGCCACACGGACCCTTTAGTGGGAACACCTGTAGCGTTAGCTTCCATTCCTGGTAGCTCGTCAAGCAGAGCAGTTGATGTGATAACCTCTCTGTTATTAATGGCTAATAAAGATTGGAACTCTGTTCTTAATACACCGCCTCCGACTCCCTTTTCCTGGCACTACACTGGTGATCCCGACGTTTCCGAGAAAGTTTCCGGGAAATTAACGAGCATGGCTGAACGCGATGTGTTTGTAAAGCTGCCGGAATTCTGGGAGCCCGCCGCGGAGGCATGGTTCGCACATGTGGAGGCGCACTTTGCCTGCCGACAGGTCCGTGACGGGGACCTGAAATACTACCATGTGGTAGCAGCGCTGGGCAGCTCTGCGTCGTCCAGGTTGGTGGGATTCATCGCAGCCCCCCCACATCATGGCAAATATGAGGCGATTAAGGCCCTTCTCCTTAAGACATTTAGCTTATTTAGCTAAGGAGAGGGCCCGCCAGATACTTGACATTCAAGGCCTAGGAGACAGCAAGCCATCCCAGCTAATGGAGAACATGCTAAATCTGCTAGGGGGGGAAGATCCCCGGATTTTATTCACGGAGATTTTCCTCCGTCACTTGCCTCCCCGGGTCCAGACGGCGCTGGAGCCGGCATGGAGACGCCGGAGAGTGCGTTTACCACGCACGTTTCGGGATGAGGGCGAAGAGATGCATCGCTCCTTGCAGCTACAAAACCCGGGAAACGGAGGGGCCGGCGCTCAGTAGTGGCTCTGAGCGTCGGCGGCACGTGCAGGCTCCTCTTCGTCAGCGACAGCATTTCGGGGAGCCTGTTTCTGTGTGACACGGGCGCTCAACGGTGCGTAGTTCCAGCGTCAAGTGAAGACGTCGCCCGTGGGGGGCACGGACCGCGATTGACGACGGCTAACGGCGGTCCCATTCGCACGTACGCCGTGAGGCCTATGTGTCTGTGCATCGGAGGACAGCGTTTCAGCTGGGATTTCGTGACAGCGGACATTTCTTTTCCCCTCCTCGGAGCAGATTTTTTGTGTGCTCATGGACTCTTAGTGGACGTAAGTGGCCTTTTGGACTCAAGAATGCCGCTCAGACGTTCAAGCGCCTGATGGATTCGGTGCTGCGGGACCTGCCGTTTGTGTTTGTCTACCTCGACGACATACTCGTCGCCAGCGCTTCAGTGCAGGAGCACCTGTCCCACCTCCGAGCCCTTTTCACACGGCTCAACGAACACGGATTAATCATCAATCCTGCAAAGTGCCAGTTCGGGGTGTCGGACATCGATTTCCTGGGGCACCGCGTCACCAAGGGCGGTGCGACACCTCTGCCAGCGAAGGTGGAGGCTGTTGTGGCTTTTCCTCGCCCGCTCACAGCCCGGTCGCTCCGTGAGTTTCTGGGGATGGTGACTTTCTACCACCGTTTCATCACCCGGGCCGCACACATCATGCGGCCGCTGTATGAAGCGTTGAAAGGCAAAACCCCCGTCCAGGAGATCGACTGGACAGCAGAGGCGGACGGCGCTTTTGCTGAGGTCAAGACCGCGTTGGCTCAGGCGGCTTTGCTGGCACACCCATCATCTACGGCTCCCATCTCCATCACCACGGACGCGTCGGACTACGCGGTCGGCGCAGTGCACGAGCAGTGGGTGGAGGGCGCTTGGCAGCCGCTCGCCTTTTTCAGCCGTCAGCTGACGCCTAGAGAACGCAAATACAGCGCCTTTGACCGGGAGCTCCTCTGACTTTATTTGGCCGTGCGGCACTTCTGTTTCATGCTGGAAGGCCGTGAGTTTACGGTGTTTGTCGACCACAAGCCGCTCACCTTCGCCATGTCAAAAGTGACGGAGCCTTGGTCGGTACGTCAGCAGCGGCAGCTGTCCTACATATCGGAGTTCACTACGGACATTAAGCACGTGGCTGGCAAGTCGAACCTGGTTGCTGATTGCCTCTCCAGGGTCGTCATCGGTGCCGTCCAATTGGGCCTGGACTATACTCGCATGGCGGCGGACCAGGTCACAGATCCCGGAGTCCGGGCTCTGAAGGTGGAGAGCGCGGGGCTGCGCTTGGAGGACGTGGTGTTCGGCGACGCGGGCATTACTCTCCTGTGTGACGTCTCTACGGGCCTGGCGCGGCCTGTCGTCCCTGCCAGCTGGAGGCGTCCTGTGTTCGAGGCTGTGCACGGCCTGTCACACCCCGGCGTTAAACCTTCGGTACGTTTGGTAGCGGCAAAGTTTGTTTGGCAAGGACTGAAAAGGGACGTGAGGACTTGGGCCAGGGAGTGCGTGGCTTGTCAACGCGCTAAGGTGCACCGCCACACGAAGGCCCCGTTGGAGCGTTTCCTGGTGCCTGAGAGGAGGTTTGACCACGTCAACATTGACCTGGTTGGTCCGTTGCCTTCCTCTCAGGGGTTTTCCTACCTCCTCACCATGGTGGACAGAACGACCCGTTGGCCGGAGGCGGTTCCGCTCGGTTCGACATTAACCGCAGACGATGCCCGGGCCTTCATTGCAACGTGGGTGTGTCGTTTTGGCACCCCGTCAGACATTTCCTCAGACAGGGGCTCTCAGTTCACATCCGAGCTCTGGAACGCTGTGGCAGGCGGTTTGGGGGTTAAGCTGCACAGGACTACCGCTTACCACCTTCAGGCTAACGGCCTCTGCGAGCGCTTTCATCACTCCATGAAGGCGGCCCTCAAGGCCGGCCTTACGGACGGTAACTGGGTCGACAAGCTGCCCTGCGTGATGCTGGGCCTGAGGACCGCACCTAAGGAAGATCTGCAGTGTTCTACAGCGGAGATGGTCTACGGTCAGCCGCTGAGAGTTCCGGGGGATTTCCTCCCAAATGCATCAGCTCCCTGGTCTGCCACGGCCCAGCGAGTTTTTCTGCGTGACGCGGCGGAGGCTTTCGCTCCAGTCCCGACTACTCAGCACGGTGCGCCAGGGTCTCAAGTTCCTGCGGAGCTACGCTCGGCTGGGCACGTCTTCATTCGTCACGACGCACACAGAGGCCCCCTGCAGCCCCCTTACGATAGACCTTTCCGGGTTTTGGAACACGGTGAAAAACACCTGGTGGTCGACATGGGCGGTAAGGCTGAGCACGTCTCGGTTGACCGGGTGAAGGCTGCTCACTTGGACGTGGACCGGCCGGTGGTGCTGGCTCGGCCGCCGAGACGGGGCCGACCCCCGGCTTTGATTCCTGTCAGGGAGTGTGGACCTGTTGTTCCGGTCCCTCCTCTGTCAGGGGCCACATGGGCGGAGGTCGCTGTACCGACTCCGGTGCGCAGGTCTCGTGGGGGCAGGCGGATTGTTCCTCCCCGCCATACGGATTTTGTTTACATGTGAATTCTGGGGGGGCTTGTGTGGTGACACGTTATTGGACATAATTCACCTCTCGTATTGTGTTGCCACACGGACCCTTTAGTGGGAACACCTGTAGCGTTAGCTTCCATTCCTGCTAGCTCGTCAAGTAGAGCAGTTGATGTGATAACCTCTCTGTTATTAATGGCTAATAAAGATTGGAACTCTGTTCTTAATACACCGCCGCCGACTCCCTTTTCCTGGCACTACAATATAATGTTATTTCACACACTCAAAATTGATGTTCTGCTATTGTTGTAGAGAAATTATTTCTGATTTGAGTTACATTTTTGAAAGTACAAGCCAGAGAATTAATCTATTTGTTTTTTCCACATTTGTTTTCACAGTGAGGAAGGCGATGATGATATGGCTTCTGGATGCCCGAGTATTATGGGGAAGATGCCACCAAGGTCAGGAGGTACTGCAGTAGGTGCTCTGATGCTGGCAACAGAAGGGTCAAGACACCTGTGTACTGCAGGAAGTTGCAAGTCCCTCTGTGCTTCACTACCAAAAAGAACTGTTACAGGGTGTTACTGGAGTAATACTGTAACATTCAGGGTTTGTATAAAGTTTTATTTTTTTACCCAAAAAATGCTTCTTGTATAGTGTGTTGCTAATTTTTTTTAAATAAATCTGCTCCAGTTGGAGTCAAATGTTTCCTAAGTTTCCTAATTTTTATTGTGCAAGTAACATGCATCTCATGCAAAGAGGGAACTTCCCACACACACACACCGCACAGACACACACACACTTAATATATATATTTTTTTCCAATAATTATATTTATTTTATTTGTTATGGAATGAATACCTATAGTGATAATTAAATGTTATACAATGATTTTTACAGTCTGGTACCTGAAAAAGGTTAAATGACACTGATGGAACCAAATGTACCCAAATGTGCCCAAAGCTTAGTCCGCTTGGACCTTTTTTTGCTAAACCTCTCTAAAAAGGTAAATTCTCACTTGTTTTGCCTCAATCTTGATACAGGGTATTATTATATGTTATACTTTGGATTCCTAAAGCTTTTAGGCTACTAACCCATCATTCAAGGGTGGTTTTCACTATAAGTAATGGGTTTTATTTGGGCGGAGACAAGAATATACACTTTTGACTATGTTCCATCTGGATTTACTCTGACACTGAAACATCTTTATTGATTCTGACACTTCTACATCCAACTCACAGATGTGACCTTGCTTTGATAAAAGAAATTATTCATATAACCCTTTTAGAAGTTAAGTTATAGTCCTTTGTTTTGGGCATGTCATTTTCGAGCCTGAAACCTGAAAAACAGGCTTGGGGCTTAAGAGGATAATATCAGTTAAAATAAGTGCTTCAACATAGTTAACATTGCTGGAGGTATGCACAAATATTGATAGATGTCTTGTAATGCACTATTGAAGAACCTACGACCCAAGTTTTTCATTCAATGCAGAACTACACCATAGTTGTGTAGGCCTATATGATATGTCAATAAACCTTAGAAAATCTTGAAATCTTGAAAGGGATGTGCAAAATAGTCATTATATACAGTCTTTAATGAACTATTAGTAGAAAATAACGAGTAATGAATATACTTTATAGGGATCCTATTAATATCTAATAATAAAAAAAAGAATGAAATTCAATAACATGCTTTAACCACTAGGTGTCCCTTTATATCAGCTGTGCACCTTTATGGTGTAAATACAGCCTATCTACCAATTGGATCAAATATAAAAGTGAGCCGAATTAGTGTTGATACTGCAAGAAGACGCATTGTGTGAAAATAAATGTAAGATGTTGTTTAATGGCTGATATATTTATGATCCACGTCACGTTTTCAGTTCCTCATGTTTGTCTTCTCATCAGGGCTCTATAAATACAGAACTACGGCAGATATGTAATATGTAATGCAGCCGAACCGTGTATTACAATGCCGTTATGTGATGATGACTTTCAAAGAGAAAAGCAAGCACACTCGGAATAAAGTATTATTTTATTGTTTTTAAATGTTTTCGGTCTGTTTTCGGTATTTGTTAATGACGATGTGCTGTGAGATGTGAGACTGGAATTGCACAGGGGAAAATAATGTATCTTTAGATGCGGATTTTGTTAAACTAATACGTTTGCGCTGTGGACCAACACTATACATTGACGGGGAAGGGGGTAGCAATAAAGATAACACCATTAAACAGTTACACAACATAACAGAAATAATATCGATAGCAGCGTCCCTAGCAACCACCTTGGTAACAATAAAAACGTTCTATGGACGCAATTTCCTGAAGTAATCTTCATAATAATAACTAGCAAACTAAAGATCATGTACATCCACTGCACACATAATCTGAAATAACAACTCATATTTATCGCATCAAATGACATCAAAACGCATTTTAATGGCCAAACTAACTTTAAAATAGGCATTTTTCACCGAGAATAAAACGAAGTTCGGAGTGTTTTTTTTCTTCTGCAGGGAGACATTTGAAGATCACGTGACGTCAAACAGAGCACATGGTGTAGTCCAAACGATAGCTGGGGATTCTGGGTAGTGTAGTGTCTTCTGCCATCCTTTACTCCGAAAAAATATTTGTTTCTCTGAATCGAAGGGGAAAAATACAAAAGCATTGCACACAATTTAAACCAATCAATGTTGTGTAATTAACAAGGATAATCTGGTGTTTTTTAGTCGATGAGTAGTGCAGATATCACTGTAAAATCAATCGACAGTAAGGGGAATAGTTACTTCCGGGTGTACAATTCTCCGTTATCCAATGAGAATGGACGCTCACATTGCCTTTAAGGGCAGTCGACACAAACGAATGCCGTGCTTCCATGAGCGTCAAATCCCGCCGCAGAACTGACGGCAACAAAAGTCCTACATTATTCAATTAAAATAAAGAAGTAAAAACAATAAGTGTGGCTTGATATTGAGTAAGAAAAAGGTTGATAAACGCTGTGAGAATGGATCTGCGGGTAGCATTCGCTCGTGATCTCAAGTCGTCTACATACAACATACGTTTAGGGAGCTATATAGAAGCCTATGGACATCCCGGAAAGTTGAAAATGTACGCTAAGCCCCCCCCCCCCTTGAGTTGGAAAAAGCCGACACAGGGGATTTGACATAACGTCAACATAGGATGTGTGAGGATGTGTTGGTCCAATCAGTATCCGGCTTCAGCAGGCAAATGCTACTGTGCCAGATGCTGAGATTACTCTTCCTTTTGCTTCCTTGTTGCCTTTCTATCAGTCGCTCTGCTCAAAGTTCACTGGATATGAAATTATAAAGACGGCACATGGGCCGATTGAGTGACCGAAATGTGACAAAACCAATGTTTCTTGAAAGTTCTTGGAAAATGTCAAACTAACCTTTCAGGCCGAAGAGCTGTGGAATAACTCGTCATCACATGAAGAATGGGTGAAATGTGTAAACCTTACCATCCCAGCAGGTGCTGTACAACAGTAGAAAGAGGAGAGTGATTGGTGTTCCAGTAAATTGTAGTTATTTGAGAAATGGACCATATGACCAGCAGATGGCGAACTCACTCCAACCTGACACTGTAAGCTTCCTCCCTGACTTATTGATGCATAAATAGAGCTCCAGATTGTGTTCTATTTGTTTAGCTCATTACCAGCCTAAATCCCACTGCTATTACCTGTGGATGAACAGGAACAGACGATGCAGAGCTATAATGCTGTAATTTCACTGATCATCCCAACACTAATGTGGGAAGTTGCAAAAGTTCAAATAGGGTTTACTGATAAAAAAAACTATATTTTGTAATGTTTGGTTTTATTATAAAACAAAAGATCCTGCCAAAACCCGAGTAACAGTAATATTGCTGAAGATAGACGATAGAAGCTTGTTTACATTAATATTTAATTGAATACAATTATTGTACTTCAACTTATTTTTTATAAAGTGTTATAGCCATTGATAATTCCATTTCACTGCAATTAAGAGGGAAATAATGTAATTTTAAAGCCACATAATTAATATAATATAGTGATTTTACATTAAAAAACAATTGTGTTTTTGTATGTGTCTAGTTGAGGCTCCTTCTCGTGTTTCAGATGTCTTGTTCTTACTAGTTCCACCAATGAGACATGTCCCTTTTCATAGACATATTAATGTGCCTAATGCGTGTACTTGAAAAATGTAGGCTAAAGTATTTTATCTGCTAAAATCAACCTTCTACTCCAGGAATAATTTGTATGCAGGACTTTACATTGTAATTGGCAATTGTCTAAAAAAATCGGCAAAAAGCTTGTGGCTCATGTAGTGGCTCAGTCCTGGCTGTGGAGGACCGGGATTTGAACCTGACCTGGGGACCATTTATGCATGCCATCAGCTCTGTCTGAACATATATTCGCTCAGTATGACATCATGAAGACTAAAATGTTACAGCCAAATAACCACATATTTGCTCAGTGTGCTGGGGGAATAATGGACCCATGCCCTCAGTGTGTATAAACTCCTGTTCCCGGCCCTGGTGGCCCCGGAGAGCCTCTAACCACCAGCGGCATCTCTGTGGATGTGTGACCGGAGGGGGTGAGCTCTGTGTGGCTGCGCAGAAGTTCTCGGTCCTCCCCCCTTTGTATGCTCCTCCTTGTACCGATCACCGGGAAACACGGTGAATGAGAGAGAGAGAGAGAGAGAGAGAGAGAGAGAGGAGAGAGAGAGAGAGAGAGAGCGCCAGAGAGAGAGAGCCAGAGAGAGAGAGAGAGAGAGAGAGAGAGGGGGGGGGCTGTATCTTCACCACGCACTACACCGGTGCACCACGGGGTTCGCATTCAAACTGACCAGCGGGTCTCTGCGCGCACACCATCCTCTGCATCCATCACCGAGCAGCAGCTGAACCGGAGCCGGTAGGTTGATTCCTTCTCATTTTCCTCCAGGTGCATTTGTGCAGATGTGTCTTTTTATGCATGCCACACCGCAGTACTTGAACCCCAAAACATTGCTGCGTATTTCCAGGTTAATCTAAGCTGGGCAACCTGATGAATGTGTGTTTTTCTCACATGGTCCATGAGTAACCTGCATTTTAATAATGGCATGCGTTCCATGTATTGCACTTTAAAACATGGAACGCTTTAATGTTGGATCCGATTTCAGAAGCATCCAAAGGACAAAGTCTCCAAGGCTCACCAGAGCCGCAAACATCCCACATGTCAGAGAAAAAGGCAGTCAGGGCAGCCTGTGTGACCAAACTTTTATTATACTGCAGCCTGCAACACATTAAGAGGAGAGGGACACTTCTTCACAATGTGCTTTAAGCTGACCAGTCACTGAAGACTAAAATATCCTATTAAATGTGTTAAGGTTTGGAAAATGTGCATTTCCAGTCAATATGTGTCAGTGAATAACATTTGGTTAGATGAAAAGGAGGAAAGTCAATTATGAGATGTAATGGTTCAGAGAAAAATGCCTTTGTTGTATCTGTCTTGTATTTTTCTGTATATAAGATGTTCCCCATAATTTCTGAACTCATGATTCACAGACTTAAGGCTTCACATCATACCAGAACACCATCAAGACCAGGAGGCTTTGCATAAAACAGATACTCTGTATAGTCACGGGCTCCGTATGACGGCCGTTTGTTAAATATGAAAATGTGCCTGAGAGGAGAGATCATCAATCAGACAGTCTCTCCGGTTTCTGCATTTATCATCCGAGCTCTGCAAACATGCTGAACTGTAGAGGAATCTCTCTTCTCTTCTCAGAACTCACTCATGTTTTAGAGAATATATTTGCACATTAAGATGAAACGCAGGTTAAATAAAAAATGTACATTTTTATTTAGAGCCTGAATTAAAAAGTCTTTATATAAATAACTATGCTGAATCTGATGCACCTTAAACTGCAATTAATTCATTTGTTTCCACTTTATCTGTGTTATTTCTACAAATAAAGTGCATGAGCACAGGTTCTTTGCACAGTTGTGTCTTTTATCATTCCAAAGAAAATCATAAAATGGTACGATGTGCTCTGTCTATATCAGTTGACATTGTTGTATTACCTTACTTTATAAATCCTGATCTACACTGGAAACTAAATGCTGGAATTGCTGTGTTAATATACAAAATGAGCACAAACAGATACAAAAAACTGCTGAAGGATTTGCACAATGTCCACAAATATGCAGAGAAACTTCTAAGAGAATTAAAAGAACAAAAACAGACGAGGATCTGCTGTTAAAAAAAAAGACTCCGAGCAGGGATGCAACATGATCAGAAGGAGACATTAAAATATTAAAAAGACGAGTTAAAATGACCACAAAGATGCAAAACAAATACAGGGAGACAACACAGATATGCTAAATGTCCCTTAGGAGTAGAAAAACTACCACAAATAGACACAAAAAGACCAAATAGGACACAGCATGACCACAAAAGATGCAAAATGACAGAAAGACACCATAAAATCTCGGTCTCATTTACAGGAGGGCTAACTGTTCCAGAGAGGGCAGTTTGAGGTTGGTGTAGATATTAAAAGAATAATTACCTCTATGTCAGGATACAGATTTTAGCAGTAGAGTTTTTACTTTGGCCAGAGTAAGTATGGGATTGAGAGTGGACTAATGTTTGTGAGTGGAAGACGTACTTGTCCTGTGAAGCCTGGATGATCCAGAAAACAAGCAATTTGGCCAAATGTGTTATAATCTCACAGCATCTGCTAATGCATCTTTCTGTCTCTCACTGGCAGTGTGGGAGGCTGTCACTGTCACACACATGACAACAGAAACACATTTTAATATGCATGCACAGGCCCACATACACATCAACCTGCTCGCACAGAGCACACTCATGTAATGTATGCAGTCCTGAAACACATCCACCGAGCATGCTGGGATTTGCCCGTGACAAACAGGCGCAGTGTGAAGTGTGTATCTGTCACGTCGGTGTGCTGTCAGCGTGTGAGGTTGCAGTGAATGAGGAATGGAAATGGCACGCCGACATGGCATGGCGGTCCCGGCAGGCTTTGCCAAAGCAGCCTGTCCCCAAATTATCACCTCCGTCTCCAGCATCCCCGTCATCTCAGCAGCTCTCAGCGGTCGCCAGAGCTCCGAAAATGAGCTGCACTGAGGAAATCCATTCTTAATGGGCGACACACGTGTGCAGGCCTCACACACAGTGACAGGGATTCAAAAGATTCTATCACTGCAGTATATTATTTCATATTATCTAATAATGAAAAGAACATGCAAATGTAACTTTGAAGGAGCAGAAATAAAGGACATTTCTAAATATAAAATCATCCAAGCTCTTGAACTTCAATTTGCAGCCTGACTAAGATTCTGCATAACATCCATTTTTCATTTAGCCTCCTATTCAAGGTGAACATGTTGCGCTCAGACGGCTTGTGAGGCTCTGTTGGATTTGAATATCAGATTTAAGTTTATAGATCATCTTGGACTAGAGTAGCTGCAGGGGATGCAGAATGCAGCGTTCACACCACAGTGCTGTCATTTACCAGCATGTACCTCCACACTAAATTCTAGTAAAAAGTAAAGAATGCTTTGGACTTTTTTTCCTTCTGTATTTTCTGTCAGGCTTGAACAATAGTAATTCCCAGGTTGTTGTTTGCTCTTAGAAAAAACGATGGATCTTCTTTTAATCATAAACATCTTGTTATGTCATCTGATATTTTGATAATCAGTTTAGTTTATTTGACTAACCAAGCAGTGAGGCAACAAGGGCACAAGTTGTTAAAAGAAAACAGGGTTTTTTTTACCCAAAAATTACAAAAATACATTTTAACCAATAATCTTAATAACTGGACCTTTAAAAGAGCTCAACAAAAAATAACTCTTATCATAACCGCAACTTACAAATATGTTGACTGAACAAACTGAACTGCCACAATGGCACTTGAGGGGACATGAAGTGGCTTGTCCGAACTAAGTAGCAGACGAGGGGTAACTAAGGTGGGCACACTATACGAAGCAAACACATTAGTCCCAATTACCCCCTTGACATGGCAGCACATGGTTTGGCCCAATTGGCTCCAGGATTTAAAAGTCCTCAGTCCTCAGCCACGCCTTTTGCTCCACCAGGAAGTAACCTTCGTCAACAAGCACGGTAACTCAAAGACAAACAAATAATAATTGATATACCAAACAAATACTTGTGTTAACCTTACAGGGCTTGGATGTTTGCACATAAACTAAGAAATGTAGGATGAAAAGCTAGTAAACTAAATGTAAACCAACTGTGTGGTGTTTATTGCTGGTGTGGTTGGCTGCAACCGAACCTCCGATGTTAAAAAAAAAATTGAAGGCGCCAAACTAAGATGATTCACAGACATTTTGGAACCCGTCATCTTTAAAATCTTTTTTGTGTAGCCAATAGGCCTACATTGTCATGAAATTGTGAAACATGCCCATCACAAGTTGGCAGTGGAAGTTGTGACACCAGCAGCTGAAACCATAAACTATATTAAATGATAAACTGTATAAAACAAGTACAAAATATGACCTCATCATATTTAATCCTGTACCTGCCTTGATAGATGACTGTGAAAGGAATTGTTTTAGATTTCACATTTCTGCTTGTTTTTACCACTGTCCATCCTAATCACACCCTCTTCATCACAGCTCTGTTGTGTCCTACTCAGGTGGCGAGCAGCTGCGGGAAGAAGAAGAAGAAGTTTCTTCTCAGCACATTGTGACTCAGCGAGGGTTTGAACCTGGACTACCTGCCCACAATTCTTAAGCCAAACTGACCCTCCCACCTCGCTGCCCTCCACCTTCTCTGATCTGGTCCCAGTGCCATGGCCTTTACCCTGTCGGAGATAATGGCAGCCAGACGGCAGCAGACGCAGGCTCAGTTGCAGGCCCAGCGAGGCAACAGGACGGCAGTGGAAGTAGACGAATACAGCACCAACCCCACTCAGGCCTTCACCTTCTACAACATCAACCAGGGACGCTTCCAGCCGCCACAAGTCCACATGTGAGTAGAGACGTCGGTCACATGACCATTTCACTGATCATCCTGGAGGAAGTTACTTTATTTCCTGTTTTACTTTTGATTCACTTTCCTTGTTTCTGAACTGAAATTAATATGCTCCATTAATGGAGAAGTCAATGTTTAAGGTAATGAGCTTTTTGTGTCTCCTTCCTAAAGAGATAAGAGGGAATTAATATCAGTCTGCGTGTTAGAGATGTTGTTAGCCTAGCATAAAGTCCTGCTCCCGGTCTTTTTGCTTTATGATAGACAGCTAAACTGGCTCTGTCCAAAGTGAAAAAAACACACCTACCAGCACCTCTATAGCTCTATAGCAGGGGTGGGGAACCGTTTTCCTCTCAAGGGCCATTTACATTTTTTCAATATCCTCCGAGGGCCGTATAAATGGTTGACCTCTGCTTAATAATACTAAAATCACAGCCCATTCATTTCGCCTTTTTTTCATGCTGTGCAAAGAAAAAGCAACCTCTTAATCCAGATATCTTACCATGACTCACGCATGCATGCACATGCACGGTTGTGGCATGACCACCAAAACAGAAAGATATGGACACAAGATGTGTGCCAATGTATTTAGTTTCCTATCCATGTGAACATGATTTAAGTGTGATTTTTTTTTTTAGCGGCGTTCTGGTGCTCTCCATCAGAACTGCACCCCTGTCTGACAAGACATATACCACGTTAGGCTAGTGTTGTGTTCAAGGACCCTAACCCTGGCCAGGAAAAACAGGCACTCGCTTATTTAATTATTTTGCGGTCTAGATTTCTTAATTTTTTTTCTTTTTTGCGTGTGTTACCTCGAGGGCCGTATCAAATTGTCTCGCGGGCCGTATACGGCCCGGGGGCCGGAGGTTCCCCACCCCTGCTCTATAGCTATAACACATTTAATATTTTTTATTTTATTTAAAGGTCCCATTTCATGGCCATTTCTACTGATCATAATTCCATTTTTGAGGTCTACTAGAATAGATATTGTGCAATTTTCCAAAATCACATTGGTTTCTCATACAGCATCTCTGTATAGTATGTATTCACTCTCTGTCCTAAACGGCTTGTTGGAGCTCCTGCCCCCCCCCCCCCCCCCTTATTTTTCTCTTAATTTGCTGTGCCTGCCGTTTGCTGTTTTTGCAAACTCAACACATCCTCTGAGTTAACCTGCTGTTTTATAAATTCAGCAATTCGCACTTTTACCAAAGAACCAAAAAGAGTCATGTCATACTCATCACTCTGCTGCTCTTCAGCTAAACTAAAATGCTGTTCTCAGTTGCTTATGAATCTCTGCAGATTCTGCTTTGCTGTTTTAGCGATTTGTGTTAGTGTTGATAGAGCCCTTCCTGTAGAAGTTTCAAATTAAAAGCTGACTTGAAGGAAACAGAGCATTTGAGCTGTTGGACGGCTTGTAGCTAAATATCTAGCCTGCATGGATAACAAAGGCTGGTCACTGTATCAGTATAGTTTAGGCAAAGGAAGGCTTTTAATGTGATACATCTGAGCAGAAAGCTTAATACTAAAAACGGCAATATAAAAGCAACTGGAATTTATTTGTGAGTTTTTTGAATAAAATAACTCGGAGGGAATTACTTCTGTTGAACTGATGGATTACCCCCCCCCCCCAGACATACAGAGCTTCTCATTTTAGTAACTGTAGAAATGATTCGTCCTTAAAAGTTGTTTACCTGTTGGCCTTCTCCGACATTCAAAAGTTCAGCTTGAGTTCTGACTTTAGTTCAGTGTAGTTTATACAACCAGGAAACCTGCCTTTTTAAACAGTTACATTAATGCAAAGAAAGAATTTCTCAACGGGGCTCCATTAAGCAGCACTTAACATTTCCTTATTTAGGTACAATGGTGGAACTAAAACGTCTTCCATGAACCTCATCTGTATTTCATAACTTTGTGACTCACACTTCAGACGAGCTGTGCTCCATGGCTGCATAGCTCCTTTGCCTCTTCCACTCGTCTCTGTCTCTCTTGTGGTGGGGGCGCAGACGAGGAGGAAGAAGGAGGAGGCAGGGCTGGGTTTTATCGTACCTGGAGGAGAGCTCACTAAAGTGGGCCACGGTTATTCACCAGCTCCCCTCTCCCCTCTGGAGACCCTGTGGATCTGCACGCTGGCTGCGAATCCCACAGGACTCTGCTCTTTTCCTATATCTGTGCTTTATTCTTTTTCTATCTCTGCACATTTCTCTTTCTGTCTCTCTCAGCGCCAGGCTTTTATTGTGGCCTCTCGCTTCTCGCTACGTCTCATGTTTCCTCCTCTGCCTCAGTCTGTGGGGAGGATTTTCTGCTGGATAGCCTACTAATTCAAACTTCCTTCCACAGAGACTTTGCATACGTTACAGTGAAGTGTCTCTGTATCGTAAGAGCTCCAATATCCGCAGTGACCTAACTTTCTTCTCTTCTGTTGTCCCTCCTCGGTTCAGGGTGGATCCGATGCCCCATGACTCGCCCAAACCCCCCGGCTACACCCGCTTTGTGTGCATCTCTGACACTCACTCCCGCACCGACAGCATCCAGATGCCGTACGGAGACGTGTTCATCCACGCCGGAGACTTCACCGAGCTGGGACTGCCCTCTGAGGTCAAGAAGTTCAACGACTGGCTAGGTTAGCATCCATGTTGTTGCTCTGTGTCAAGGCCCCGCTTTCTGAAACTAGGTCCCTTTGTGACGGTTTATTAATTGATTAAGGTCAGTGCCAGGCTAAATATACTCACTCTGGTTGCTGTGAGAAAACTTTCAGAAACAGAAGATGCTTTTAAGTTTTCAGGATGTTAATCTACAATGCGCAGTTTTTACTGTTATTTAACACAACCCTGCCAGTGTTTTTGAGAACACTGTTTGCAAATTCACTTTACTGATGATCATTTTCAGAAGCAAACAAACATTCCTAATAGATTTCAAGCTTACTGACGAGATTATCTTCCTTGTTGAGTTCAAAGACAGTCCGAGAACATCTGAGAAAAGTCAGCGACACATTTTGTAAATGTAAAATGTATGTCTAAATGTTCTGACAACAAACACAAAGGAGAGAGAGTGGAGTCTCTACAAATATTTGTCTTCATATAACTGCACTTCCAGCCAATGAAACCTTTGGAAACATCACAAACATGACTGGATGTTCATTGTGATGGACAAGAGGTATTTTCAGCTTCATCTTCTTTGCGTACATATGAGTTGAAACCCACAGCCTAAAAAAATCTTAATCAAAAGCTGATGCAGTGCTTTACAATACAGACCCCTGTATTGTAAAGAAGGCCTTTTATGTAAAGCTGTGTTGAACATGCAGAACCCACAGTATAGTCCTTGTACTGTGATGTGGTGGTGGGGGGGAGTCTGGCTTGTACACGCTCCTCTCAGCTCTGACAGAGGCTGCAGGGAAGTCCGGGTTCATATCTGTGTAGTTTAACAATGACAGCAACCCTCTGTCTGGAACAAACCACTGAAACAAACCAGGCAGGGTGCAGGCTTCCAAAAGCCTAAAGGATAGAGTACATGAGCCTTGCATAGTTTTCAAATGGACGAATATCAAGCCACGTTTTTGACACTTAATTTACTTACATTCTCTAACTGCTTGTCTGTACAGCCAGTTATTTTTGTTAAGAGCTTTTGATGCCTTATGAATAACCTTGCCTATGAGGGTTTGCGAAAATGTGTAATTTAGCTTTGTTGAACCGGTTGAACCCTGTTTAGACGTCACTAGAAGCGCACAAACTCCTTGCTCCTGATAGTGTGGCCATCGGTGTATGAATGTGTGTGTTAGCTTCCGAGTGGCACCTTGCTCTGTATGAATGAGTTGTGAATGATTGCTTGGAAATGTAAAAGTGTTTAAAGACTGGATAAAGTGCTATATACATACAGTCCATTTACCAAACGTCTTTCTGCTTTACATGAAGGTTTTATAAAAAACAGATGTAGTTGAGGCTTTGGAAAATAACTGGTAAATGCACATAGATTTTTCGGAACGCTGTCCAGTTTATGTACGATGTAGGTTTACTATAATGTGATTTTGCCAGCATTAAAGGTTTGCATATCAGGCATTTACTCATGTTTAAATGTGTCTGGTTGCCACTATGGAGAGCAGGTTATTTCTTGTTCAGATTTCAGCTGTATATTCCCGAGCTGGTTTCCTTTGTCTGGCAGAGGAACTTTACCTAGCTCAGACTTTTCTGCATCCCCTGGAAATTTCTTATCTCTGTACTGAGTTGAGAAGTGTAAGTCTTATCATTGCTATACGTGATATCTGTTGGAAACCGGAATGAGGTGACCTCGTACGAAGCCGAGCGGCAGGAAAACTGTTGAATCGCTGGATCTACAGCTGTCGAGTTAGCGTAGCAGCCACACTATCACCGCTATCATCACCATTGTCATCGACGTCATCACCACGGGCACAAAGCTCTCCAGGAGCGGCGGAAGCATGTTGGCGGGCCTTTGTGTGTTCATCTCTTTCTCTAAAGGGAAGTGAACATAGGGGGGGGGGGAAGATAAGGGGAGAACTTGTTGTCCTTCCCCTCCTCACACACACACACATCCAAGCTGCAGGGAGCACGAGATGCAAATCCGCTAGCCCGCACTCCAGCGGCGAGAGAGGCAACGGGAGAGACGGGAAAGAAAAGATAAACCGAGCCAAACGTGCCTGCTGCTGCCTCTGAAGTCTCTCTCTTCATCCCTTCCTCCTCTCCTCTGCCTCTCCACTTCCTCCTCCCTTGCAACTCTGCCAGCTCTTCCTCTTTCTCTTGCCTGCCTGTATAAATATTTATAATCTGCCTATTCCTATTCTTTCTCTCTTTCATTCCCTCCTGCTCCCCGTCTCTGTCACACACACACACACACACACACACACACACACACACACACACACACACCAACACACACACACACACACACACACACACACACACACACACACACACACACACACACACACCCACCCCGTCCAATTCTGTAGATGAGTGTAACTCCCGCTGTTTAGTGTGTGCAGAGCAGATTTACAGGGAGATGGTATTCATTACAGAGAAGTTGGTCAGGTAACTCCCAAACTTCCTACCCTTTCATGGCGTATCTTAATCTTTTTTAGTTTTGTGCATCTCCTTTAGTTTTCCTCTTTTAGTTCTTCCACAAACTCATTCCTCCACCTCTTCTCTTCTCTCTCTCAGCCCTCGGTGGCAGGTCTCTGCGATTCTTCCCCCGGCTCTTATTTTTAGCAGGAAGTCAGTCAGGCTCTCGGGGCCGCTGGCAGCTGCTCAAGGCTTTGTCAGGAACGGTGAGCGCTGCAGGAGAGGAGAAGAGAGAAAAGAGGGGAGGACTGGAGAGGCAGGAGATGGGATTCATGCAGGGAGAAAGGAAGTTTGAACATGATGGGGATGGCAGGGGGGGAAGAGGAGGAAGAGGAGGACGAGTTCTCCCCAGAGGGTTAGGTAAACGCACAGCTCCAGAGACTGATGCTAAACTTCTGACCTCTGTTGTCAAGGTGTGTGTGTGTGGTGTGTGTGTGTGTGTGTGTGTGTGTGTGTGTGTGTTGTGTGTGTGTGTGTGTGTTGTGGTGTGTGTGTGTGTGTGTGTGTGTGTGTGTGTGTGTGTGTGTGTGTGTGTGTGTGTGTGTGGTGTGTGTGTGTGTGTGTGTGTGTGTGTGTGTGTGTGTGTGTGTGTGTGTGTGTGTGTGTGTGTGGTGTGCTGTGTGTGGTGTGGTGTGTGTGGCTGTGTGTGGGCTGTGTGTGGCTGTGTGGTTGGCTGTGTGTGTGTGGGCTGTGTGTGTGTGTGTGGGGCTGTGTTTGCTTTTTGTGAAAAAAAATGTGGTTCTTACCAATATATTTAATGGTAAATGGACTGTACTTATATAGCGCTTTATCCAGTCTTCAAGACCCCTCAAAGAGCTTTACATACTACATGTCGTTCACCCATTCATACAGAGCAGTGTACCTAACTCTAGGAACTAACATTCATACACATTCACACACCGTTGGCCATGCCATTGGGAGCAACTCAGGGTTAAGTATCTTGCCCAAGGATACATCGACATGTTGACTGCATGGGCTGGGATCGAACCCACAATCTGGTTGAAAGGCGACCGCACTCCCTCGCAGCCACCGGCCGGCTAAAATGATTGGCCTACCTGTCTGTCAGCCTTCCATCTGTGCACACACTTATCTCGTGCCCTCATTGGTCATGTGCACGTTTGTGTGTTGGAGGAGGGGCTCTGTGAGGAAGTCTGAAGGAAGAGGCAGATTGTTTTCGGCTGCGTACTTTCAAATTGTAGCGCACTCGAGCTGGTTTCTCCAAAATGACATACCCCACCTTTAATAGGAAGAAAATACAATATATTACACGCATCCTCTGATTTCTCTCATATACGAGAGATTTCTACAGTTTGATATGGTTATATCGAAAATTATTGTTAAGACGTAATTCTGTTATTACTAAATTGAACTAAACTTCTTATGTTATTCATGAATATATTAATGTCGTGAAAAAGTTCACTTGTATGCAGACATTTATCTAATCTGCAAAGAAGCTAATACATTCGTTAAATCATAAAAAACAACTTTAATGGTGTTTATTTTCTTCTAAATCTTTTCATTTTGTTTACGTGCGTTTGTTTGTGTTTTGTATTTTCAAGGTGTTAAAAACACATTTTCCGGTGATCACATTGCACAGCCTGAAAAGCAGTGATAGCCAACAAGTAGCACTGTTAGCGGTGTTGAAAAGCTGCCATTTGTGCAGAAAGTGAGCGTGGGATTGTGGGAGATGGAGGCTGATCGCGCGGGACAGGTGAGAGCAGAGATTCATAAAGAGTAAAGGAGCGAAGAAAGAGGTGTTATTGAGGGCGACGGGCTCGAGCTTGTGAGCAGCAACACTTCACTCCAATTGTCTCCAATAATGGCCTCTTTGATCAGGCTTCCAGCACACACTCCAGCCGTGAGCACACACACACACCCACGTGGATTTCGTAAGCCGAGCCGACTGGAAGTGTTTGTTTGTGTGCTGCCCTCGCTCTCGACCTGAGTGACGTCTGTGTTCATGCTGTGTGATAGCGCAGCGAGAATATATACTGCAGTGAACGTTGTTTAAATATGGATCTCATTGTGCTGCGGAGTTAACGCCAGGTCAAGAGAGGAGCAGCCTTCATTCTTAAAGGAATGGTCCACTCATTAGATAATTAATCAAAACTTCAGTATTTAGTGAAACGTTATGTTTAAACCATACCCTGAAGAAATCAGCGATATTCCCTGGTAAATAATGATTTTATAGCTCTTTTTTATCAAGACCTGTATATTCCGTCTGGCCGCCGCCATGTTTGCCATTTTCAGTAGTCACGTGATGGTCGTGACGTCATCCATGCGTTCACTTTGTCAACACACGGATATATGGTGGAGTATTTCAGTTCGGACTCGTCAGCAGAGGAACAAGTTTTGACCAATGTGAAGAGATTGGATGGGGGAATTCAGCCATACATATCAGTATGACAATACGACACCCACTGTCCTTAGACCCTCACATCGTACAAGGAAAACTTCCGGAGAAAACCCACAGTTTAAAGGGAACATGGGAGAAACCTCAGGGAGAGCAGCAGAGGAGGGATCCCTCTCCCAGGACGGACAGACGTGCAATAGATGCCGTGTGTAAATTGAAAAGAAAATACATTTGCAACATAGGTAGTCCAGATGTTTGGAAATGCATGTGTGTATAACAGGAAGATGATATAAGATACTATATGTATGCATGTAGTACCACCCTTGCTAGCGATTCCCTCTCTAGTTTAGCATACTCAGCTTCGTTGTCCCTGGCCATAGAATCACGATTTTATGGGGCCGGAAAAACTGGCGGGAAATACACACTAGCCGGTACTACGCTATATGGAAAGGCCACCAAAAACTGTCCTGGCCTGGACGTTAAAACGGGGCTAGCCGCTGCAATGGAAATGCGCTATAACATACCTTATTCTTACTCCGAGCACTACTTCTGCTCCTCCGTCCCTTCACACTTGCAGAGGGCGATTTCTCAACTGGCCGAACTGGTGTCCTGGTCGGTGATGACACCAGAAAGACCGATGGTACTGCATCTCCATTGAGTAATGGTTGTTCCATAAATCCCATGTTATGTTTTATCATACTCTCAGAGTAGTCGTCCGGAAATTTGAAATGTTCGCTGCATACATGAGCCTGTGAATCTTTCGGTTCGGGCCGGCCACATTTCGCTAGCCACTGCCTCTGAATGTACTTCTTACGCTTACCTTTTGGCAACAGATGGAACCGAGCATTCCGTGGATTGTTCCTATCCGAATTATGGCAATATTTCGCGATACAGTGAGGCATATTTGAAGAGAGAAACTACAGTAAATAACATGGAGATCAACGTGTCTTCGAAAACCAAACGCATGGATTACGTCACGTCCGGGAAATGGCGGCGCCCACAGTGTTGATGTTATTTCGGTATATAATCAGTTTAAAATCACTGACAATGTCATCGGATTAAAAAAAAAAAAAAAGAGAGACTGGCAGAGACTGGTCTGTTTTATCGGATGATAATTTTTAAAAAATGAGTGTCATGAGCATACCATTCCTTTAAAGGCTTTGTTCTCCCGCTCTTTCCTTCCGTTTGTCTGACTTCAGTTCAGCGGCTTCACTGCCATCACACAGAAACACTGAAGATTCACAATGTGAAGAGACGGATCAAGTAACAACCAACCGCTATTTTTGGTGTTTCTGTTTTTTTTTTTGAAAAAAACAACTGAATGTTTGAAATATTAAAGGGATATTCAGGGCATTTCCTCTCTTTTACGAACTCCACTCAGGGGGTGAGTTCAGGTAACATCAGCACTTACTTGTTTAAAGGGGCTCTATTGTGCACTTTGTTTTGGTTCATACTTGTATTTAGTGTCTCGACTGTGACGTGTCTCCATGCTTTAATGTTCAAAAAGGTCTTTATTTTTCTCATACTGCCTGTGCTGCAGCTCCCCTTTTCACCCTATGTTTGAAACCAGAGCCCAGTCTGTCCGGCTCTTGTGATTGGTCAACCGATTAAGGATGTCCCGCCCTATCATCACAGATGCATAACAGAGTTTCAGGCTTTCTTAAAGTAAAACGTGTGCAATAACTGAGGAGAGATTGTTTAACACACATTTTCTTTTTGGTATTGATATTATGTATCAGATATGACAGCTGGCCTCTTGCTCTTTCTCTGACTCAGGGCTGCGAGGTCTTTAGTTTCTTTGCTTCAACTCTTTATTTAGCGCCTGCTGCACACTGCTTCCCTTGACTACTGAATAATAGATAAGTGACGACGATGATGCAATTGCACTGTAGGCGCTTTAAATGTGTGTTTTTCCTTTTTTCTGTGTGTGTGTGTCGGCCGGCCCTATGTCTCCGTCCTCTGTCAGGTATCTGTCCCCACCTCTTTACCTCGCTCTTCCCCAGTTTGCTCCCTTTAGCTTAGTAACAGTGAGGGCATTAAACTTTCATGACTGCTGTCTTTTTCTAGCACACTCTTCTTCTCTCCTCATTTGCCCCCTTCCTTCCTTACCCTTGCATTTTTATTTTTCCACTAAACTCTTTGTCTCTTCTTTTTCCGTTCTTCGCTAAACTTCATCACTCTCCATTTTCATTCTCTGCTTTCCTTCCTTCCCATCTTTTTTTTTCTCCCCCCCCCCCCCCTTATGTTTACCCAGCAGTGAGTGCTGCTGGAGGAGAGCATAACGAGGAGGTTTGACAATCCTTTATGGTTTTTAACATTGGGGAAACTCAACAGAACTTCAAGTCACTGTCAATTTAAGCAAACCGTTTTCCCATCTGTCCCTCGCTGCTTTCGAGTCGTCTATTTGCACACTTGAAAGACTGTGTGTGTGTGTGTGTGTGTGTGTGTGTGTGTGTGTGTGTATATAAAAAAGCTGTTGGATTTGTGGATATCTCTTATAAAATGATTGAGAGGTTTCTCGTAATTGTCCTTTCTCCTTTCACATCTCAGATTTGTTTTCTGGGTCAGCGTCGATGCATGTCATTTGCCGTCTGCTTTAGACAGCAAACAAACAGAGGCCAAGCTTTTAGCGAGTGAAACAAAGAGCAGAGTGGAGTCAGTGTGTGTGCAGATGCATCAAACACACAGTATATTCAACATGCTAATTGCAGTAGACATTGGGCAGTAATTGTAAGCACATTTGAACAACCATCCACCATTTTAAAAACTCCTCAGTGAAAATAAATGCTTTAAATATCCAGCTAATCATTTTGATTATTACATTAACACTTTCCAGTTGAGTTGATCAATGAGCAGAGGCTTACATTTGATTACAATCCATATTAGTGAGCAATTGAAAGCTAGCCACATCTTTGAAGTTCCATCGTCATCGTGAGCAGTTTGAAAACACTTCTGTTTTTGGTTTCTCAAAGTGTTTTTGGTGAACCTCTTAGCTTCTCACTTCATGTGAATCAATGTCCGCACCCTTCACGGGTAACATGGAGCTCGCAAGAAAACATAGAAAAGGAGAAAAACATATAAAGACACTTTATATCTTGAGCACTCGAGTGCACATCCACTGATCATTTCAGATCTGCATTGCGGTGGGAAGAACCATCTTTGACAAACGCATAATGGTACATTTCGGTGTGTGAGAGTTGCAGTTGAACATCAGCTAAATGTGGCGTCAGTAGAGATCCAGTTTAAAAACAGACACGGGACAGATGGCAAGTGGCCAGTTATTGAATTAATCAAAAGGCGCTTGTTCTGAAAGTTGCAGCTTAATCTTCAACCACATTATCCTGGAGGCGACGTCGTCACACTGATGTGGAAGTGGAGCAGACAGGATGAAAGAGACAAAGATGGAGTGTAGGGAAGAGACGGAGAACAGAGAGACCACCTACGAGGCCGCTTGATGATGTGCTGTATCTGTCTTTGTCACTTTGTGTGTGTGTGTGTGTCTTAATGTATACTGTGTGTGTAATGCATTATGTTCAGTGAGGACATTGTGAAGTGTTCCGAGGGGCTGCTGTACTCAGATAAAATGTGTGTTTTGGATGCGTGGCAAAGTAGGTGGTGTTTGTGTACGCCGTCTCATAATTGCTGGCTGTCTTTGTTTTGCATCTATGATTGTGTGTGTGTGTGTGTGTGTGTGTGTGTGTGTGATGAGACGCAACGTGTGGGTGGTGAGTTAAATGAAACGTGTGAGTATTAAGTTTAAGCTGAGGTGAGAAGGCAGAAGGCTTCTCTTCCTCCATCATCCATCTTTACCTCCGTCATGTGACATATTGCTTTTTTTACATCCCTCTCCCTGACTAACACACACACGCGCACACACACACACACACACGCACACGCGTGCGCTATAAAGGAATTAACTCTGATCCGAGCTGAGACTTTAGGTTGTCTGTCTTTGAACATCAGTTGCTTTTGAAGCTCCCCTTTGATTTATTGCATTTCTGTTTCTGCACACACAGATAAATGCCAGCCGGAGCTACACAGGCTATAATCTCGCTGCGTTCTATACATAAAAAGCACATAAGCTGTGGGGAGTATACACATGAATTCAAACAGGTATACTGTAATTGCACGGAAAAGTAAATCTTTCCATTAATTCAACTATAGTCAGGCTCTAAATTAAAAGGCCAACTTCCTTTGATTTCATTTTAGCAGAAGGTCTCGTCTTGTACAGTATGCATTCACTCATACTGACACACACTGGTATTCATTTAATTCATTATGTGCTGGCAGGATATATTTGGCCCTTCTTTTTTTCAACTGCACACACACTTATTACATTTTAGACATACACACACACTTTGTTATTAAGTTATTTGGCAGGACATTTTGGCTACTAGTTTTTGGTATCTATGCAGACACACACACTTAGGAATTAACTTACTCTTGGCAGGCTGGGCAGACACACACACACACACACACACACACACACACACACACACACACACACACACACACACACACACAATGGGCAGTAATCCCCCCTGTACATGCCAGAGATTTGGGCAGAGCAGGGATTTTCCTCTTCAAAGAGCAGACCACCCATCGCAGCCCCGGAACAATGGTGGCCGAACTCTGGAAGACTTCCTGTGGCACCCCCCCCACCACCACCACAAACACACACATTCATATACTGTAGCCTGTGTTTGGTATAGACACACATTAACGTCAAGACACACAAGCAATATGTCCAACACAGGATCATGGCAGGATGTGGCACTGTTAAATCACACACACACACACAGCGCTTGTGGGAGGACGGAGGTTTTTGTGGTGACTGACAGACAGCAGATCTGTGTGTGTGACTGGAGGCGGGCAGACACTTGACAAAAGAGCAAAGACTGAGCGAGGAGGGGATTGAAAAAGAACCGGAGAGGGATGAAGGGGCAGAGACTGAAGTCCAGCTGTTTCCACTCCTGCCTTGCTCTCACACTGCGCTGTCCCATGTTTCCCTCAAATCCTTGCACTTCCACTTTTTTCATTTGTTTCTTCTTCTTTTGTGTTTTTCCACGCTGCGACAGAACGCGAGGTGGCCGTCATCCCCGCGCCATTGTTGACTCCCTCACACAGAAAGTAAAAGTATTTGTTGCCTAAAAGCAAGCATTTGAATTCAAAGACAAAAGATGGCGCGGGCGACAAAGAGCGGCCCGCGTGTTGTGGGGGCTTAAATGTTTTGATGCCCCCCCTCTCCTTCCACTTCCACCCACATCCTCTTCCATTTTCTTCTTCGTCTTTTGTCACAGAAGCAACAACATTCATTCTCAATTGACGTAGAAATTGTGTTTTTGTGATTGATTTTTTTCCCTTTGTGGTAAACACACAGAAACAGACTGCATTGTTGAATGTCTTTCTCTTATGAGTTATTATTTTTCATATTGACGGCAGTTGAAACCCAACGATAAACAGATGCAGACAGTTTTCTGTCAGATTCCACTATGTAAAGTGCAGCTAGTTGGTATTCACACTCTGTCCTTCTGCAGATTATTTACCAAGGGAAACTTTCAAAAAATCATCCATGAAATTGAAATGTAATTCTCTCTCTGTCTGTGTGTGTGTGTGTTTATTTCTGTGTGATTTATTTCTCTCCGTTTTACAGTTCAAACTTCATGGGTGAAGACCCGCTAACGTTGCAGAATTTCTGAGGGGACACAGATATTGTTCATTTGTCAAAAGATGTATGAGCGCGACGTCACCTTGCCTCGCTGTCTGTTTTCCATAGTGTCGTACACACATGCAGACCCACAAAAGACTTATGCATTCCTCTTACTTATTTTTCACTTATCCCATAGCAACTTACGTACTTCCTCAGCTTGTTTGACCTTTGGATGATTCCCTCCATTACATTTCTTTGCTTTTATTTGCAGATATACAGTTTTACTTCTGGATGTAGATGTGCCACCCCTGAGATAATATCCAGTGTCAGACTAAAGGCTTCTTCTTGACCTTACTTCATATATTTTTAATGCACGCTTTGCATTTTTCCCATGCATGCAGTCTCAGGTCTGTCCAGTTTAATATGAATAACTTCACACTCATTCACTTCTGCTCCGGTCTTCAAAGACTTAAACAACAAGTTTAACAAGTCTCCAGGTGCTGCCCCCCCCCCATGCAGCTTCATAGCTCTATTTCATAGTGAGAAATACATGTTGTATGCGGCGGACACAGCTTCACTACCTCTAACGTCTGAAAAATAAATCCTGTGACGGCTCTAGCACAATCACTAGACTCCATATCCGCATTATAATTCCTTATGCAGACCAAGTATGACAAAACTCAATTCATTTCATACTTCCATTTTCAAATGGTATCAAAGGTTGAGGGGTACCACTGATTGTCTCGCTCATTTTGGCAAAAAATTGTGAAGCAATTGCAATGTCTAATTGCTGTAAACATTTAAATACTGATGCAACGCTCTGCATGATGGATGATTCTGTTAGGAATGTGTGAATGGAAAATAAGGAGGAACAGCACCTAGATTTCTGACTACGGAAAAAATGATGTTGGTATTCCTCAGGGTAGTTCTAGCGAGTCACTGTGGAGTGGAGGCAGGTGTGTGTGTGTAGGGTTTTATTAATCCGGTTGCTTTTGGCGCTTGCCATTTTGAGCTTTTTTGCACACATTCACTTTAATATGAATCCTGCTCACAGTTTTACAAATGAGTCCCCAGTTCAGAGTGTTCCAGCAGCTCGTGTGGTGCATCTAAAGTTCCTGCGACCAAATGATTTAGTCCCAAAAGTTGAATGCTTACTTGGATATTTCCTCTCATATCACACTATTTAACATTTGTGAGAAAATAGAAAGGGGTAATGATCTGATTTGAAGACTTACATTGATAACAAGGCATTACACAATGAAGGGATTGATGCATTTTGGGTAAGGAGAGCTTCAATATTTCTGCCAGATAGAATACAGGTGCTCGGTTTGCATGTGATTCTGGGGCGATTGAGCAAACGGTACTTCACATTCCAAAGTCTGACGAACAGCAATCATAAAAATATTTTCATTGTACGCTGGTGAGTGTGTCCCATGTGCCTTTTGTGGCGGAGCAGCCCCTCATTTACAGGGCTTTTTTGGTGTCTGCTTGACAACTAAACACAAGCCCCTCTGCCAAACAAATGGGGGTCTGTGCTGTGGGGAGGGGGAGGCCCCAGCCCAAACTGCAGAGATGGGCACTCTTTGACAGCTGCTTTCATCTTGTTATTATTCCTCCTTCACTCTCAAGGATTTTTTGGGCTTCCTAAGTATTCCTGTCGTCCTCTCCTTCCTCCCTCCATCCCCCCTTCTCTTTCTGTCACCGGGCTGTGATTGGCTGTTATGACAGAGCCGTCGCCGGGCTGTCAGCCTCTTCTAAAGCTCAGTTTAATTACTCCTTTTCACTAACATGACACGTTCATGCACAGATGCATGAAAACTCACTCACACACAAGCAACATTTGCTCACAAACACACAAGCCGACGCTCAGCTGCGCGCCACGATGGCCTAGCAGTAATAAAAAAAGCCATGGTGATTGAACCCGCCGTCAGCCGCTCTACCTGACAAAGCAGACCCCCAGATGTGTTGTCAGTGTTGGCTCTGGTTCCTCAGTAGAGCTTTGAAAACATCATGTCGATTTGTGAAGGGCCGGCAGCCGCTGGGTTTGATGGGCGCAGATCGATTGCGCTTCCTGCTGTGCCTGAATAGCCAATTAAAGCCATTGAGACAGAGAAAAAATGGAGAGCGATGTGAAGGTTTTTGATTAGAGGAGGATGAGAGGAAAAAGGGGGACCGACGCAGCAGCGGTAGCCGTTAAATGTTTAATATTCTGCGTGGTAAACTTCACAATGATTGTCGCTGATTTCCGTCCTCATCTCCCCCCCCCTTCAGATAAAGACTCCCTGATGGATGCGTTCAGCTATGCTTCCATAAACAGAAGACAGCAGTGCACTGGGTTGAGACCTTGACTGATGGAGGGAAGCTAAAACAGATGTACAGATTTGCTAGAAATAGAGGGGAAAACAATGTGAGAGCCATGTCGTGTTCGAATGCCAAGCTGTATGGGATGGATTCATATGGTCTTGAATTTTCCCTCTGTCAACAAAACCTTTTTTCAGTGTTTTCTCACCCTCTCATCCCTCTATCTTCATCTTTCTCTCTTTCCTAAAACACTTTCACCTCTCTCCTCTTGTCATGTCTTCTATATTCTTTCGTTTCTCCTTCTCATATCTTCGTATAGCCCTATTTTTCGCTTTGTTACCCCTCATAGGTCCATCGAATGTTTCCTCCTGCTTCCCCAGGTTCCCTTTCCTATTTGTCCTAATCTCTCTTTCTCTCCCCCTGCCAGGTACCCTGCCCTACGACATCAAAATAGTAATCTCCGGAAACCACGAGTTGACCTTTGACCAGGAGTTTATGGCCGACCTGATCAAGCAGGATTTCTACTACTTCCCCTCTGCCTCCAAGTTGAAGCCGGAGAATTACGAGAACGTCCAGTCGCTGCTCACCAACTGCATCTACCTGCAGGACTCCGAGGTCACCGTGCGGGGTTTCAAGATCTACGGCGCCCCCTGGTGAGTAACCCCTGCTGTAGCCCTCAGATACTGAAAAAAGTGCTTCCTTAAGGTTTCACTGTAAGGTAGTCTTTACTGTCATCCACTTATGTGAAATAAACACTTATATACTGTAATTGTATTTTTTACAAAAAATGGTCCTTGTGAAGAATATCATGACATCTTTAAATTCAATTAAAAAAAACATATGGGAGGATGTGTCAATCAAACATTCTGGTTGCATGGTAGAAACATCAAAGTTTCTAGGTGGAGTCCTTGTGTGCGGTTTAAGTGAGAGATTAAGTGTTTTTGCGTTTACACTTGGTGTTTTTCCTTTCTGTGTGCGGACAGCTTCTATCAAGGGTCAAACACCTTCTAAAGGTCAACAAATACTAAACAAGTACCAGAAATGCCACACAGACAGATACACTTTGAGGTCAAGTAAGACAATGGTTTCTCCTGATGCGTCATCCCACACAACGAAAACCATAAAAAGTGACAAAGTCCGTCGAGGAAAGAGTCCGTGGTGAATTAAATGAAAATAGCACACTCAGACAGGAGACTGCTGTTGGTGTCCCATGTGAAACCAGAACTCCTATTACAATGCACATTTAATTGCAGAAGGTCATGTTATGTTTAGACCCCTATCAGGTTTATCTGACCATGATCATTTTCCTTGCATTTTTGAATCTTTAAAATGCATCATTTAGTTGCTTCTCCATTTAGTTTCAACTCGCATTGCTTTCTATTTTGCTACTGCAACTTCCAGAAAGTACGTGTGTCTGTTTGTGTGCCCCAGTGCTGGGTAATTGGTTTGCTGTGATAGCAGGGTCCCCTGACTTATTGCTAAAGCCTCTGCATAGAGCTGCCTGAGGTGGGTCGAGAGAAAGATGGAGATGGGAAAGAAGAAGAAGAAGAAGAAGAAGATGATAAGGAGGTAAAAAGTAAAATTGCAGGAGGTGAGGGGGAGAGTGAAGAGTTGGTGATGGATGGAGAGGAAGAGACAGACCGACCGACAGACAGACAGAGGGAGGGATGGAGATTTAGGAAGATGATTTTATTCAGCTTCACCGGCTGGCCCTGGCTTGTATAATAGGCACATGAGGTGACGAGTGTGTGTGTGTCTGCATGAGTGTGTGTTTATGTAAGAATATTTCTGTCTGAATATGCTGTGGGTTTGTAAGTGTGCTCTCACTTGCCTTGGACTGCATGCTGGCGTGCATGTTTGTGTGTGTGTGTGTGTGTGTGTGTGTGTGTGTGTGTGTGTGTGTGTGTGTGTGTGTGTGTGTGTGTGTGTGTGTGTGTGTGTGTGTGTGTGTGTGTGTGGTGTGTGTGTGTGTGTGTGTGTGTGTGTGTGTGTGTGTGTGTGTGTGTGTGTGTGTGTGTGTGTGTGTGTGTGTGTGTGTGTGTGTGTGTGTGTGTGTGTGTGTGTGTGTGTGTGTGTGTGTGTGTGTGTGTGTGTGTGTGTGTGTGTGTGTGTGTGTGTGTGTGTGTGTGTGTGTGTGTGTGTGTGTGTGTGTGTGTGTGTGTGTGTGTGTGTGTGTGTGTGTGTGTGTGTGTGTGTGTGTGTGTGTGTGTGTGTGTGTGTGTTTTTGTGTGTGTGCGCGCCTCGGGGTGTGTTCCTGCAGCACAGAGGGGCTCCAGCTGGAGGCTCTGGGTTCCCCCCCAACCCACAACCCCCCCCCTTTGCACTGTCTGCTCCCCAATCCCTCCTTCCTTACCACCTCTTTCGTCTCTCTATCTTGCATCCTTCAATCATCACTTCCTTTATCCTGTTCTCTCCTTCTCTCCTTCACTACATACCTCCTCCTGCTTTTTCCTCCCTCTTATAGCTCATTCCTGTCTCCTCTGCCCTTCAACTATACCTCTTTCCAACTCTTTTTTCAGGCGCACCATTTTCCACTCCTGTCTGTCACTTCCTAAATCATTTCATGGGTCCTGCATCCTACTATGACAGAAGTCTATGAATGTGTGAGTGTATGAGTTTGTGTGTATGTTATTATCACCCTCACACTTGCTCTAAAAAGTGGTCTGCCCGGCCTTCTTTGAGTGTCGGTTCATCATCATTGTTTTATTTTCGTAAAAAGTCGTTTTTTCAGATACATTGACAATGAAACTATTACTGGTGACGCCCTTACAAAAAATAAATCAATTTGATTAAACAGAACTTTCAAACAAATGAGTACCATAAAATATAAATTAATTAAGGTCATAAAACAAGTTCTTCTTCAACTGTGCCTCTCGCCTTCTCTCATTCTCCATCCTCTTGTCTGACACTGAATTAATCACTTCCTCTCTCTTCTCCCCTCTCTTTTCCTCCATCCATCTGTCTTCACGGCCGATCACTCCGCCATCCCTCACTCCGACTTCATCCTCTCTTTTTCTATCTCTAAGAGGTATAGTCACTGCTGTACGCCTCTCAGCGGGCTCTTCAAGTCCATCCCGCGCCTGAATCGCTTTCACATACATCACATATCCCCGTCCTTACCCCATGCCATCAAACCTGAATTAAATCGAGCTTGCTTCATCCTCCCCAAACTTTCCAAATATGTCCCTCCATGCAACAGGGGGGAGGGAAGGGACGGCTCCTTCCTCCTGACACTAATGTGAGTTTACAAGTCATTTGTCACGAGCGCAGCGCACAGTCACCCTCTGTCTGTCTCAGGACACACGTGTGTTTCAATCTTTCTGGAAGAGAAACGGACACGTTAACATAAAACGGAAGAAAAGGAATGTGGGCATGATGTTCAGAATGACCATGACGAGTCAATATGATTCATACAGACTGACAGTTAACCTGTTGATCCTGCATTAAAAGAACATGCTTGGGGCAAATGAAATGTCCTGACTGACAGTGGGTCATGCCGCTCTATCACAGCTTTTTACTTTTGCCAGGCAAAGCCCTATAATCCACTCAAACACTAGATGATACGAGTTCATCACACTGCATGGAAAACGACTGTGTAAATGTGTCGGATTTAGTTTTTTGAGTATGCTGTTAGACATAATAATAGATGAAGACACACTGCTGAGTTCTTGCAAAACAACATCAAATATATCCAACAATAATCAATTTGGTTGCAGAGTAAAAGACGCCCATTGGCACACGTAGCCTACTTTATCATAACTAAGAAATCGTAAAGTAACAACAAAACAGCACGCTCTAAAAATGAATCTGTTAAATGCCTTTTCTAGTCGTCCAACATCTAAAAGTGCATTTAGACTATTTACCTATTCTCATGCACTGCTGCTGATAGCTCCGTCCTGCAAGGTGCTCATTGTCATCTAACGCAACCTACACACGGTTCCGTTGACGCTTTCCGGTGGGCATATCTGGCGCTTGGGGTTAACTCGACCAACAACCAATCACATTAATCTCCTGCCCTGGACACACAAAGCATGCGGTTTGATTGTCTAGCTCTTGTACTGGCATATGATTTGATTGGCTGGCGCTTCCGTCGACGCTTGAAAAGTTGAACTTTTCTCAACTTTCAGCGCGAGCAACGCAGGCAAAGCGAAGCAACGGAGCCACAATGCAGTTCGGCAAAGTTTGACGTCACCCCATTCAAAGTGAATGGGAAGCGTCTCCGTTGAAGCTTCCAACGGGGACCGTGTGTAGGATGCGTAATGCCCATTCATTCACACACTGATGGCGATGCCTTCAGGAGCAGTTTGGGGTTTAGGGTTTAGTATCTTATCCACTATCTTATCCAACATGTGGACTGGAGGAACTAGCGGCCCAAACTGTCAAACTTCCTGAGCCATAAGTGCCCTATAGTACTTATACATTACAATACAATGTATAAAAGAAGTAGGAATCTTTCCTTTCTAGCCTCACCACATGTTGAGTTCAGTTCCATAAATGTAAAATAAAGATTAATACTCCATCACTTTCAAACCACTGATTATGAAGTATTATCTGTCTTTCATTTATTAGAACATTTCTATAACTGGACTGAATTGCAAATCTGAAATTAAACATTCACACAGAAAGTGCCTAAAAGTTTCACCAGCTGGTATCACAGATCTTGGACGCTCAGGATCTCAGAACTACTCTCTACTCATAATTTAACAACTAAGATTCTCGGCAGCAGAAAGCAGTCTGGCAACCCTGCAGATTATATCTGAGTCATTATTAATAATGAGCTGCATGGACGGGACACGCAGCTCTGCACATTCATGCATCGCTCCTCCACCAGCTCAAACACAGCCATGAGTACGAAGGTGTCGCTCTGTGCTAGCGTTTCATCAGAAGCCAATTAGAAACAAAATGTCTGATTTAATGGATTAGTCGATCAACGGAACATTTTACAGCAAACATTTTGAATACCAAGACAGTCAAGGAAGACACCTGGGCTGTCGGGTTTTATGGTATGCATGTTTTAGTTTTTCAATGTATTTTCTTTAAAAACATCAGTTAGCAGAGGTGTTAAAGGTCACCTATTATGCAAAATCCACTTTTTCATGTCTTTTATGTATACATATGTGTCCCCTCTGAGATTAAGAAAGTTTCAGGAAGAAATATCTCTTTTTGTTCTGATCCATTTATATAAAAACCTGTCTGAAAATGAGCTGATCAGATTTTGGCCACTGTGATGTCACAATGTCTTTTTGGGTTGTGCAACCATTAGCCAATAACCAATCAAGATAACACCCCCCACCTTATCACCTGAATCTCCTCCTAGAGCACCATTGGGCGCATTCACACCGCAGTACTTTTCCCACAAAGGTTCATCAGAACTTATTTCATGAGAACTCTTTCTCATGAACTAAGTACAGATCGCGTTCACGCCGGAATAAGTTCCTGGGGAAGGATTAGGCAAATGAAGCCGCTGACGTCACTTCTTCTGCTTTGGGTTTACTGGCAGGCCGCAAACAACTTCACGGCATATACTGCCACCCGAAGTCCCCGGACGGAAGTCCCCGGAGTTGGGGACTGGCTTCAGTAGAAGCTGAGTCCCAGCAGCTTCTACTGAAGCCTTCCGAGTAAATCACCAGAACGCCGACACCTCCTCATCTCCACCATGTTTTCTTTTGTGTTGCCATAAGTTAGTCTCTCTGCGTTTGTACGCTGGGCTAATGCTAATGCTAATGCGAGGATAATAAAATGGCAGTTTCACACAACTTTATTGGAGTTTTACGGGGCGTGGTTTGCAATCCGCCCAGCCAATCAGAAATAGGAACCTTTTTCTCCCACAAAAGTCCCTGATCTCTAGCAGGGACGGAAAAGGGGGTAAAAAAGGTTCTGATGAACTCATTTTTGTTCCGGCTCTTTTTGGTGTCAACGCGACATTTCGGAAATATATCGGAACTAAAGTGGGAAAAGTACTGCGGTGTGAACGTGGCTATTGTGTTTTTTTTTTTAAACAGTCATCTCTCAGAGGGGCGTGGCAGCTCATTTGCATTTAAAGCTACAGACACAGAATCAGCGGGTTTGAAACAGAGGGGTTTATGGCATGCTACAGTAATGATCCGTTTGGTGTTTCAAGCCAAACACTTTAGAGACATGTTTTGTGTATATCTGGGACCTATAATATATTGTTCAAAAAGAGTATACTAGGGGACCTTTTTAATAAAAACACTATTGGTTGAAGCCTTACACCACACAATGAAATAATAATAATAATACCCTAGAAAATATTGAAGCTGTTTGATTAAACACTTGGACTTGGGTTAGTTTCTGTTTATGTAACAGACTTATCACCAGAACATAACAAAGTGGCTTATTATATGCAGGCATAATTTGGCCTCTTTAAATGAATGACGAAGCTCTCATCTCTTACTGGAATCCTTTCCATGGAATATATTTTCAAATCACGTCAATATAGTTATCGTGAATGATCTTGAACACGATTATAATGGTTTCATAGGTTTGGGTCTTTTCATATTTAAATATAGAATATCACCAGCCTTTTACTATACTGTAGTACTGTAGTGTATTTTCCATTCACCAGCAGACATGTACATCCTTGACATGAGACTGTATTGCTTGGGGGTCTTTGACAGATGCTTTGAATAATTGAATTTTAGGGGTCAGCTCTAATAACTTTGAAACTAATAGACTTGATTTCCAAATGCTAGGGGGATATTTTGCAGGGTCAAGATATAAATCTAACTAGAAGAGAACTGTTCATTGGTTAAGTACTGTCTTGTCTTTGAGTATAAGGTAGAAACAGCAGGTGAGGAGAATTTTTGAAAAGCGTCTGTATGCGTTGGGACTAATGGGTTAAATCTGTTTAAATGTTATAAAGATGGTCTCTGAGGGATGTAAGACGGGCAGGGGAGACGGACAGCTTGTTCACAGACTCACACACAGACAGATCGACACAGGGATGAGAGAGACAAAGTAGTCTGTTTGTGGACGGGGGATTTGCGAGGAGCGGCGGGGGAGAGAAAGTGAGAATCCCTCTTTTCTTCTTTAAATGAAAACGGCAGAAATGTATCGCTCCCCACTGCTCCGCGTGGAATAATTAAGGACGGAGATGCAAAAGACTCCTTAATTAGATTTTTTAATTATTGAGGATTCACTTCTCCTTCTATAGTGGCCCAATTAAGAAACCTCATCAAAAACTAAAGAGATGAAGAGAGGCCTCCCCCTCTTCTTCGCTGCCCCCCCACTCCCCACTCGTCTTCCTCCTTCCTCTCTTTCTCCACGCTCTCGTTTGATAGAAATGGACTACCTGCGCTCCGTTTGATGGCTTGTCCTCGCTGATGAGCGGGAAATGGAGGGGACTCTCGTCGACTTTAATTAACTTGCTTGTTGCACTGAGGAGAGGTAAAAAGTGGTGGCGGTGTGCAAAGCTTCCCTTTAATGATAATGAGTCTAATGATGGCGGAGATGGCATGAAGGTAATTTGACCATCTTTTTCTTCTCTGAGTGGGTGGAGTTTACTTTGTTCTCAGTCTGATGAGGAGACACTTCAGAGGAAGAGAAGTTTGAATGACGGAGAAAGAGAATGATTGAGTAACTAATCCAACTTCTCAAAGGACTCTGCCAGTGGTGTTGCTATGTTTTAGCCCATTAACTACAAATTGTTTTTAGTTCACATTACTGCCAACCGTTTTCCAGAGCATTCTCTCAGTTTTGAGGCTGATTTCCTTCCTTCCAGGCAGACATTGGTTTCACTTCATTTCAAGGAGGCTATGAAAATCAACTTGCAGAAACATAGGTAGCTAATCCATCACAGTGAACATTTAGTGGTCTTTGTTGTACACCGTTATCACAAGGTAATGTAATTCAAACGGGGACCATTTTGAAAACCAGTCCATTGTTGGTTTGTTCAAGGACAGTCTGATTCTCAGGCAGGAGAAACAGCCGCTAAATAGCTGGATGTTAAATCCTGAAGATACGCAATAAGCAAATATGGACGCTGAGAGATATTTTATGGCCATTTCTTGCATTGAAGAGGCTTGTGTTTTTCTGCAAACTTAGATCCTTGGTGGTGGAGTTGCATTTGATGCTTAACAAAATGAAAGCAAAGCCATTTATCCAATTTCTTTAAATGTACTAAGAAGCGACCCGTTATGGTTGTGCTATAATGACTTTTTCCCCTCAAAGGCACAAGTTGTGTAACATAATACAATCATAAAAGCATAGACTTGCTGACTCACTCTTGAGTCTGTATCTTTTGGTTGGTTTCTGTTAAACGTGGGATCTCAACAATTGGGCAATATTTAGTGACATCACCACTAGACTGTCACACTATGAAGTAGGCAATTTCCAGAAAAGTGTTTTTTCTTTTCAATTTGAGACATTTCGTTGAACTTATATTGTGTTCAGTTTCAATCTCAAGCTGCCGAAATGCCAGGTTTTGAGTTTTTCCAAGCTGATTTCCTTTGTTAAATGAACTGAAACCAAGGAAACAAATGTATGCTTTGGAATACCGCCCGAAGTATTGTAATGCATGTCTGTAGTCAATGGACTAGAACATGCAGCACCACCGGTGTGCTCCCTTAAAAGATGTTGAGAGACAGAGCGATGTACAGTTGGGAGATGGCTCTTTTCTGGGCCTTCTTACCAGAGCCCACACTAAATTAACATCCGATTCACTTTGAGACTCCCAAATCCCTCCTGGGCTGTGTCCTCTCCTCTCTCACCCATTCTCCTGTAGCCCTGTGTCTCTTTATTCCTCCGTCTCCCACCTACATCTCCGTAGCACCAACATTCCCCAAAGACCCAAATAAAGTAGCCTACGAACACTGAACATTAATAAACGGATACTTTAGGGGGTTGGTTGGGGAAAGAAGGGGGGGAAAACGGCCTACTTTAACACTTATCACTTTCTCAGCCTCTCACACACACTCCTTCCTCCCTCCTAAATGTCTGCCAGTCTGCCAGTCTGCAGCCCTGTAGCTGAATAAACAGTTATGGAGGGAGAAGGAACAGACGAGAGGACATTTACTGTGTCGTTTCCCTGGAGGGATTTCTCTTTAAATTACCTGTTAAATGGCCTCCAGGGGCAGGACTTCAACATGCACTGGTGTGTGTGTCAGCGTTTGTGTGTGTGTGTGTTATGGCACGCTACGGGGCACTTTCCTCCATTTCACACATGCCTTCCCTCCCCAAGGCATGTGGCATTGTCGAGGAGAAAAACTGAATTAAAGTGATTCTGTCCTTATGTTCCTCCTCGCCTCAGTCTCTCTCTTCTTGCCTCAACACACACACACACACACACACACACACACACACACACACACACACACACACACACACACACACCTTCTTTTTTCCATCTCACCAGTTCATCAGCGAGTGGTTATGTTCGGTGTTTGAGGGGAGTCGGGATGCCATGGACACTGCAAAAAGTGTCCACGTTGGAAAGTCATATTGAACAAGCGAATAGGAAGGTTCTCCTTTTTTAGAGTTTCATTTATTTCATAAACATTGTACAAACAAATGTGTTCACGGTGAAACAAGACAGATTAACTCAGACTAATCCACTTGCATTAAAATAAGCCTTTCAAGCAAGATAAACATGTTGATGTACGAAAATGAAGGGACATTGTCTCCCACATTTTCTTTATAGAGAATACAGACAAACATATGTTTGCATATTCTCACAGTGTTAGAATAATTGTATTGTGATTGTGGATGCTTTTTGGTGGTTAGGTGCTTTAATTTACTCTTGGTACAGTAGGTTTCGTCAGTGTATGTGTATATACATAAGTGTTGGGTCCTATACATTCACCAGGATGCCACTATAGGATTTGTTTAAACTCATTGCACTCTATTCCAAGTGTTCTGAATCTATTTTCCTAGGTGTACTGCCTCTGTAGTCAATAACGAGCAAAATTCACAGTTTATACACGGTGTACCCTGAATGTCCATTGTTTACCTTAGTGCTATAGCAAGCCGAGGCTGCACCAGGTTACACTGGGAACATCAGCCTTGCAGAGGCAAATGATTTAACTAAAGTGTATTTTCATTATTACTCAACTGAAGGAGGCAAGCCTGTCTTTTGTTACAGAGGACCTACTCTGCTCATTTTCAGGTTCATATGTGTATTTTGTGTCTCGACTGACATGTTTCCATGCTTTAATGTTCAAAAAGTTATTTATTTTTCTCCTACTGCCTGTGCTGCAGCACCTCTTTTCACCCTCTGTCTGAAACCAGAGCCCAGTCTGCTCTGATTGGTTAGCTGCCTGCGCTGTTGTGATTGGTCAACCTCGTAGAGATGTCCCGCCCCTTAGCCACGTATAGTGTGTTGGAGCGCTAGCCAATAGAAGCAAAATTGTTTCTTAGTGATGTCACTGTTAGGGAAGTAAACAAAGGAGTCTCAACAACGCATTTCATCAGTTTGTGGGAGAGAAAAACCCTCTTGGATAAACTGTCGGATTTTAGCCTTTGCAGACCATTTACATGCAATAAAACCTATATAACAAACTACTGGAAAAGCATAACAAGGCCCCTTTAAACAATCATACAATATTATTTTCCCTGGACAAGGATGATAACAGTATTTCAGCAAAGTTGTTCATATACATCTTCTATGCGTAAACAAAAAGCTTCCTTGGCCCAGAGATAGATGCATCATGTCTTGGGGCTGAATTGCATTCTGGTCTATGGAGATGTCTGTCTGCGTTGTGATTGGTCTTTTCTGCGTGGCTCTGCTGGAAATGTCTCAGAAGAACGCTGTGTTGTTTCCATTTTGCCAGTTAATCACTTGTCCCAGCCAGTTTCTTCTTCATGAAGGGCTTCAAGTGTTTCTGGGTTGATTTTTCTTTTATATCTGATCAAATGATTTGGTTAAATGGATATTTTTCCAAGAACTGATTAGCATTTGAAAGAAGAGCAAGAATTCAAGTTTGTTTCAGAGCAAGAAAATTAGTTGTTTTAATATAATTATTATTGATTTCAAATTGATAACAGGCTCAGCTCTCAATTTAAATGAGGTTGTGCTGCGGGACAGCATATGTTTTGCAGTGTGGAGGGACCACAGGACAGGCTCCATCCTGCCCTGAGGGCAGCTCTGTGCTCCACAGCGTTTCCCTTCTGCCACCCTGGCACCAGGCTCACAGTTCCTGCCACTTGCCCCCCCCATCCCATGATCAGGAGAGGGAGCCACCCTGATGCCCACCCCTACCCCTTCTCCGCTGCCCCGGAACAAGCCTCCAGCTCTGGGTGATCTGGCTAATCTCCATGATTCACACGCTGAAGCGCATAAGACCGGAGGACTGGAACGAGGACAGAAGGAGGTGATGATGGCGCTTCCTCCCTCCCTCCCTCCCTTTTTTCTTCTATTGTCTTACTGTGCCTTTCTTCTCCTCTCCCCCGCCCCTTGTTTCCCTCTCTCCACCGGAGAACTTTGAAATAATTTGCGTCTCGTGGGCTTTTTTTACACATTCTAATTTCCAACTAAATGGGACATCTGTTTGAGAAAAGGAAGATTTGCTATGGTTGCCAAGGCAACTATCACTCTGAAAGAAAAAAGAGGTGGGGGTGTGGGGGGGACTTGATGCAGGGAGAAAAAAAAAGAAGTCCAACAGCTTTTATGGACAGAATTAGACTTTGGTGGAATATTATCCCTGCAAGACAAACAGCAGCGGGCCTGTTCTCTCTCTCTCTTGCTCTCCTCCCATCGCTCTTCATGTCATCATCCCTCTCTCAGTCTCTTTATCATCTCTCATTCCACTTTCCCCATCTCACACTGTCGGCCTGTCTCTCTTTATCGGCTCTTTTCTTGCTCCCCCTCCCCCTTTCCATGTTTTCCACTTCTGTTTTCTCTCTTTTTTCTATCCCTCATGCCGCAGAATCATCAGAAATATCATTGTGAAATCTGCCTCCAATTAGAGGCCTAAACCACCCGGTCCACCCCCAGCCGCCCACCCGTGACAGCTTCTCCACTGTCTGAAACGTCTCCTTTGCAGCGTTGAAGCCCACCTCACACTCCCTGGTAATTGGTCATTATTTAGAACAGGAGGGGACAAATGTGCTTCCCCCAGCGCTTCTAAATGCAAGTTAAACGGCTCTTCATTGTGCCTGCACGAACAGTAAGAAAAGGTGGTAAAGGAGAAGGGGGGGGGCAGTTGTGTAAAATGTCACATGCTGCAGTCCAGACAAGACAAGACAAGATAAGATAGGGAAGGATTTCTTATCCCTCCATCCCATGACATTTTGATGTTTTTTTTTAATGCAGTCTGAAAGTTGAACAGTTGCAGTGATGCTGAGTCTTTGCAATACGTGGAAATCTGTAGTGTGCCCAACCTTAATGACATTCGAGGGGAACGTATTGGATTAAAATGAGAAAAAACATAAAGGTTTTTTCAGTAAAGTAGAAAAAGTCATTATCACTGATGTTATTGTTACAAAAATCAATAAACGGCTATAGTGCTTGGCACAAAACACAATTTGACAGGTGTTTGCAGTAAAGTGGAGCTCCTCTCCCCGCTCCCACACAAAACTCAAACCAATGTTTGATTGGAAGTTAAAAGATGGCAGAACCTGCAGGACAACTCACATGAGATATTAATGTGAAGAATTACATTAGCATCTTTCTTAAAGCATTTTCCTCTTTGTTTTCTCACACAGTATTGTAAGGCTCTTAGTCTAATTGTAATCCATGTGCAAATTCAAATGTTGGCGACAGACGGTTCGATTTGTCATACAGGAAAAATAAAATAAGGGGAACCCAACACTGAGGAAAAAATCATTAAGCTTGGTAAAGTTTTATTGCTGTCATCCAGGAGCTCAAGCTAGATAAATAAATGTTGCACAAACTCCAACTCAGAGCAGAAAAGCACCCAGTATCTATTGTCCCATCATATTCATTTAGCGGACAGGTGATTTGGTGTTGCCTAGCAACGATAAAAGCACAAAGACAAGTTTTGCAAGGTAACTAGGTGTAAAATCACCATCCTGTGGCAGTTATCTCAAATGTGTTTTTATATGCGTCACTGCAAAATTATTGTTCATTTTGTAAAAAAGCAAATAAGTAAACATTTTTATTTTTATTAAATATAATATGAAGCTTATCAAGTGTTTCAAGTGTACTAAAGGAACCTCTGCTATCGCTGTTGGGTTTGCTAACAGGTGCAACAGATGTGAAACACTCCTAACCCTAACCATTAACTTTTCGCAAACCTGCCTAAACCTAACCACTTGAACCACAGCACATAAAAAAATAGTGATTTGTAATGGACGTACAAAAAAACGTTCCCCCTGTTCGTGAGCCTTCAAATCAGAAAACACTTCTATCATTCCGCATGGAAAAATAAGGGATAGAATCCTTCAGAAAACTTAGTCCAAAGTTTAAGTCAGCTTAAATTGTATATTGACCAATTTTGTATCTGTGAGTCCTGTCGGGTACCTTTTTAATTGTTAGAAAGTAGAAGCAGCAGGTATGCAGTACAAATACTCAGTTGTAAGTGTAAATGTCCCAGTGCATCTCCAAATGACACAACTCACCCACCTGCTCTAGAAGCACACACACTGCAGCCTCCACCTGCTGTACCGAGGGGGGCTTAATCAGGGCTGAAACCATGTGCTCTGACCCCCCCCCCGTCCTCTCCCCTGCGCATCCAGCACACTCTCCACACGCACCTCCAAAATCCCCTCTTCCTGGTTGTGTTTGTCCACCCATCTGTCTTCAGATCACTCCCTCCCCCTCCTTCCTTCACAGTTTCATGCATCTCCTCCCTGAGAAGATAACAGTTTTTTTTTTAAATACATACTTTAAACACTCAACTTCGGCCGATTAGCGCATCGTTACCCGCTTTTACACGTCGCCATTACATCCCAGTGAGAGTTGTCTCCGGCGGGAGCTCATTATCGCCGGGCATGAAGTTGACTGCCAGAGTCCCGGCTGATTTGTCACATCCCAGTTCCCTTCTGCCACCGAGCCCAGCAGATTGAGGGTGTTGTTGAGTGGGGTGTGTGGAGGGCGGAGGATTGTCTAGAACTGCCGGCTCTGGGGAGCGTCGCAAAGTGTTTTTTTCCTACGGCCTGTGCTTGTTACCGTCTTGTTTCTTGAAAGTCAGTCTTGTCGTCAAAGAGAAACGACCGCGAGTCACGTGTGTTGAGAACATCTCAATGTGGCGTCTGTCATGTCGCTGGTATTGTTTACAGTGATTCATGCAGTTTTTGTGTATGGCTGTTTTGTATTGTGAAGTGGAAACAATGCCACGGCAGACATTCATCCACTTACAAGATGCATGAGAGTAGCTGGAGACTGTGAGGAGAAGCAGCGAAGATTTATGAGTCAAACTGACATATTTCACCGTGTTCGCCTCATCAGAGTGTGCAAATCAATTCGTCTCGAAGCCTAACAATGGTTCTACTGAAGAGGTCTGAGCAAGCATTGCATTTCTCTGTGTTGTACATTAAAATGAAACGTTTAGCATTGCATTATATATAACCACAGGTCATACGTTTAAGGATGAGCGTTGGATTGTACCACAGGCTTTCAGCTTATTTTAACGTTTATGAATTGATACATTCAGGATGGCCTTCATTCTTGATGAAAACGCATTCAGAGGTAATTCATCTGTGGAATTATAAAGGCATGACTTCTTCCACATAAGGATTGTATTTAATGCAGCAGGCCCACTGGAGTCCCTGTGTGTACCGACACATTGAAGAGAATGTGAACCCGTACATTGTGTGAAATAACCTAAAGAAATAAGGGCTACATTAATTTAAATGACCAGGTGACGCCAAGTAGAGGATTATGAGAATCAAACTTCTTTTTATCTCCTTTTACTGACAGGTAAAATATAAATTAGATACTCATCCTACAGGCCGCTTAAGATATAAAAGAAGGTTGGACCCAGCTGGAACACCAACCAAATGTAGCGCCCTGCTGCCCAAATAGGCCCTTTTGAAAGGGTGTTCGGTCAGGGTTAGGGTTAGATATAACATGATCTCCCAGACGGATGCATCATGGCAAATTGAGCTTATACTTTGTAAACCCGCAGAACATTTATTTGAAGTTCTAGTTAAGTTTCCAATGATTAAACACAGAAATACACTTCAATGTGTTTGAAAACAGTGCAAAAAAGATCTAATCTCCACTGTGACTTCAGTTTATCGGAAGGGGCTGTACCTTTACTGAAGGACAGCTCTGTCTACCAGTCAACAAATAGTTTGATAACACTCTCCGTGTATCTTCTGAGCTGACATGAAACCTTCTTTTCTCGATGGCCTGGAATCAGTTTTGGACTAGAGACTTGAGAGCAAAAGCAGCTTGTGAGAGGGAACGATGGAGAGGCAGGGAGTGAGTGTCAGAAAAGCAGAGGAGAGCAGGAACAGGGGATTTGAACATTCATCTGTCACTAATCCTGTTTATTATTCCTTCCCTCTGCTCGCCCGACACTATCCCACTTTCCCCTCTCTGTCTCATGTCTTTGTTTGGCGTTGTTGTTTCTCATTTCATGTTTCCCCCCCCCCTTTCCTGTAGTGCATGCACTTCTCTTTTTTTCTGCGTACATATCGTTTTTCCTCCCAAAAGCCTCTCCTCCTTTCTTTTTTCTTCCCATCTCCTTCCACTATCCACCCCTTTTAAGATGGCTTTCATTAAAAGTGAACATCCAGGAGATCCAGATCTGCCAGGTGTCTGTGTGTAATTGACGCAGGCCTTGAGGTGTGATGTTTCAGCGTTTCAGCAAACAAGCAGATTTTACAGCCTTGGGGATGGATGGATGGATAGATGCATGTACAGTAAAGATGGATGGACATGGCGGGTAAATGAGCACTGACAGCAATCATTCGGGGATGGATAGGGAATAGAATTGAGAAGAATGGAAATTATTCACAGATGTTTCAGCTAAAGAGTTTTTGTAGTGCTCAGCTCTCTGGTTGGGATAACTTTCCTGCTGACAGAATATTAAACAATGTATTTGTTGAAAGGGCATCCAAAAAGGATTCAGATTTAAGTTTCATACTACCATTTATATTTGTGATAATGATGGTGAACCAAGTTAATACTTATGGCATTGTTCTCATTGGATCTGCTCCGGATGTTTTGAATCCCTACATTATATACAATATCATGTATCATTTATTTTGTACTGCATAATATTTACTGTGCCATTTTATTTCCCCAATTCTGAGAAACTATGAACACTTAAAACCTCCTTAATGGCACAAGTCTACACAAAGTTGTATGACACTGTACACCTGTCATTGTTGATGCAGTAATCATGGCTAATAAGTATCCGATTACTCAATGTATTACTTACTTTAGCGCAGAGTTGTTTTCATTCTGACACTATTGGAACCCAACGAGGACAAAAATCTGAATGTTCCCAAATCTGTGGCTCAGAGATATGTGTAGGATTTACAACAGGAAGTAGAATGTTGCCATGGAGTCAGTGATTTACGCTGGGCTACAACTTCAACCCTTTTTTGTGCCTATTTTGTTTAGATTTTTGACAAATTGGGTTCATTACAGAAAATGTAATTAGAAAACAATTGTTTTCAATCATGTTCTCCTCCTCCCTTATAGATATAGAATAAATCATCAGATGAATCTATATGACAAGCGTTATCTGTCACAGGCTTTTAAACGTTGTTATAAATACAAAGCACACACACATACAGGCTATATTCAAGGAGGTGTGTGGCTAGTGTATCAGTAGACAGAAGAATGTCTAATGTAACACTGTGTACATCGGATATCTGGCAATTTTCTAATCCAGTGGTTCTCAAATGGGGGTACGCGGGCCCCTATGGGTACGTTGGAGTACTGCAGGGGGTACGTGAGATTTATTTTTATGATAATGAACGAAAACATTTTTTTAGGAAAAGTAAGGAAGTTTGAGCAGTGTGGGTTTTATATTAACAGAGTTACGCATATTTCAAAACGCGAAGTGTAATAACTGCAGTGGCCTTCCTGTCACTGAGAATGACAAAGATCCTCAGTGAAGCACAAGCCCATGTTTCTCACTAAATTGTAAGTACAACTTATTAAAAAGATCAGTTAAATGCAACTAATGACGTCTTAGTGTTATTGCATGATGTTAAAATTGGTTTGCAATGAATTTAGTGATGGATTGTAAACATTTGAAATGTAGCATTTAAGTGTTTCTCAGTTACAAGGTTGTTGTTTTAATAAATCAGACACCGATGGTGCAGCGCTGTGCTGTACCGATTTATATAGGCATTTCTTCCCTAACAAATTGTTTTTGTGCTGATCAGGGGGTACTTGGCTGAATTTTTTCAAAGGGGGTACATTACTGAAAAAAGTTTGAGAATCACTGTTCTAATCCTTCCTTTATACTTTCAGCTGTAACCCCTGCTGCACTCACTGCTTACATGCAACTACACAACACACACACACACACACACACACACACACACACACACACACACACACACACACACACACACACACACACACACACACACACACACACACACACACACACACACACACACACACACACACACACACACACACAAATAAGTAACTACTTTAAGAAAATCACATAATACCTAATATATCACAGGATAAATAACTTAACTGTGTGTGTGTGTGTGTGTGTGTGTGTGTGTGTGTGTGTGTGTGTGTGTGTGTGTGTGTGTGTGTCCTAGAGTGAGTTACATAAGTCACGCTGTGGGCCAACATGTCTCCAATCTGCCTCTCTGCAGACACAGTCACCGCCACACAGGTGGAACCAAGGCCACAGGGAGGTCAGATTAAAGGACCAGTTCGACTCAAATCAAACAAAACCTGCTCTCTGTTAAAGGGATAGTGGAAATCCGCGAATTTTGGGTTTAACTTGCCATTCGTCGTCAGTGGGTGAAATTTGTTCAGATAACACGGGCAAACTTCACGGAGCCGAAGCTGACGAGTACTTCGGCAGTCGTGTGCTTCCGTCATTTTACTGACGATTGTTTCGAGATTCCTCTGTCTCTAGCTCAAATTGAAAGTGGAATACATAAGAAGTGAGTATTTTATTATGTTTTCTGGCTGATTTAATGCATCATTAGCCTGTACCATTGTGTACAACGCCATTTATTGCCTGTCGATTAGGCGACCGGAGGCCTCGTCATCCGATAATCCGGTACAGTGTCGAATGTGTACACTACAGTCATCATATAGACATGATAGACTAACAGTACTGTGAGTACAGCCTACACTTGACAGGCAGCCTGGCTAGCCTAGGATTAGGACCCTACTACGTCAAAAGACCGATTGGCTCTAGCTGTATATCATGCTAGTATACAATTCATTTCAATGTATTCATGTAATTAATGCCCATACGGCTGTTACATATACAATAATAAATGTGACAAGATAATTTATGTGAACCTGACCCTGGTATGTTATGAAATGTACCCTACATGCAGTCATCCTCGGGCATAGCCATAGGCCTACAGTACATGCATGCCAACTTTTGCAATATATAATATAGCGCCTAGCGTGAGCTATGCTTAGGGACCTACCAGTCAAGATTATTTGTGCGTAGGGGTGCATCATCTGGCGCCTGGTCCTGGTCATCCTCGCCATTGCCCATGCCGTGAACTAACTCCATCACCTCGGGCTCGAACAAATAAGGACGTTAGGGTCCATCGTCTGGCTCAATATTCTCACCATCGTCGCTTACTGAACCGGATTCAGATTCAGTTCCTAAAACTACATTTTTGCAGGAAAGCCGAGAGGATGTTTCTGACTCGCTATCATCACTGGATACCTCGTACAATCCTTCTTCTTTGTCTGGTATATTTGCCCTTCCACGTTCATTCTGCATAGACGCCATTGTTTGTTATCGTTTCGTCTTCCTGAGTTTTCCTCACTTCTGGTTTGGCTGAATCGATCATTTCGTTTCTAAAAAAGTTCTGGGAAGCTGCAATAAAGTGCTTCTAACATGCGTAAGGTAGTTATTATATTTTTTTAATCAGGTGTAATTGTTTTGGTACGTAATTATGCTTGTATATAAGTTAAAACGAAACTATTTAGGGTTCAATTTCCACTATCCCTTTAAGTCAACGTTAGTCATCTTTGTCAAAGTTGCTATGTAATGTGTGCAGGGTCAGTTGAAAGTGTTCCTTCATATTTTGTATTTGACTGTGTGCTAATGAACATTACACGTTTTACTTTCCCTCATTGTCAACATTTTGTATTTCTTGTACAATTGTTCTTTCTGCATTAATCTGGCTTTTTAGTATTTTAGCATCAGAGCATTTACTTCAGTAGCTTTGTTTAGAAATGCATTGTTGATGTCTTCATTTCATTTTGGGATAACATACTGTCCCGTCTGAATGTAATCAACCATGCAGTTCCATTTTGTGGGAACTTAATTTTTGAGGAGACAAGGATGTTATGTCTGAAGAAAAAAGTGATATAAGTGATGAGATGGGATGGATGGATGAAGTGGGGTTAAGACAACACACACACACACACACACACACACACACACACACACACACACACACACACACACACACACACACACACACACACACAGTGAGAGGGGTGCTGCAGGCGAGCCTCTGTCACATCTTTAATCCGCCTTATTGTCTGTCAGATATACTCTGCCTTCCAGCGCTGTCTTCATCCCTTCCTTACTTACTCATCCTATCCTCTCTTACTGCTTCCTCCTCCCATTACTCACCCATTCCTCTCCCTCTATCTTCATTATTCATCATTCATCCATTTTGCCTTAACCCATACCTGTTCCAATTATTCCCTCAATCTTGTCTTATCAAATTTTAAATGTGTTTTTTGCATCCTTTACCCTCCTTCTTCCTTCCTCCCTCCTTTCATTCAGTGTCTATGTATATCGCCCCCTCTCTGTCACTATGGCCGTCTCTCATGAGTGCTGCCCCACAATTAAACATCAAAGTCTGGATTTGGGGAATCGAATGGCATGTGTCTTTAGTGATTTCCCGTCAAGTTAATGACTAAATTGAATAATAGTCTCTTTCAAAACAACTTGTTTCCTCCCTGCGTGTCTCTAACGCCCCGCTGTGCTAAGTGGGCCGAGTCAAACTCTCTCATGCTTGCCATGTACCACCACGGGCTCTGTGAACACGGAAACACACATGCAAATGTAGCCTGTACGCACTCATGCCTGTTAATATCCACAAGCACACTGTGTGACTACTAAGTGATAACTGTTACATTTCCTGAAATCTAACACCTATATTGTTTGAAAACCGCCATTGTTCGAAATCTTAAGCTGAAAAGAGGAACCTTTTTTGTTTTGTGTGTGATTCCTTGAACTTTCTTTGAATTGTCTTCTCTGTTGTCGTCAGAGCAGAGTGTGAGTGTTTTTAAAGGAACAATGTTTCTGATGTTCTTCAATGTCAAGTAGCTTTGCTTCACAACCTTTTTTGAACTTGAAATACTTTATCATTGTATAACTTTATAATGATGTTGTATTTTAAACAACAGCAGTCTTGTGGCTGTAGCTGAAGTTTTTAAGTTTTGGAGCAGGCTATTCAAAGAAGATGAAATCTTGAATAATGTGAGCAGCACCTGTCATTCCCCTACACCTTCTCACCCATGTTCCTTTCTCTCACTTATATCACTGTAAATGGTAAATTAAGCCAGAAAATAAAATCTTTAAACATTTGAAAAAAAATCTGAGGAGAAAAATGGATTCTGCTGAGAAAGCTGAATCCTAAGCATACATAGTGATTAAATTACACTCTTGTACATTGCATTTTTAAACATTTCCCCAAGGATGTTTACTGATGAGGGGGGGCATGAGGTCCAATCATATAAGGAGAAGAAGTTAAGATATAAAGCCGTGGGGCAAACATTAAGCTAAATAGGCCTGAGTGCCTTCGCAAATGAGCATCTGTGTTAAACGTCAAACACAGAATAAACAGCACTTCTCAAATGTGTGTGTCTGCAGATCGCCACGCTCCACTCCCCCAAACTGCCTCCCAGGCTGTTATTAGGGTCATTAAGTCATGAGTAGTTAATTAAATCCTGCAGAGGTGATGGCGGGTGGGTGTTTTCACCGCGTCGGAGCATGTAGTGATTAGCATGAGGGCCGTGATACACATTAAGACGGACCTTGTTACAGTAATCCTGCTTAATTTGTATTTCCCGTTTTTTCTTACTCAAGAACCAGAGTGTTTGTTCACCTCCCCCTCTGTCTACTTGGTTAGCGTGTGTGTAAGTCCTAAATAAGCAAATTATAACTTACTCACTCATATTGACAGATCCACAGAGAGTTGTAACTCTAACTCTCTTTCAGTTGAATCCTCCTGCCACTTGAATGTGGCACAAATATATTTCGACCTAAAAGGCTCCACCACTCTCTGTCGAGCAGGAAACGCCACACACACACACACACACACACACACACACACACACACACACACACACACACACACACACACACACACACACACACACACACACACACACACACACACACACACACACACACACACACACACACACACACACACACACAGTAAACTTAAGACGTGAATGATTGAACAGACCAAAACAGCCGTTTGCCTGTATGCCAACAACACGATATGATGCAGGTTTACCTAAGGTGAATATGTGATAAAAGTATTAAACAATGTTAGTACTAGTAATACACATTTTGGTGGTTTTCAAAAAGTACTATTGATACTGAGTCCTTCCGTCTATTTCTAAACTCTTCCTCTCCCTCCCCTGCTGAACTTCAGAATACCTTAGCTAGTTATTTAGTTTAAAAAGAATCCCCCCTCTCACACATAGAAGGCAGCCTCTCTCCTGGCAGCAGGTCATTTCCACCTAACTAGGAAAGTGAGGGGGGAGAACTGAAGAGGGACATGGAGAAATATGTCAAGAGGAGACAGGCAAGGGAGTAGGAGGAGAAGGGAAACGGACGGAGAGACGTAATGAGGGGTAGAGATGAAGAAGAGAGAGAATGAGGGGGAAAAGAGGCAAGCATGGGTGCCTGGCAGCCCTTGGCAGAGGCGTTCAATGATTCATGGACTTACTCCAGTGATATCAGTGGTCTTCCCTTAGTGAGACAGACACACACACACACACACACACACACACACACACACACACACACACACACACACACACACACACACACACACACACACTCAGTGATACATGCAAGCTCTGAAACTTAAGCGAAGAGCTGTGCATTGCTGTTTGTGTTCAATCTTTAAATGCATTTTAGAGTGACGTTTTTCCTTAAAGAGGTGAAGCCAGTTACTGAGGGCTGTGTGGGTGTGTGAAATGAAAGTACAAATGGTTTGAACGCTGTCGTTTTCCCCCCTTGTGTTGCCTGAAGACGTGCCGGGGGATGGTGCGCTCGATCACAAACATCTGTTTTCTCCTTTTTTTTTTTTCAAAACCCATAACAAATACCAGCCCGGCACATTAGCAGAATCTTTAATATGCGTCACACACGTCTCCTCCTCTAACACAAATCACTCGCCCCATTGTAATCCCTTTACCTGATAACACATCTGAATACTGAAGCAGGGATATTATCCGTGGAATTACATTCAGTTAGTCTGGGGTTTGCTCGACAAACCCAGGGTGGGTCTCTTACTGAGAGAAGCTACGGTCAGTTCTGTGCGAGGCATAATCTCTTTTTAGCAACTGTGATGGAGACGCCTACAGTCGGCATGGGGACGGGTTTTTTCTGGCACGCCGAAGAGGCTTGCTGCAAAATGAGATACAAACCATTTGACAAAGAGAGACGCCTTCTCTTACCGAATGATTGATGTCACCAAATTAAAGAAGCTGCGGTACTTTAAAGACGGTGCTGTAATCCTCGGCTGACAAAATGATAGACTGGATCTTCATTGTTTTAGGTATACAGGATGACAAACTTGAGGTTTTTTCAATCCAAAATTAGAAACACAGCTTCTCAAAAGATTAAAAAGAAAGTTATAATTTGAAAGTATATTTTCACAAGTTTTGACAGGAACTCAAAGGCAACATTGATCAATCACCACATGTTTGAACAAGCATTAAAGGACTGTTTTATTCCATTGCCCACTAACAGCTTATACAAGTATTGCAAACCATTCGGTATAACTCACATACAATTATCTGTGGCCTTAGGGTCTAACAAACATGGTAAATGCATACAATTTCTCCTAACACATTTGTAAAGCCATTTTTTTCATGTCATGTGACTTGCTTGTTGACTGGCGAACAGTCTTCTTCTTCTCTGCCCTTGCTGGAACATGAATGCTATTGACTCCACATGCTACCTTTAGGTCAAGGCCACACACTGTTTGAATGAGCTTAGGATCAGTTTGCTAAAGTTAATAGACCTTGAATAGGAAACCAATGTAGGCTTCTTTACCTTGGAAAAAAGAGACTTCTTACCTCAATAGAGCTTTCTTAGATACAGTACGAAGAATGAAACATTTTGATATTGGAGACCAATAGCTAGATTGATTGCCATCACTTTAGTCACAGTCCAACCTGCTTTTCACATAAGAAATGCAGACAAAATTAAAGAAATCAGAGGAACATCATCGGGTAGTTTAAACACTTGAACAGATGCTTTCCTTTTGAAGGTCTCAACAAAGAAAAGTTAAAGAAGAAAATAGTCTATCCAAGTCAGGCACGTTTTTATAAATGTTAAGCACGTGTCTGTTGGTCGTTATTTGAGGAAAACTTATTTACCATCTTTTCTCTCCTCATTTGCTCTCTAGTCATCCCAACATTTACACGGAGAGAATCGGGAGAATCAACCGCACCGCCGAGCTCATTTCTTTTTAATTGAGATGTCCACGTGAAGACTGACATGAATATTACATTCCACAAGCAAGCCCTATTCATATGCTAAGGCCAGTCTAAATGTTTTCATATTCCCAGTGTAAATTATTGAGATTTTGTCCACGGGCAGCATCGGATCATTCGTCAGAAATGTATTCTCTGATGTTCAGGAGGTGGGAGGATTTTAATCGGATGCACTGTCGAAATAGGACGGGATCTCCCATGATGCACTACTGCCACATGTGCTTGACCACCCTCCCTGTGCTGAAGTTCCCATTTTTAGCTTGGAAAGGGACTTTGGTGTTTATTTATATCTTCAAACCTGTCTTTCCGTCTCAAAAGTCCTCAAGCATGTCAGACACACAGACACTCACTCCGGAAATTATTCAGAGAATCCTCATCTGATGTTCCACTGAGCACAGACGCGTGGAGCAGCGGCCACAGCGATAAAGTTGGCGTTTCGAGTGACTGCACTCGGCAATTGAAAGCCGGTTGTGCGGCAGCGGACGTCGTCGTTGCACACACACGTGCGGCGCGTTGGAAAGGAAGATGGATCGGAGTACAGATTGTAAGTGACATGTTAATTTCTTCTCCGTCACTCACGATACGAGGCGTCCGTTATCAAAGTAAAGGGACACGAACCCCAGCCATCAAGGCTCCTCTTCTTCTCTCATTTCTCCCTGATCTTCTCTCGTCTTCCTGTCGTGGAGCGTTCAAGGGCTGACTGTGATCAAGGAGAAGTTTAATGTCGCTTTCAGCTCACCCGCCCTCCTTCTAGGGATCTGTTTGATTCCTCCCCTCGCCCTTCAGTACATGACTACTCTTCAGAAGACCCCCTGGAAGCTTCTCACCTTG